>NC_134710.1:82856972-83184972 GCF_043290135.1 Rhipicephalus microplus
TGCGCTGCATTTTTGTCAATGCAGCCAGATCACGCAGCACAGAAATTTCAATATCTGGGAGATTTTCCCGACAACCGTACAAACGTAAGAACTGGTCGAAATATGGGAGACTTGGCAGGTATGCGGATCTACCACATAAGGAAGGCCGCAATGTCGATTGGGAATGCTCAGAAAATTCAAGAATTTTCAAGGATGGTAAAAAATTCCAGGACTTCCAAGGGCCTTGAAAATGCATTTTCAAATACAAGGGTCTTCAAGGACATGTATGCACCCTGAACATAACTTCCCCCAAGTATAAAATTAATAAGTTAATTAACCAGTCTTTATTACAGTCCAATCTCATTAATTCGAACACGCTTAATTCGAACTTCCGGTTAATTCGAACTCACGATGAGGTCCCGTCAAAGCTATGTGTATTTCAATGGGTGAAAACGCCCGGTTTTCGAACGCGCAAGCACTTTCGATGGTTAATTTGAACATGCTGCACTCCGAAAATGCTCTCAGCACCCCGCCCGATTCCGCGGCGGCACCTCCGACACCTCAACGCTGAGCACGAAGAAAAAAGAAAGAAAAGGCTGCGGTGGAATGTTTGCTCTCTCTCAAATGCTGATTTGCGACGCGCCTGTGCACGCTTCTTCCTTTTCCACCCCTGCCACGTAAAGACTCTTCTCCTTCCAACACCACGTGCAAAGAGAGAGAGAGATAAAAAAAGCTGTCGCGGAGTGTGGTTCTCTTTCATGTGCCGGTGCCACGCTTCTCCTTTCCCGTCCCTTCCACGTAACCCTTCTCCTTGCAAGGACGCGCGCAAAGAGAGCAAGAAAAGAAAAGAAAAACTGCCATCGAGTGTTGGTTTATCTCAAATGCCGATCTGCTTCTCTCCGCGTGAAGACGCTCCTCCTTTCTTGTCACGTGCTGGCCAAGCTGCGGCTTTGATCGCCGCTTCTACGCTGCAGAGCGTAGAAGCGGCGATGGAGTCGTCGTTGTCGTTTTCGTGTGTGGGCTCTGGACATTGTCACGCACAACTGCTCTTGCCAGGGGAATGCTGAAGCCGAAGTAGACATGCTTTGCAAGCTGCGTGTGAAATTGACTCGCTGCAAGGCAAATGTGTGCAGACGCGCATCACCAATTACTTCAATTAATGACGGATGTCCTGTGATTTGTGAATAAATGTAAGTCTTCTGAAACTTCCCCCTTGTGTGTTAGCTCAATGCACGTGTGCCACTGCATGAGGAGCCCTCCGTTTACTTAGCTTTCATTAATTTGAACTTCTTTTAATTCGTATTGTAGTAAACCGTATTGTAGTAAACACCCAGTACAAGTACTTTATAAATCATTACTGTAGTAAGCAGTAAAAATTGATTAGTTTAGAATCATGTCTGATAGGAATGCTTTCAAAATGAACACCATAACATCAACATCTACTGTACCTTCTTCCAGGCAGTCTCGGTGCGTTCAGGTGCAATTTTCATCGCCAGGGTGATGTCAACAACTGGACAAGGCATGTACCTAAGGGTGAAGTTCCTACGGGAAGACAAATTATAGTAGAAATTGACTGGCACTTATTATCATTGTCAATGTGAACAGCTTACGAATTCTAAATAGTAGGCACAAAGATGACGACAAATGAAAAGGGAGACACGCTCACACACAGGGTACCACTTCCAACAATGCCTAGCTATTCACTCTCCCAAGGGTGATACATCACAGCAAAAACCATCCACTAACAATGTTTGCCAAAGTCAATGCTTAAAGCATCGTCGCTGATTGTCTCTTAAATGCGCTTATCTCTACCTCCATTCCATTTTAACAAAAAGATTGTCAATGTGCTGGCTTGGCCAGAGGATATCCTTGAAAAAGTTTTTTTCAGCATCATGGATAATGTGAATAAGATATAAGGATACACTTGATTGGACATGGGCATTCTTAAGGGTGTTCTATTCCAGCAGATGAGGCATTCATGTGTGGCGTAGTGGCTGAACTATTGGGCTTCGGTACTGAAAAAGCAGGGTTTCAATTCTTGTTGCAACATTCTGGACGATTTTCTTATGTTCATTTTTGTTTTATCTGGTGTACAAATGTGCTATACCGATGTCTCTCACATGTATTCATGCGCGGATGATGTCATATGATGTCATATATATATATTTTTTTTCCTGTTGAACATTGTACCCTATCTTGTTACTTGTCCCCCCCTTAAGTAATGCCTTCGGGCCTTTAAGGGCGAAATAAATGAAATTAAATGAAATATCGGAGGTTAGTTTGTCTCCCAACCTGGAACTCATTGTGTAAGCTAAAATGATATTAGCATTTAAAAGTGAGAATACTATTAAACTCATTAAACCATCTTCTATATAGTGCAATGTTTGAAACGAGACAGGGAGGCTTTCAGGCCTATGCATAATACATGCAATTCAAGATCCAACTAAATGGCCTCCATAATACTGGACGAAATGCAATCAAAACGCAGACTAATAGCAAGGTGCAAGTGACAGCTGCTTATAGTAACCATATCGCGAGAAACGGGCAATGAGACATCGGGTTTTCTTTTCCAGAGTATTGTGCAATATATTTAGAATAAAAGCAAACTTATGCTGTCCTGCCTCCAATATATATCAATATCTGGGGTTTTACATGCTGAAACAATGATATGTGATTATGGGATACACCATAGCAGAGGGCTCCAGAAATTGCGGTGTTCTATGGCGAAAGCTGTTATGAGATCAAAACTCGGGTCACACGCTGCCGTAGTTGTCCGCCGCCGCCACCACGAATGTCCGTAACCACATCTCACGAAATTAGAAAAAAAATTGGGGGACCCTTAAGCTTCACCTTTAAGAGTTGGAACCCGATAGCGAAATCCCTTTCCTAGTGCGCCCTTCAACCGCTAAGTACATACTTACTAATATGTCTTGTTATGTACACACACACACACACATACAACGCACACAGTAGATTGTACCAGCACGAACGCACAAATGGTACATACAGGTTTTTGATCTAAAGCAATAGTTGCATGGCCTCCAAGCCGCACGCTCGCCATCTCGGAGGCCATAAAGAGTCTCACAATGCCGCACACATGGCAGCACATTATTCACTGTTTGCTGTTTGCTTGATCAATGCCTCTAGAAAGGCATGACATGTTTTCCGCTATAGGGACATAGTTGTCTATTTTTAAAGCTGTTTGAAAGTTCCTGTGTGCTTTTAGCGGCGATGGCTACACTATCCACGCCTTTTTCGACGTAGTTTGAGGTCTCCCAAATCTGCCTACAAATTTGCCAAATGGGCTCGTTTTCGTCATAACACCTGTCGAACAAAATGCGCTAAAGGGGCCCTGAAACACTTTTTCAAGTAACCATGGAACGAATTCACTAGAAGAGCTTATTGCCTCACGACTTCAATGCCGCAAAAATTTTAAAAATCCGTCCAGTGCGAATGGAGTTACAAAGGTTTGTCGCATGCTGCAATTGCATTCTCACTTCTCTCATCTCGACGAAATTGCTTGAAGCTAAGCATGGAGGGGTAAAAGAGGCAAAAAAACTACGTCCCCCGCGCCTCGTAACCTTGAGCACTTTTTTCTTTTTTTTTTTTTCTTCGAATGCACGGCTTTTTCTGTGTGATCACGCACGCATGCGTGGACAAGTAGCAGCCTCTTGCGACGATCTCTGTAACAAGCTTTCTCGCTCACGGACGATTTTTCGCTCACAACCAATGGTGCCGACGCTGACGGTGGAATTTCTGCGACACGAGCTCTCTAACGCTATCACGTTATAACCTAGTACCAATGACACAGTGGGGCTCAAACCCAGGTCCGCTGGGTGTCAGCTCAGTATTCTACCACTGAGCCACACCAGTGCTTGGGACTTCTTGGCAAACTTGCCTTAGGCAGGCTTGATGTCAGGAAAGCAATCGTATTAATACAGCTAATACAGCGAAAGAACAACCAGTCGTCGCACATTGCGAATAGTGTGAGTGGGTCATCCAATGCTTCAACCCATTACAAAAGCTTGTTCTTGTTCACCTATTAACTGTGGTGCATACCCACTTAAGGCACGATTCCTCATCGTCGTCAGCCACTGCATGAACAATGGGCACAAAATTCCTTTCAAGTGCTTAGCGGATTCAACGCTTCTCAGAAGAATGACGAAAAATAGCATAGCGAATGCCAGCCTACTACACAAAAATTTTTATTATTAATGCCATAGTGGGTATCAAGCAGGTGTGCTTGCAGCAGTTACCCACTGAGTGTTTATAAAAGGCTCTGAAAGGCCACTCTTCTAGCTTTCACTCTGACTGTGCAGCGCCTTCAGTGCGGGCCTGGTGTTTTTTTTTTTTTTTTTTTTTTAATGTGCACTGACATCACACAGTACATGAGAGTTAACTATTTTGCCTCCACCACAACTTCCAATATGAAAATAGTTACACTAACTTTCACAAAGACATCTAAAGCTAGAAAATCATGGCCAACATGTACATCGCAAATTGGTGTGAAGTTTTAAATATATATATATATATAAAAAATGCAGATAACTGCACAAGTCTTTGTACATATTATGCTTTTTAAGGCCCTAAAACAATGATACAGGCTAAGAAGAAATTCTGGGTTAATTTTAAAATGTCAGGGCATTACAACATACAATATAAGCACACAAACCCTTTAAAATTTCAACCAATAAATGTGATGCTATCGAGGTCTTATGATATGGAGCAATTTTTGGAGCAGCGAAATTTTCATTTTGGAGCACTTTGGAGCAGCAAATTTTCTAAATGTTTATATTGGAGCACTTTAGAGAATCAAAATTTTCATTTTGGAGCACTTCGGAGCAGCAAAATATTCCATTATAGAGCCCTTTGGAGTAGCGAAATTTTCTATATTGGAGCAATCTAGAGCAAGTAACTTCACATCCTGAAGGAGAAGCAAGTTAAATTTACCTTCATGGATATGAATAATTATTTTGGGGCTCTTGTTAAGAGCTAGAAATATTTCTATTTATTGCGAACCTCACCTCATGGAGGCAGACATCTTAGGAGCACTCACTATTACAGTTGATGATGCAAAAATAATGGCATCATGTGAGCATTCTGGAAGAACTTGTTCAGTGATTATTTTTGCAGCAAGTAAACAATAAAAAACAAAATAGTGGTTGAATAAAGTTGTACTTCATGAAATAACGTTCGAAATACATCTATGTGGTTATCAACAGATGTGGTAGACTAACGCTGATACAATGCTAGACTTGTAGAGTCCCAACTGAATTTCTCTAAAATGACTTCAAGGATAAAGAAAGGTCCTTTTTCTTCACAACCGATTATATTGCTGGATCTAACATGACATTTCGTTTTTATTACAATAGCAATCATATGGACATTTTCAACTGTTTTTTGTAAACACCAGGGGTGCAGGCAGAATTTGGGGGGGAACGGGGCACCTTAATTTGAAGGAGGGGGCTGAGCAGGCAAATGGTCATTTTGCACTATATATGCTATGGCGAAAAAAATTTCAGCAGGGGGGGGGGGGGGACGTTCCCGATCTGCCTTCACCCCTGCCTATGCCCCTGGTCGTTGCCGTCATGTTTTTTACACGAGGATGCAATGACATCATCCCGCTTGTCAGGCCTGCCATTGATTGGTACTCAAGCAGAGAGGAACGCGCCGCCGATCTTCAAGGAGCAAGAAGGAACTAAGAAGGCAGGGGGCGTGGGGAGGTCATGTGTGATCGCTGGGGTGCGAGCTATTTCGACAGGCATTACAGACAGCTTCGTATACTTATCTACCTTGTACTCTCCATGCGAACAGACTGTGCGAAAAGTGCTTCGCTTTCTGCAGCGGCCATATAGGGGTAGGCACTGAGCCTTGAACGCAAGGCGGCCATACCATCACCATGCCATTTTGAAGGTCCATTCATACGTGCTGATTGTGCCATACACTTATTCAGAACATCACAGTGCGTGTCTGACGACACTGTTGTTTTTGGCCACAGTTTCTATCTTACGTTGGCTACAAGCTCCCGTTCATGCTTACATGTACAGGGACATAACACGCAGTATGACCACATGTTAGGTATCATTACATCTCTGTTAACATATTTCTGAAGAAAACGGCAGCTGGAGCAACGTTGGCTGGAGCAGCCAGCTGGGCGCCCTAGACAAGTCTGATTCCATCTGACAATGCATCGGCGTGCAAGAACTAGCTGTTCTGGGGGTCTCTAGCCATTGGAGTCACTGTATGAACCCCGCACGTCCTGCAAGTTTTCTATGCGTGCGGCGAGTGCGCCGACCTTCGAAATGCAACCCTGCTGCTAGTGTTCCTCGCGGATGACGTCAAGCCTTATTATTTTGTATAGCAATAGAATTTATTAGTATCGCATTCATTGCGAAGAGCTTAAGCGAAACTAACAAATTGTATCTTTTGGACCTGATATTGCATAACTCAAGAGAATGCTAGTTAAAGGAACAATGGCCGCTCCAGTTACCAAAGCAGTTTTTATGCTGTCAGTTATCTAAATGCGAAGCAGAGGTTAGTTGCACAAAAAGCTTACGAGCAGTCTCATTATGCCTTGATATATAGAGCCTGCCAGCAACTGCGCCCTTCAACCGACACAGCCCCCCCCCCCCCCCCCTAAAAAAACACACAGAAAAAAAAAGAAGCAATGAAAGTGATGCCGTGATGTTGAAATTTTTTTAACCGTCACCTATTGACCCTGGAAAGTGAGGGGCGGACATAACATGGCGTAGCCGCTTCACAGTGGGCCTTCCGACAGAGCCGCCAGCAATGGCCCCACTACTGAAAGCTGCGCATATTAAAATTGCAATTGTAGCTGCTCCGACCAGGAGGCATGCTTTTATTAATGAAATGACGTTTAAAAAAAAGCAAGTCAAAATTTTGAATCCAGACCCTAGCAATCTCGAGTTCGATAGGACATGGGTCTTTTGGGGCTTTAAGCACAACAGCGATTACAAATCCGGATGAGCTGATGGAAGGAGTTACGATAAAGCTCTTCTGAATGAAGATCTATGAATAAATTATATTAACGGAAAGTGTCACCATGTTACCATCGTTCACGTGTTCAGTGGTTGCGAAGCACCGAAAATAAATTGCGATTTTCAGAAATACACGACAGACATTTTGGTAGCATGCATGCAGTTATTAGTGAAAATTGATTTAATTATGTGCCACACAACTCTTCAAATGAGCTACCAGCAGCGTTCCTGGAACAGACCACATCTGCTGATAAATCTGCAGAACAGTTTGACGCTACCGATTGGACTAGACGTCGGAAGCCCTTGCGGAGAGCGCATTTTGCCGTTAAGTGGACTTGCACAGCAGAAGTTGCGTCGGCATCAAACATAGATCTTTGGATTACTTAAAACGCATGTGCGAGCGGAATAATTGTAAATACATTATTGTAACATTGGTGGCCCCGAGAACGAGATGCACATGTTTTTACGCGCCAGAGTGGCTATTGCTGGTGATAGACGCTCCCAAATCTGACTTTGGCGCAGTTTGACACAATTTCCTTTGATATTATCAGGATGACGCAGTAAATCTGATTTGGCACACTTTGGCACAGTTGGCGCAGAAGTGGGGTCACTGCAATAACCATATGGCCAAGAAGTTATCACAAGACCAACATGTGCTTTCCTTTTGTTCCCTGCATTTATTTTTACTTATTATCATTATTATTTTTTCTTTTTTTGCAATACAGACTTGCCCTGAAGGCATAATATTTTGTGTGCTGCTGTCCCATTTAAGCTTTTGCACAAGTTGCATTCCAGATGTCACTCATGCACTTTGAAGGTCACAGTGTTATCTCGAAAGAGCGGCCAGACACATGCGACATCTAAAATGCAGACTAATATTTTGTGCACATTATGAAATCCAGCTAGCTGCCACGAATGCATCTTGAATACTGGACGATGCATTCAGATAGTCATCACACGGTAATTGCTTTTATTTCACAGCAATCGACGCTTACCTCCATAGATGCTTTCAAGCTACACAAATTGCTTGGGTGGCACAAAATAACTCAATGAACTGCTGACAATTTTTGTTGTATACTGACAACTGTACGAGAAAACTTGTGACAAAGAAGACAGAATGGCTCTGCAGATTACTCAGTTCATACCTCAATAACTCTGTTTATTTTCCTTGCAGTATCATGGCAAGAGTTTCAGAATTTGAGTAAATGAAACTATGATACTGGCTGTCAGTAAACGGGACACATTAGAAATTATTTTATAATGCAATGAACAAAATATATGAGCTCTGTATGAACTGGGCAACCTGGGTAGAATGCTTTGAATTCTACTATGAAGCTAACAACATAATTATATCTTCCTAAAGCAAATGCTTTTTTCATACTATGCAGTAAGAAAACCTCTAAGAGCAGTCCCTTATTGCATCCTGGAGGACTTTCAAGGTTCAATCACTGAATACTGCCACGGCACACAGCAGAAATTTGATCCTAACCTTCAGAGTTAGTCCTTGGATGATATTCCCAATTTAGGTCCATATTCACCAACCAACCTTATTTATATATCATGTTTTCCTTATGTTTCTATACACACTATGCGCACCATTATGGCACAAAAATCGTAACAAGGTGCAAGATAACTATAAGATTGGTTTGTGAACACTGGCTGGCTTCGTTCATCAAATGCACTAAAGGCCCAAAATCGATAAGTAAAATGCGAAGTAAAGATGAGGTCAGTTTGTGAAGTCCCTGTTTAACATTGCTTATGGTGCCGATAAATTTTGAAGGGACACTAAAGGTGAATAGCAATTAAAGCTGCGCTATTAGAAGAATTCTTGAGAATGTCTAAAGCATCAGTATTATGAACAGCACCACATTAGTACTAAAAGACATATTAAAGTAAATGTAGGACATGAAATGCAGCTACAGCGGGACATCCTAGTACTGGCCCTTGTTGACAACCATTCAAAATTAAAAGATCTTTTATATCACACTGAAAGACAACATAAAATGCTACATATGCATACCTATTTGATTTTCAATAGAAATATATCTACAGAAATTATGCTGTGTGGTGCAGAAATTCGCATTTGAGTGAACATATTTTTTTTAGTAACAATCACCAGCCTCAAAAACTTACACATAATGGTTGCCATAATTAAAACAGTATCTTTTGACCGCAACATGAGCAGTCAGGATATTTTGCTGCCTGTGCCCTCCCATTTAACTGCATTCGTTAACATGTATTAGTAGTGCTTTGTTGACTGCTCAATATCGAAAATCATTCATCAAGCATCTTTACTGCACTGAAATCTGTGCTGCATATTAATAATAAGTATTACATCAATGTGCAATGCTAGGAGAACAAAACCACTTTAAAAGTGAGCGTCTCTTAAAATCAAGGATCTCTTCTGGCATGAAATATGTGCTGCATATCCACAATAAGTATTAAGTCAATGTACCAATCTTAGAGTACCCCTATATTCACCTTCTGGGTCTATAGAGTAATGTATATTTGATTTCCCCACATTTATAGCTATACTATTACAAGGCATAAAATCTCACTCTGAAAGCTCAAACACAAATTGTCACAAGTTGTTCTTTCAGGTGGTAGTACTATAGCTAAACTGACAACAAGGCGAGAGAGAAACAACAGAAACAACAAGGAGTACTCACTTCTCAAGTGCATATGCAATATCTTGAAAACCTTGAGCAGGTGTAGAATTCCTATCCCAAAGAATGCTTTTCAGCTTAGAGTTGATTTGCAGGGCCTTTGCAAGGGTCTTTGCACCATTCAGGCCCATGTAGTTGCCACTAGAAAGAACAAACACACATAAGCAAACAGCAAAACTGTCACACACTGTGGATTCATGCGAAGCATTTTGAATAATGGGAAAAACTCATTGCATCAAGAAAACTAAAAACTAATTTTATATGCATGTGGCTCCATCATAATAAGTGGAACTCGTGCTTCTCACGAAGGATGCAAACATGATAAATATAAGAAAGAGAGAAGAAAACTCACGTGATATCGATTGACGTGAGGCACTGATTACTACCAAGTGCATTAATAACAAGACATAGTTCCCCACGAAGCTTTGAATCTGCTAATGAAATATATTCAAGAGAGGAGTCCTTTTCTTGAATAAGCTGCACAACTGCTTCCATCACACGAGTTATGTGCCTGAAAGAGAAAAAAAAAAGAAAGAATGCAGACTATATCCAAGGTCTTCCTCACTTTCCAACTGCAATGAATATCTAAACAAAAGAAGGAGTAAGTTGATGTTGGCAATGCATAATAGTCTTTCCTTTTTTTGTAACAGGTATACATGCAACAAAAAGAAAAATATATAATTTTTGTGCTAAAGAGAGATAACAAGTTCGACACTACAAGTAACCGAGAGAGCTAGTCAGCATGTTTAAATGACAAGTTGTGACCAGAATAAAAGGTCTTGTTTCCATTGTGTTGTACATTGCAATATTCGGTGCTGCGACAGTGGTCCATGTCCCTCTGATGAAATGATGCCCTTATTAAACATGGTGCACGAGCCATGCAAGTTATACTGTGTGGATTCGTGTAAGGGCAAGTTTTTTTTTTTCCTCACTACCTTGACGAGGTACAGCTCTTATACAGGATTAAGCCATTTCATCAAATTTTGTAAATTCATGAATGAAATACATAATAATCCTCTACATTATTTTATGACCATACACCACAACAGCAGTGGCACTATCCTTTTGATAATTAATTAACCCAGTCAATCAGGTATGCTATAATTGACAACTCTTTTTTGCTACAATTGCCACTGCTGCTTGATCTAGGCTCAAAAGCCCATTCGTGGACTAAGTAGTCATTAATACCACCCATGGTGTTGGAGATCACTTCTCCGAAGATCTAAATAATGACTTGGAATTAATCAGTTGGAATACTATATCTTGTAACTTCGACTATGTCAGCGTCACAAAGAGTTTTTTGTTGCACTGTAGGATGCCAGCTGCATGGTCTCGAGCTCAGAGTCTTCAGATGCGGCACTTCACTCTTGTTTTCACTTGCTTGTCCAGACACCGATACTTTGCCCTTTTACAGAACCCTTGCAAGTCTAAATCAATTCCATGTTGACAAGTGCAAGTGCCTAGTCACTATAGTGCTTTCAGAACCCCACCATAGTGTCTCTGTAACATACAGCCTGTTTTGGGCTGCAGCTGGTCTGTTCATTGATTCTTCGTAGGATTAAAATTTCAGAATGCCCAAACACTGGGCACTTCAGAGAGCAGAGCATACATCAAGCTGTTGATAAGTATATATTTGAAAAGATCTGACCTCCTCGATATTTCAAGCAAGTCCGGTGCTACAGGTAGAGATAGTACACCATTAGTTTAATGCTTCCATTTAATATGATCCTGTAATTTCCACACAATCACAAGGATCCATTCCTCTATACCATGACCACTGGCATGGCACAGTTGAGGCTGAAAATGACTGTTCTATATAATGGCTCGTGCCTCAAGTTTGTTGAGTTTTTTTATATATATTATCACACAATTTAAATGGCACCTGCTGGATCTTCAGCAAGTTAATGTGTACACGTGGCTCTGAATTTGCAATATGAGTTTCAATTAATGCAGCAAACAACTCAGCTAATACATCTTTAATTTTTTCTATGCAACTGCTCAGACTAGTAAAAAAAATTCCCAGTTTTTTTTAACCAATATTTCCTAACAAGCTGGCTCCAACTCCTCGAGCCATGAGCTGGAGGGAGAGCCGTGAACCTTATTAGTAACAGCCAGAAAATTTTCTTTGTTGTTGAAAGATACATTAATGTTCATGGAGCCTACGACTTCTAAGCCTTCTCATGGCCATGTCCATAGAGTGAGACTGCCTTCTCCCAGGCTAGATGCAAATGAAGGTTGCTGGAGTGAAGTGCAACCCTGAAGTCTGATTTCCATTTTTAGCAGCTGACCAGAACGATATTCTGTCACAACAAATCTTGCAGCACTGGTCATCTCTAACCCTATGTAAAAAACAGTAAGGAGGCAGACTAGCTGTTTCTGTAAGGCTCTGTACTACTCAACTGTATGATGGTTTCCTTGGTACTTGTGTAGTTTAGGCTTTCTAGATAGGCAAGCTTTTACAATGTCACCCTTTTTGTGGTGTTAATGAAAGCAATATCAACCTTCTAATAAACAACATATCACCTGATGCTGCTAGTTATGATTGTGACCATAAATGCTAAAAATCAAGCAACATTGAAGCACCTGTAGTAAAAAAAACCTGCTGAATTTACTCCCTAGAGCACATTACTCTGAGAAGCAGCTTATGATTGATTACCACAAGAACATGACAACCAGCAGTATACTGATAAAAATGCTTGACAGCAAGTACAATTACAAGTCTTCTGCTGAACTGGGAGTAGTATCTCTCACATTTACCGAGCCTGTTCTTAACACAAATGCTACTGCTATTTCATGTCTGTTTCTGTGTGGCTACAGAAGAACTGCTTGTAACTTTATAAGGCGGATCACTGCCACTCCATACTTGCCAAGTTCAAGAATTCTGAATACGGGAGATTTTCGCAAACAGAGATGGGGAGGGGGGTCGATGCACTTAGTTGTTTCAATTATTTTCCCCCATTTTATTGGCCCCAAAAGAAAACATTGCACAAAAGCAAGGGGGGGGGGGGGGGGTTTCCAATCACAAACGGCAACATCGGCATTGCGGTCTTATGATGGCCTGGAGTGGCCAAACACATGAGGTAGGTTTCCCACTAAGGGAGAGTCTCAAAGGGGGAGCACAAATACTCCCGAAATTTCACGTCATGAAAACAACAAGCAAAATCTATTTCCGTCAAAACAACTCGCGTATGTCTTCCTGTGACACAAGTGAACGGACGGGACGGTGCAGCTGGCTGCCGCGAAAGTGTAGGTCAAAGCTTTAGTTTTCTTTGCTCGCTACTAGATTTTTTGAATAGGAATGCCAAAACGCTTCTAGTCTTTTTCTTTTTTAAGATCTTTACTGCCTTTAATCTACCGCTGCGTTAGCCACGTGCCGCCAGAGCTCGTAGATCGCTATTGCGCTGCCGCGACCGCGGTTTTGTGTGCGGCGGCTGCACAATGACTGTAATTCCGTTCAATCCACGTGTGTTGCTGAGCACGTGCCTTCAAAACTAAGTCATTTCAGGCTATCTACGGTCGACTATGCCGCGGTCTTGTCTACAGAGTTTGCGGAAAGAAGCTTTGCTTTGACTGGTCGAGCGTCAGATGTGCGCACACTTTCCGAGTTCTATCAGTAACGTCGTTGCCATACATTATCGTGTCAAGAATGGCCATGGTTCCATCCACAGCAATTGTGGCAACAACCACTCGAACTGTAGAAGACAGTGCGTGCGCTGGTCGCACACGTTTTTCTGTAGCTACGAGCACACGGCTCCCGATCGGCCTTCGTTCAATGGTTTCGGTACTAAAGTTCATATCACACGCCGCAATTAGGAAAAGTTTCGGAACATTTGAATTTTTGAATGGACACAGTGAAATTTGGCTGGGGAACCTCACAACGAATTCGTATCTGCCGCGGTTGCGCATCCCTGAAACTTCTGTACATTTCGATTAATGCCTCCTAAATTCGTTTATAATAAAATGCGATGGGTTCACCAAAAGCCTGGAGCGGACTGAACTGCACTGATGTCAATGCAGCCAGATATGCACAGAAATTTCGATTCTCCAGAGATTTTCATCACAACCGTACAAACGGAAGAAACGGTAAAAATCCGAGAGTCTCCCAGACAATCCGGGAGACTTGGCAAGTATGCCACTCAGCATTATTGGATGAGTATCACTGTCTCTTCTTCCTTGCCAATACCATGGAGAGCCTTCTATTCCGCAGCTGTGCCAAGTGTGTCTTCACAGCCA
This sequence comes from Rhipicephalus microplus, assembly GCF_043290135.1. Lineage (NCBI taxonomy): Eukaryota > Metazoa > Arthropoda > Arachnida > Ixodida > Ixodidae > Rhipicephalus > Rhipicephalus microplus. The sequence continues at coordinate 82,870,849 of NC_134710.1, forward strand.
AGTTACAGGGGTGTGGCCCTTATTAGATTCTATAGGGTATTTGTGCACGACAGTTATGCAAAAACTGCCAAGCAATCATAAGGTTCTTTCCTGGTCACAGTGAATGCTAGATCAAGTAACAATGCATTAATGGCAAATGTGTTAGTTTGGGGACAACGAACAGAAACTGAGGGCCATATCCTATTAGAAAATTTTCACATAACCAATCTGTGAAGGTGCTGACACCCCCTGTAAAGTAGTTTGCGCCGCTTGGCACATGTGTCTTGCACAGAAGCCGTATTTCGGGAGTGACAACTATTGAGCGATAGGTGGCGTGTTTGCGAGCGGTGATCACCACTATCATCATCATGGTTGGTGGAGCGATAGCACCGGCGGTGACCCCTGGCGGAAGGCAAGCCTTGGTGGCGAGCGAGAGAATGAAGCGGCTTTTCGGCTGGCGGCGTTTGGCGTGAACGGTTGCTCTCGCGGCGTGTTCTCAGTGCACGGCACCGCGGACCGTGCACTGGGAACAACGCGGCTTCGCCAACGCTTGACTCACCGCGTGGGCCAGGTGAGTCAAGCGTTGGCGAAGCCGCGTTTTGTGAGCTCTTGCGTTTGTTATGTTGCTACGTGCTGAGTAATATTGTGTAAGGATGTCTTAGCGGGTTGATCACGATTTATGTATCGATTCGGCGGACGATATCGTCGTTAGTTAAATAAATGTGTTGTTTGGTTTGTTCCGACCGTGTCTGCTGTGCCCGTTCACTCCAAGAGCCTGGTGGCGCTCTCTCTCACGAGACCCCAGATATGACAACATTGGATTCATGTTTTTAAAATGCAACATCATAGTAAGAAGGAATATTAAGAATATGTGAAAGCACGCAGAAACAAACCCCAGGGACAGAAGAGTGCTATCCTGAAAGTGTTCTTTAAGAAGTGCTGTATTTTTTTAGTTCTTTCTTGCATTGTTTACTTTACTGTAAAGTTTCTTATTAACCAAGATGCAGCAGCCAGCCTAAACAAGCCTGCTGCTAATGCCATGGTTGATGCTATGTGCATGAGATACTCTATGAGGGATCAACCTTGATTTCACTACCATTTCCTACTTTGAATATTATATGCATGTTTAAGAAATACTGAGCACTACTCAGCAAATTATGGAAAACCAAATCACTTTCTGCCAAATTGAACAGGGCTAAAGGATAACATGATAATTGGTCGCCTTGTTTATTTACTAATACCTACCACTGTGCCTAAGACAAATATAAGCTGGAAAAATTTTCAATAATGACCGACAGATGCTATAGATACCTTCCATAGATACTGCAAAGGAGTTACAGGAATTACAACTAAGAAGGCTGGAAAATGACAGCTGAGAAGCAATGCCACTCTTACTTTGTCTTCATGTTTGTGAAGTTCCTCCCTATTGAAAGCCGTTTGATGGACTGATTTTTTCCAACAGCTGCCACAATGTTGGCCAAATCTTGGTCAAAATCTGAAGAAGAAAAAAGACAAAGTAGACAAAGAGTCAATATCTATACAACTGCAAGACTATGCAGCATGTATACTATATATTCATTGAAAAAAAATTCTAAAATAGACAACAATCCATGAGCAGAGATGTACCATATTTACACAATTGTAGCCTGTCTATTTTATGTAAATTTGAAATCTGATGTTAAGGAGTCCATTTACAATTAAAACTGAAATGAGTGCTGCCAGTTAAGGCAGGAAAAACGAGAAATCAAGGATGGTGACTATATTATGTTAGCTTTCCGGCTCTACTTGTAATATACTATTATTATAATGTGCACTTGTTCTGAAGAAATTTTTGATTTACAACATTTATGAGGCCGCTGTTCACCGTCACGAGTGGCACTCCTAATTGGAAGGGCAGCTCTTCCATCTATGATTGACACTTCCAAAACCTTAGCAGATTCTACACATTGTGGGAATCAATTTCATGTGAAACAATGAACCAGCAGGTGCTTATGGCGCATTTTGCAGCTTTGAGCAAGTTTTATGAAGTGGATCAACAAGTTTGTCTAATTTGAGTAGTTGTGTGCACATCATGTGCATATCGTGGGCACGTTGCCTACACTGGCAAGTAATGGGTAGGTCACTCTCCAATGTAATACTGCCAGCACATTAGAACAAGGACGTTACTTAACAAAATAAAGTGCAAGCAGCTTTTATTGACGTATTTATGTGAGGATGACCAATGCTAGACTATCGCTATATTGAATTATACCAGTGCACATACAATGCTTATTACAGTAAGTTAAGTAGAATTGCTAGCACTACAACCACAATTGAGATTATACACGCATATCCACAAAAACTGGTGTTGGGCAACCGGTGTTTTCAGGACACACATCGCGTGTTTGGCGGCAAATGATTCCTATATGTAGTTTTTATGCGTTTATCTGTTACAATGAAATTGACAACTAAAAGAAATGGTATGCTTTCTCTAATAAATCACATGAAGTGTCTTGTAAAGTTGTAAAGTTCTTGCTGTTCATACCTGCATACCATAGGACATGATATTCGTGTATGCGCCACATGTGACTGTGAGAGTTTCATGACGTATGGAACAGGCAAGTCATGTTATTCATCTCATGAGAACTGTATAGTGTTCAGCTTACACTCATGTTTTTCTATGAAAATTTTCATATTCCACTAAAACCAAATAACAATTCATGATAGAGCAAAATATTAATGTTTGGGAATACCTAAAACGTCAATATTATAAACAGCCGTGCACTCTAATAATTGAGAAATTAAGATAAATGTATCAGACCATGTGCATTACGAGTGGGATATTTTGGAATGATCCCGATGATGTCAAGAGTCCCAAGTACAATTAATCACGACTAATCAAACCATTTGCAGAAATAAAGAGAGAGAGAGAAAAAACACCTTATGTACATTACAACACGTAATAAAATGCTGCTTGTCCGTTTCTTTTTCATCCAAGAAAAAAAGAGCCGCTTGGTGTCACCAAAGGAACAGTGCGAGTGGTTAAAAAGTTCTGTTTGCCAAACTGCAGTTCACTCATGTGGTCCCGTTTCGGGTAGTTTATGCTACGTGCATGAGATTTTACTGGATGCCCGAGTGGTGTACGCTGCTTGAGCTGCAGCTAAGAAACCAACGCGACTTTCCACTAGATGCCACAAAACGAATCCCTTTGCTTGAAGTGGCCGAGTGCCATGCCTTTGCGCCAGTGTGCAAAACAAGAACTCCTTGTGTGTGCTCGCTGCACTTTCGCGAGGAGGATTACGAGATTTTCCGCATAATGGCTGTAGTTGCTGCTGTGGCTCCTGCTACTTTCGCTCTGCTGTTACTAGCATGCCTGCCAAGTTCAAGAATTTTGAATCCGGGAAATTTTTGCAATGGGGGGAGGGGGGGAGAGGTGCATTAAATTATTTGCCCCTATTTTTTTTTTCTTGCCCCCCCCCAAAAAAAACTCAAGGACAAACAAACTAAAAAAACATCATGAAAAACAAGAGTGGATGGGGGGGGGGGGGGGGGGAGCCTCAATCGCAAGCGCCAACATCAGCGTTGCGGTCTTATAGTGGCTTGGAGTGGGCAAACACACGAGGGTAGGGCTTCCCACTAAGGTGAGAATCTCAAACGATCAACACAACTAACAGAATCTATTTACGTCAAAACAACTCGTGTATGTCTTCCTGGTACAACTAACAGAATCGATTTACGTCAAAACAACTCGTGTATGTCTTCCTGGTACACACGTGAACGGACAGCACGGTGCAGCTGGCTGCCGCATAAGTGCGGGTCACAGCTTTGCTCACTACTAGATTATTTTGACAGGAATGCCAAAACGCGTCTGGCCCCTTTTTATTACGATAGCAATTATAAGGACAGTATAGGCTGTTTTTTTGCTGTCGCCACCGTCATTCACCAGATATGCATATGTATCTATATATATGAACACACAAGAAAGAAAAAATTGGCCCCGTATCTGCATGTTAATCTGCAAATTTCGTCGAAAGACGATAGTCTTGCGTGTGGAGAGAGTGAACAAAACATTTATTTGATGTTCTGCACAAGAAAATTGGGGAATTGTATTCTGGAGACGCTGCATTAGAGTGCCTCGAGCGTGCAACGGAGTCGAATGAGAGCATCAAGTCACATCGTCCCGAAGCGGCGGCACACACTCTCATCTCCCACACGTATTTTACCGCGCAGAGAGGATGGGGATGGACGTTCACTCGTGCCCCCTTATCTCGCGGTGGGGAGGATCGTACATCTTGGCTGACCTTGGGCTTTCATCGGAACAATTCTGTTGTAGTTACCGGGCGCACAAAGGTCACTGCAATCGTTGTACAGTCTCCGCTTGCAAAAAGGGCGCGCATTTCAGACATAGCGAAGTAACAACCGAGACGCTTATTCGCGTTCACCTATACCTGCGAGTACGTTTCGTGCGTCATTTATGCATGAGAAACGTGGGACACGTTTCAATCTGCTTGCCATTGTGCGCGTGACCTTCGAATTTGTAGCTATCACGTTTATTGCTTCGCCTTTGCAGCAAAGCTGTGACTTTTTTCTTCACAACTGATTATATTGCTGGGTGTAACATGATGTCACTTGGCTAGCCTCGTAAAGACAACCTCCTTCAACACTCCCATCTCTCTGCGCTGAAACTACATAATTTAACAAACTTCATTTTTTTCTTTTGCAGCAAAGTTTCATACAACTAGGGTGTTCTGTCTCAACACCAAAAACCCCCTAGTATCCTCTAGAAAGCTGTGCAGAAAGAGATGGGGACAAAAAACCTTCACAGAGCACCTTATGCATACACCTAAGATGACTCAAAGGTGAAATCCATTTTCTTTTTATTGTGATAGCAAATATGTGGGTTTTCTTGACCGACTTTAGCTGTCACTGTCAAGTTTTGTGTGATGTCCAAATCAATAACATCCCCTCGCACATCATATGTTTTACACCCGGGTAAAAGAGCTTGAGTGAGTGTGTCGAAAGCGGCTGTAGCAGAGATAAAAAGAGCCAACCTATCTCTGCTGCACAGAGTGCCAATGCAATAACATCACCCCGCGTACCGGACCTGCTATCACTTGCTACTCAACCAGAGAGGAACGCGCCGCCCATTTTCAAGATGCACGAACACAAAGGGGGGGGGGGGGCAGGGAAAGTGTTGTGGCCTTAAAGCAGCAACTGTGAACTTTGACTTTAAAGGTGCGATCACTGGTGCGCTCGCTATTTCTATTTTGGCAGGCATTACAGACGGCTCGTATACTCTTCTATTTGTTGCACTCTTAACACAAACAGACTGTATGAAAATAGCTTCACTTTCTGGAGCGGGCATATAGGGGTTATGCACTGAGCCTTGATTGAAAATCGGCTACACCATTGTCGCACCATTTTGATGGTCCATTCACATGTGCCATTTGTATGGTACATAGATTGGCGTCCAAAAGGTCTTCCAAGGGTCTCCAGTCGTACAAGTCACAGTACGGATATCGAAGACAGCACGTACGTACGGCGAGTGCGCGGACTTTCGAAACGGCAAATCCGCTAATGCACCTCACAGATAATGTGAAGCCTTACTTGGTGTAACAGCATACCATTTGTTAGTATCGCATTCATTGCTAAAAGCTTAAGTGAAACTAACAAATTGTATCTTTTGGACCCAGCATCACATAAATCAACAGAACGCTGGTTAAAGGGACTATGACCACTCCAGATGCCGAAGTGGTTTTCGTACTGTCAGTTATCTAAATGCAACGCAGACGTTAATAACACAAAATGCTTACAAGCAGTGCAATGATTCCTCAGGATAGAAGAGCACCAGCGACTGTGCCCTTCTAGCATTGCAGCCTCCCACCCCTCAAAATGAACCAACGAATGTGATACCATTGTGGAGACCACTGCGCACAAACCTGAGCAGGCTCCGTCTCGTCACTAGATAGCCCGGCGTAGCACGGCCACTTGCTGCAACACAATTCCGATAAAGGACAGCACCACCGCAGTTTCGCCGGAGGCTTACATCACCACTGGTGGCTATATAGCCCAAGCTACCAAGCTCGGTTTAATGATTGTTTCTCTAACCTTTCGAGCGCAGCGGCGGCATGCTTGCCCCGCTGCTACTATCAGGTTAATAAACAATTGTTAGGTTCTATGTTCGGATCTCTCCTTGAACGACCCAGCATTCCCACATCTGGTAACCCAGAAAGCGAACAAACAACACCACCATGGCCGGCTGAGAAGTCCTCACCGTTTTGCCCCAGCAAAGGCAACAGCTCCAACAGCAACTGCAGGCTCAGCAACAGGTGACCCGGAAACCAAACAAACCGCCCTATCACCCTGGCGCCACGACCAGATATGATGGCCACGGTGCTCTGCATTCTTTTACCGTCAGAATTTCCTAAATTTTGGTCGGAAGCCCAGCCACCTGGCTCCTCTACATCGAGGTTAGTTTCTAGCTGTGCAACATCGTCTCGCAGCAGGAAAGGTACGCCATCACGGTAGACATGTTTCCTTTTCCTCAGCAATCCGTTGTGCCTTCTCCGGTATCACAGACATACAACCGACTTTGAGGTTTCGTGCTAGCCCTACCTGAACCGGCAGTGCCACGTCACTTACTACCTGCCATGCGCAACGTTAGCTTCGAACCTCAGGCCGTCACTACCACGCTGCCGAAACAAGCGAACTCAAGTTGTCCGGCTCCACCATGTTATGACTCTGCGACATCAACCAGTTCACAGGGGACCACACAGACATTGCATCACATGGTTTCCGACTACGTACCCAAGACAACACTAAGCACGTCAAGTGCCACGAATGAATGTTGCCTCACGCCTACAGCTTCTCCTGCCAAACCCACTATCACAATCATGCAGCCCCAACAAGACAAGTCCAATTCCACCGAGTTTAGGCGATACAGCATCGACCAATTCACAGATAGCTATGCAGTCGTCGCAAGACATCGTTTTGAGGCAAGACATCGTTTTCGAGGCAGCTCAGAAGACGATGCCGGACACATCACATGACACGAATGAGTCTCGTCTTACGCTGACAGCTTTGTCTATTGCACGTGCTAATGCCGTTGCAAGCGTCCATCTACCCGTGCAACTCAGGGAAGTAGCATCGGCATCATTATGTGATGTACCAACACCAGCAGCCGTTCAAGAATTCGCCGAAGCTACTGATCCCTATCAGTCATGTGACGAAACAGCTCTGTCATCGGACGTCACCATGCCACTTGAGCATTCTCGATGCCTACAGTGTGCATGCTCCTGCCAGCCGGTGATGACTCGTGCAGCGCATCTTTCACACTCCCATTCACTTCCCTGTCCCAGCGCTGACGCTGCCGTGCTTCGAAGTTCATATGCTTCTGTGGGAGATGCCAGCTGAGACGCTGCTTGCGCCGTTGCATCTGTGTTCGTGCTTGACTGGCAAGTGACGTGCCACTGGAACACAAACGCGAGTGCCATGTCCCTTTCGTCCTAGCCACCCATTCTTTCAGATCACAGTGATGTCACTGGCCTGCGAGAGCAGATCAGCCATCTCATGTCGGACGACACCGGTTTAACACCAAGGTAAAGGCAACAATTGTATCTCCACGTATCACGTGCACCGGCTCGCCCTGTTCGCGCAGGATGGCTGTCCACCCTCGGCGCCACTCGCAGCCTCGACCTCCCGAAGAAAGTTTAGCACTCTTTAGCCACTCCTTCCAATAGCGTATTTCGAGCCGCCAACCTCGCAGCCCGCTCCTTCCACAACACACTCTGAACAGACCCTGAGGGCTCTGCACTCCGCGGGGTGGGGGTGATGTGGCGACCACAGCGCACAATCCTGCACAGCCTCAGTCTCGTCGCTAGATAGCCCGGTGTGACAGCGCCACTGCCGTTTTGCCGGAGGCTTGCGTCACCACTGGTAGTTATATGAACCAAGCTACTAAGCTGGTTTTAATGATTGTTTCTCTAACCATGAGAGTGCAGCGGTGGCATGCTTGCCCCGCTACTGCCATCACCTTAATAAAAGATCGTTACATTTCATGTTGGGATCCATCCTTCATCGACCCGGCATCCCACAACATCATGTTTTTGTTTTTTTAATCATCGGCTATTGACCCTGGAAAGAGAGGGGCGGACGCGTAGAATGGCGTAGCCACTTCACAGTGGGCCTTCAACCCCTGAGTCGTCAGCGATGGGCCCATTACTGAAAGCTGCGTGTATTAAAACTGAATTGCAGCTGCTCTGACCAGGAGGCATGCTTTTATTGATCAGATAATATTAAAGAAAACATGCAAAACATTTGAATTCAGACCTAGCACTCACGAGCTCCAAAGGGCAAAGTTTTTTAGGGGCATTTATCACAAGAGCGATTACACATGCAGATGTGTTGATGAATGAAATAACAAAAAAAATCTTCAGGATGAAGATTCATGAATAAAGTATATCTGAAGAAAAGTGTCAACACGCCCCCACAAATTACGTGTTGTTCTGTGGACACATTTACGTGTTGTTCTGTGGACACGAAGAACACAAAATTAGGTCGCGATGTACAAAAATTGATGCCACAGACATTCCAGTAGCATGCATGCAGGTATTAGTAAAAATTGCTTTATATTATGTGCAGTGCAGCTCTTTAAGTGAGATATCAGCAGTGGTTCTGGAATGGACGCCATCTGCCGAAGAATTGCTGCCACAGTTACATGCTACCTATTGCAATAGACATCATGAGCCTCTAGCTGTGGAGGGCATGTCTTGCCGTTGAGCGGACTTGCACAACAAATGTTGCATCTGCACAAAGCATAGCATGGCTTATTACTAGGGATGCACATGCGACCGCTCTTTATTTAGCTGGATAATTCTGGGCCTGTGGCTCTGAGTTTGGTGGCCCTGAGAACAAGCTGCACATGTTCTGGCGCACTGACGTGGCTAATGCTGGCGATGAACGCTCCCAAATCCAACTATGGTGCAGTTTGACACAATTTTTGTTGACATCATCAGGATGATGCAGTAAATCTGATTTGGCGCACTTTGGAGCAGTTGGCGCAGGAGTGGGATTACTGCAACTATAGTGGCCGCTTTCTTATTACCAGGCCTTTTCAAATGTAATTACTGAATATGCTTTAGGGATTATATAAACCAACAGACCATGGAACCAAAGGGCAAGGAAGTCTTGCGTAGCATAAATTTGCAGTGCACCAGCCCTAACTAGCACATTCAAAATGACTGAACGTTCCATCCATGAACAGTACACTGCAGGATTGAAGTGGCTATAATATGCACTCTCTTATTGATACTGACTGTTTTCACTGATGTCCAGGCTGTAAAGGCAGCGGATCCCTGGCAGACAGGACTCGAGTACCAGCGCACCTTGAGTTTTCAGGTCGTTGCAACTCAGGTCAAGCCACACTTCAGTGAGGATCTCATTACAAGCCAAGCCAAGAAGCATAGCCCTATGATTAAAAAAAATAGCAACAAGCAGATTACTATTATACTGGCACTGCAACATTTTTTTAACACAGCCGAGAAAAAAACTGCTGATATGTTAGTGAAAACTCCCGAGAACATGAGAGCCAAATAATATAGCACTGCATGCATCAGTTGAGAAGACACAACTTCATATCAAATAATGTAAAAAATCAATCACTCTATCCTTTGCAATGTTTTTGCTAACTACATGGCAAATACGAGTAACAGGTAACAGTTAATTTCATTAATGACAAGACGCAGGAAGACCTGTGCTAGATCATGTAGGTAGCTGGTGACATACACATCTGAACCAGAAGTAGTCTCCAATGGGGAACCAGTGCTGGCTGCATCGAACCCCTGGAATTGGCATGTGGCCCCAACCAATCAGTTGGTTAAGAAACTAAGTAAAACAGGGCTGCTAAGAGCTGTTCTAGGCCATGTCGAAATTCCTGCTAAAAATGCAACATCACTAAAGCAGTGTTAGCTCTTACTCTATGTGTGTTTTTTCCCCCAAACTTTGGAACAAAGAAGGTATATTTTAAAAGAATGGATATTCTTAGCCCCATTTGAACAAAAGTTATGGCATGCTAAACATTAATGAGCAAAATCCCAGCTTGACATTAAATGACTCGCGAATGCTCAACGTGCGGTAACTTTCAAACAGATGTGCTAGGGAAACCCATTCTTGTTCTACTGCATGCAGTTGTTATTCCAGATCATTGTAATATGCTGATTAACTTTGTAACTATCAATTTAGTAAAAATCTGGCTCCAAAAGTGGCACATGAATGAATTTTAAAAACTGCACACAGAACAATAAAAAATAATTAAAAATCTTAAATAACCATACACTTACATAAACTCTGCAGGATATGTTAAAACCAATCAAAAAAACTTTTCTTTTAATTATACAGTGTGTCCCCCTCAGAGCCTTCTTGGTAATGATATTTACAAGCTACTTTTTCCTCATTTCATTGCCACTCATGTAGTGTGTTTCTTGTCATTCTCATTATTTTTCACTGCATGTTTGGAAAAACCCCAGCACTTGTTCTCCAGACATTCATGATTTGATTGATTGATATGTGGGGTTTAACGTCCCAAAACCACTATATGATTATGAGAGACGCCGTAATGGAGGGCTCCGGAAATTTAGACCACCTGGGGTTCTTTAACGTGCACCCAAATCTGAGCACACGGGCCTACAACATTTCCACCTCCATCGTAATTCTCCAGACATTCAAGGAATGAAAAATAATAATAATAATAATAATAATAATAATAATAATAATAATAATAATAATAATAATAATAATAATAACAATTCTCAAGGCCTTGATATACAGCTACAAAACTTCAAGTGGTGCACAATGTGTTGGCCTCTCCCCCCGCCCCCCCCACCTGTATTGTCTATTGCACCATTTATACTTAATGAATTCTAAAACTTTTTTCTAGCACCTACAAAGGTGTTGAAAAATGCCTTGAAAGCTGAAAGGGAAAGCAAGAGAAAACAAATCATAAAACCAAGCCTCAATAATTTTCTTTTTAGCACAGCTGTGATAAACCAAATGAATCTATAAGATCAATTTATTTAAATTTAGTCGGTTCACCTCACAGGGAGAATGACAGGCCATGACACTTTAGTTTAGCACGCTAAAAAAGAAATTCACAGTGCGCTTCAATAAAGCACTCCTCTGAGCTAATTGCTACTAGATGAACATAGATTGTGGAGTTTTGCGCTGCATGGGTAGAACCGAAGGGACACATACGAAGGTAGAGAAAAATACAAACAGAACAGGTGAGCGCAACCCATTCTGGTTGTGCTTTTTCGTGCCTTCGTATGTGTCCCTTCTGTTCCACCCACGCAGTGCAAAACTCTACAGCCTGGTAGTACACTGTCAAAGAGGAACCAAATTGCACATGATCATTTTCATTACCTTCCAAGCAAAGAAAGAAAACACAAGCAACCATGTCTACAAACATTTACTCACTTGAGTGCCTCCATAGGCATGCGCACATTCGCCATGTTGAGGTGACGTAGTGCAACAGTGCTTGAAAAGAATGTCTTGAATGAAGGTGGCACAAGCACCTCTTTACATTTCTTTGCGCTGTACATATTTCGAGATAGGTTCAGCACCTCAAGCTTCTGGGTGCAGCCACGCAAGAGTGCCCCAAACACCTGAAAATAAAATACCCAATTAAGTAATAAGGTGATGTAAAGCCCTCCATGCTCAGTATCAGTTAGTCAATTAAAAGAAATTGACATTTTCAACACATATAGCCGTCATGATGGTTTCGCACAACAAAACAGAAATAGTATCTATACAAATGCTGGGAAATGCCACTGCTGCGATAGCTCAACTCTTCCTTCTCAATAGCATAATACAGTCTGAGTAGCTGAAGACATAAATTAGGAATTACTAGACAAAATAAAAAGCATAATACAGCAAAAGTTTGTTGATTTGGCCCTATTGAATAGGGTAAATTGGATAATTCGGTCGTGTTATCTGGCCCTGCCAAGCATATGTATTGTTAAAGAGAGATGCTACCTGAAAAATAAGTTTCTTTAATCTGTAGGCTAGGGCAATGAAATTTTTGCTGTATATATAGGCTTTACAGTATTTGTTTTCTACCATGACAATGTGTAAAATGCAGTTTTTTTTTACAAACTTTTTCTGCCCTAAACATTTATGGTTATGAGCCATTAAAGGCTCATATACTACCCCATTACATGTAGAATGTAAATAACAGGAAAGTGCATACAGTTTTAATTAACAAGAAATATTGCAATGTGGAAAACTTGGAATGCTAAATCTATACTAATTGCTTGCTTTAGCTTTGTAATAATTATATAGACAATGTCAAGTTTTAAAGGAGATACTTGCGCTCTTCACATGTTAAGGAATATGTGAGAAAAATTTCATCCCGATTTGGGTATCAGAAGTACCAAAAATATATGTCCAAACTCAATAAGTCACCCAAAAATGAATCTTGGGAAAAAACACTTTAAAGGTATAAGTGAAGGCTTATCTATGAGACAAAAATATGTTCTTAAAATGATTTGCTCGGGAAGCAGCCAGGTGACAATTTCGTGGGACTCTTGACAATGGGCTCTGTTTAGTTTTAGTAGCCAACTTGGTCTTACTGTTTTGTTGTGAAAGTAAAACTAACCTTGTGAAACAAATAAAAAAAATATGTAATTTTTAAAATAAATTTTTGTTTTTTCAACTCGCATCTTTCCTTGAAGGGCAAGTAAGTCACCACAGACTGTTGAAATAGCATTTTGAACCTCATAGTACCAATTCTGTGTCAAGGAAATGCTTAGTTGGAAATAAAATCATGTATTAGCAGACCGCATACCGTTAATGCAATTTATTTTGGCTGCCTCTGGTAACGGCTTTCTGGTGCAGCCATGCCTATCCTTTATTAGCTTTACTGCCGGACAGCAGAGGTTGTGATGCAATCGAGCAATGAACCAAAGGGATATAGGAGGGTTGCAAGAGACGTCATCACTTGGTGCGCTATGGCATCCACTGCCATCTCTGTGGCTGGTGGTGACGCAGATGTCCTCTAGTGTGGCGCCTTATCAGTTTTCTTGAAACAGCAAGCGGCGATAAGAAGCTGTGCACGACACTGTAGTCTGTATGGATAGAATGCCGTTGAGTGCCTACGTGGAGACCACCAAGATGAATGTGCTGCCGTTCTGACATTGGCACCATCTCGAGGGCCCTGCCCCCGTCCAACCCTCTTATAGTGGAGCACCCACAGCCCGGGGAAATTGTAACTTGTGTTGCTCTCAAGGGCAACTCAAGATGTTGTTCTTTTGCATGGATCAAACTGAAATGCACCACTTGCATTTTATTCTGTCTTACCGAGGCTCTACTATGTCATAAGACTTCTGTTACAGAATATACTACAGGTGGTGCAAAATACGTTCTACATTTACCTCAATTTCTTGATTTCTGAAGCGCTGTTGAGTATCAAACTGTCATTTTAGACTTTCTCAAGCACAGACCTCACTCTGTAAAATTGTTATTTGCCAATCATTAGCCCTGTCATTAGCTTGTATGATCCTCAGAGCACACCAAGTGCGAAGCACCACAAATGTGCGATGCAAAGGAAGAGAAGGGCGTTTGCAAACAACTGAAACAACCATGGAGGCATGGTCGCCATCCACAATTTCATTATTAGCTACCGAGGCAGCAGCAGTTGAGCCAAACTTGGTTTGTTTTCATTTGTACGCAATACTATACAGCTCACATGATATCGCAACAGTCGCTTGAGATAGCTGAAAGGCGCGAAGAGAAGCAGGTGAGCGTCTGTTGGTGGTTTAACTATGCCGTAGTCATGTGGTACTGCAGTAGTGAGGTTTAGAGCACAGCTGTGATTGCTCTCTGCAGCGGATTACGTGACGTGACATAATGCCTTCCATATTTGCGCTCTGGCAGCTCAAGATCATCGCAACACAATGAATGAATTAGGAAGACTTTCGGTCCAAAATGGCGCCAAACATGCCTACCCAATTTTGGCTCTGTTGACCATCACTAGCATTACAGAGCACAGCCCGTTCTTCCTCTTCACAGCATTAACAAAGGGAGCAAAAAAGCGAATAGCAACAATGTGTGATGGGCCAACGGGCGCAAGAATGAGGAGTCATGGGAGAAAGCACACAATGGCAAGAGGTTTCCTACTCACTCCCAGCGGCACTCGTCTAAATCACACTGCTTGTGCTCCCAAATGTATGTGGAAAAGCCCCATTTCACACAAAAAAAAGCCAACTTCTTGTAAGGAAAAGCCAACCTCTTGCAGTGTTTGGCACTGCAAGAGGTTTGATGTATGAAGTGTTCTGTCCATTTTTGTTCTATTTGTTCATATATTTTCCAGTGTGTTAGCCTTAAAGCATCGCTGTGTTCCAGTATAATTCAAAATAAGAGATAATTCAACTTTGCCAAGCACAATATAGAAAGGTTTGACTATACCCACTGATGCAACAGTGCTGTTATACCAGCTAGGGTATTTTTTAGTGACTAAGCGGTATGCCACTGCACTGTGTATGAACATATAAATACTGCAAGAATCAAAATGAAAAACAAATAGTGACAGGAGCTAGGATGCTGCTTACAGTTTCCAGGGCACATTCAGTGCCAGATAGATCTAGGTGGACAAGAGAGTTTGGTTGAGCCAAGTAGTTGTACAGGTTCTGAAAAAAAAAAAATGCATTCTTTTTTCTCTCGTCTGACAACAGCAAATTGAATGTGTGATAAAAGTCACAAAAAACTCACATTTATGTCATCTTTAAAGACATTATCACTGAGATTGAGGTACGTGAGGTTGGAGGGCATGGAACGGTTCAAAGAAAGTGCATGTGCAAGTGTGTTAACACCCTTGGCAGTGATTCCTGTGTGGGCCAGGTTCAGGTAACTCAGTCCCTTATGCAGCTTTCCCAGTGGCACGCAAAGCTGCCCGACTCCTGGAAGAAAAAATTCAGCAGGGACAGTTATAGTAGTTAATGCACGTATAAAACACAGACACTATATCTTAACAGAAGTACAGTACAAGCACAGTTACGTATAGCAGCATGAGCCACAGCAAAAAGCAGCAACCAAGGCAACTGACACAGCAATACAAGCAAGGGCAAGCTGAATTGCAGATTCACTTACACAAGCACACGCTATAGTAAATACACCACATACCTCGTATAGGCATTTCATACAGGACAACTAAAAACATGACACCTTTTAACATTACATAATCATTATTATTACTAATGAACTGCTCATCTGAAAATCGTACACAAGATTGTACATAACTTTGAAAATTTTAAACCATCAAAAGACGAACAGGCAACTGCAGCTCACATGAAATCTTAGTTGAAGCTATACATATAGTCTAATTATATATTCAAATATCCAGCTTAGACTATCACAGAAACAAAATGACAATTTTACCAACAATTGAGTTTAACATAACAGTTTACAAGTTCATCATTAAATGCAGAAATGATGGGCAGCTTCCATAAACAATAAGCCCCAGCTAAATCAGGCAGATGAATGCAATGCACAGCCACACAAGATTGCAAAAGATTGTAGCACATGCAAACATGCTTCAAGATACCATACACATGCACAGGTGTGGTGAAATAAACATTTTAGCTAACAGTCACTGGAACAGTGAAAAAAAAAATTGCAGGGGTCCTTAGATGCGCTTAAGGAATGTAATGGTACTAACTTGGTGAACTTCCTATGATAGCAACTCTGTGTAGAATGTAGAATTTTGGTAAATTTTGAGGACGCTTTATGTAAATTTATACACTATGCGAATGCATACAATTCACTAGAACTTAGATGTACACTATCATCTCCCCTGTATGTGACCACAATGAGTGCAAGCTCACACACATCTCACTCCTCCTACAAGATCTGGCCAGGCGAGTGCTGATGTGTCCAAACGCACCAGCACAGGAGAACAATGAACAAAAGGAGAGTAGCAAAGCAAGGAGAAGTCGGCACGAATTCTACCACTGTCACATCGGCACAACAAGAAGCACACTATGTTTGTGTGATGTAAATGCTGCAGAGGGTACTCATATGCAGCCGACGCCAATTAGCACACACACTAGGCCAATCAAATGCAAATGCTGGGTGATCTATGTCTCACCATGCCTTCGGTTGCACTCACTAAAAAAAAAAAAAAATAGAGTATCTGGCTTCGACGCGATAAATTGTGAGTTTGCGCTGACGTGTGATCTTGTGCCCACTTGATGAGATATTCATTGTCTGGCTGTGTTGCAATAGGTTGCACGGTTGTGCTGTGACGTGCTGGTTTCAGTCACTAGTATATATTTATAGCGTTTTCGCTAATAAAATTTCAGTTGAAGTATGTACTCTTTTCTGTCCTTGTCTCTTCTAACGTAGTTACGCTGCAACTCACATGTCTTGCGTTGTGCAAATATGTTGATTCCCAATTACCAACTAGCCCTCGCATCTGTCTTAGCAAGCAGTAATTGCCTTCACTCAAGCTGCACCAGAACTCTCTCCACCTCCCCCAGCCGCTACTTACTGTGGGTTCGAACCCCTAAGGCATAATTCTGGCGATACCCATGACGAATAGTAAGTACCTACCAAACGTCAATTTCCTATGTTCACTCATGATGAACCTATGGGCCTTTTTCTGTGCTTTCAATGTGTGAGTGGCCCTTTTAATTAGGCTTCAATCAGCTATCCATAAGGCTAACTAAACATTTTCTTTACTCGACTAAATCCTCATTATCTTATGCAAGCATCAAATACAGCAATACTACCTTTGAGAGAGAGGAAAAAAAACGCACGTGTACTCATGAGAAAACAAAAACACACACAGGAAGGGCATTCTGGCTACTATTCAGAAAGGCCGGTCGATCACAAAAAGTGCAGTAGCGCTTTCAGGAACTTCTTCTGTGAAGTTTCATCCTGTCGATATTGTAAAATTCTTTCCTCTGACAGAGGTTGATTGTCTAATATGCTCCTATTTCCCCACCCCCAGTGCTGGGTAGCAAACCGGATGCCAATATTTGGTTAACTCTTTCGTAACCACGCCTATTCAAATCAATCACCGGGAATTGACGCTTTGGATCATCGATTTTAGCATGCTAAATATGTTTCTCGTGCACCCAGCACTTTCTAGTAGTTAGTCCAGCCACTCAACCTTCAGAATCAATTTGAATTTGCCCGTTTGGGCAACATGGTGATTTTTAACAGACCTTCGCGCGAACCAATGTGCGTGTATTGTTGGAAAAGTGCACTAGACTGGCGAATCTGACAAAAGTGCGTGCCCCTCGAGATTATACTGTAGTAACATCAAAGTTATGTTATGAAAGGAACGTGTAAGGTCCACATGTGGCTGGGGTGCGGTGTGCTGGCACCGGCTGCAGAGCTTCTCATAATGACAAGGTTTCCAAAGCACATCCTGGCTCTGACTACAGAGCAGCGCGAAATGTTTTAGAACTGCGTGCAATATTGCGTGCGATTTTCTTTGTTTTGAATATTTTGCACATATAGTGTTTTCTATTGCTCTGTTTACCTATTGGCAACCAAAAATTACACAGTTTCTACATTTTTATTCATACCAAACTATATTTGTTGCTCTATAGCATTTATTTATTTTTTAAAGAGCCTTTTATTGCACAAAACTTGGTATGCTGCAATGTGTGTTGGAGTACTTTTTGGACTGGCAAAAACGATGTTTCCGAGACATATGAAAAATAACCATTCTCGCGCGGTAATGAAAGAGTTAACCTCCCGGCTTTTTTTTTTATCTCTTTCTTTCTCTCTCTACCTTATTAGTATTTTTTTTTTTTCTTCACAAGAGCATCCCAAGAGATCAAACCTTTAGCTATAGCTTTGTGTTGCTGGCCCCCCACCACCTAGAGCCATAAAAAATTCAGTTCGGGTTAGTATTAACTGGCATTACCCTTCATTGTGCCACACATTTTGATGATGCAGTTCTTAAATATGATGTTAGGTACAAAAATTTTGTTAAGCTGATGCGGCTTTATTATGATTCATTCAACTTCATGTATTGAACGGTGGCCCTAAAATGAATATTTTTTTTCCAGGGTTTTGTGTCCCAAAACTACGCAACGATCATAAGGGACGCCATAGTGGAGGGCTCCAAAAATTTTCATATTTTCATCATCTGGTGTTCTTTAATGTGCACTAATATCACTCAGTACACAGGCCTCTAGCATTACAACTTTCCAAATATGAATAATTACAGTACATTGTTGTTTAGTAAGACTTTGTTGTGCAGCTGACATACACTACAACTTGTGCAACATTCATTAAATGCAGTAAGCTAGGTGTGGTTACAAGTTAGCCATAAATCACACGGAAAAAAAAATAATGCACATATGCACATTTCTGTGCATGCCAATCTGGGTATCCCTACTAGTGTGGAGTCATTCTTAATATAACTTTGAGTCCTCTGTATAGACATTACATGCAATCTTTCAAACACATTTGTGCTTTGTCCGTTACGGCATCTAGAGCTTACTATAGGTAAACACTGAATTATTAATGCTGCAGTTACAGAATCAATGCAAAGTTATTGAAGTCCAAATGAAAGCACTACAACACTGATATACTACGTTTTATGCAGCTCTTTTTTCCACATTTAAAAGATGATGGGTTCCAATGTTCACAGGCAACAGCAGTCCTGCTTTGAAACACACTACCGAATACAATATTTAAGAACAAGAAGACGTAGATGTAAATAAGATCGCACTAACTTCTCGCAATAGTAATGTGCGTGTACAATCCTCACATGTGTGTGGTGCCATTAATTTATAGTGTTGGTTGCAGGTTGTGCCCATAAGGTGCAAAAGGTGCAAGCACTGCACCTGACCTTCACCTTGTGGCTATATTAGATGCACAGTCGTAATTCATGATTTAAAAGTGTGCATCAAGATATGAGCAAAAAACATAACTGTCACAACTACTTAAGTGAAAAAGCATGATCTGTGGAGCAATGTGAACCCCTAGTAGGTCAACATTACAGAAAACAGTGATATATCAAGATGTAAAGCTGTAGCTTTACAGAACACACCTCAGAAAACCAGACAGAACTGGCAAAAAAAAAATCATGTAAAAGTCTTGGTTGAGTAACGATTGATCACAGAACAAAAACAATGTTGAATACTAGGATGTGAATGTGTAGCTTAAAAGCGTACCAGGAAGTCAATAATTATGTGCTACACATTCATGTGAGCACTTGCACATATCAAACCAATAAGACTAGGCAAAAAAAATGAAAATCTTGAACACATAACAACAGGTCACAATAGCCTACCTCATATGACTGCTTGTTACAAGTGCAATTAAAAGAAAATTGTGCCAGGTAAATACCTGAAGATCACAATCAGCCTCATAATCCTAGCCAAGGCATGATTATGAGACGTACCATAGTGGAGGACTCTGGAAATTTCGAACAACAGGCATTTTTTTAACATGACCAACATTGCACAGTACACGTGCCTCTAACATTTCACTTCCACCGAAATTGGACCAGTGTAGCTGGGATCCAACTTGCAACCTTTGGGTCAGCAGCTGAGCACCATGACCACTTCACAACCCCGGTGAACTTCAGGTGCTCCTTTTAACAATGAACCATAATACTGTACACCGTGTTCCTATGCACTACCACTTCCCCTCAGTACTACCACATAAATGCTGCTGCCTAGAGAAATCCAGGTTACCCCTTTGTTCACAAACTGGCTCATATAATTTTTTCATTTCACATCTATGATGTTTGCTTCCATACAGTGTGGGATCAAATAGAGCTGCTCTTGGAACACACAAACAGTCACGCCATCAAGCAAATGAACCACCTGGACATTAACTGTTCTTACAACAGCAAACTTGTTAGCCAAATTTAATATATAACTAGTAACACATTACATACATAATTGCAATACAATACACAGAAAACATAACATGGACATTGTACCATGAATATGATGTCGCAAACGTCCGATTTGCCATGAGGGCCCGTGGGTCCGACCCGTGGAATTATAGCTACAGACCTCGAGAGCCGTCTGCCTATGCACACAGCCAAACCTCAAAGAGCCTCGCTGCAGCTCCCTGTGCAATTGCCTATCCTCGACAACCAGGCGGTGCCATTACGCCATCATGCGCCCACAACGCCATCTGTCACTCAACGGTGAAATTAACCACGCTAAATACGCCTAATCTGTCGCACGCACAAGCCATGAGATGAAAAAAACTTTACCCCTAGAGAGTGATAGCATTCACCAAAAGATTTCAAAGGCTACCAAGCATTCCAAAACCAACCTTATCCTTATCTTGTGTTTTCATCAAGTTTCTGTGCACTCAACACACGTTATAAGAGCACAAAATGTTAACAGGTAAAAAAGAGGAAACACCTACAAGATTTATTTGTGAATACGGCCATACTTTGTTTATTAAACACACTAAAGGCCCAAAACGAATAAGGAAAACGCTAGATCAGGATAAAGCTGGTATGTGAATACGGGCCAAAATGCCAGCTTTGTTCACAGTGACCAGAGGCAGCTGTGAACTTAATTGTGTATTGCATATTACATCGCTGCAACCAAACGAATATGCATGCATATTACATAACGTACAAAAGAATATCCTTCTTTGGAAAAAAAAAACTGTTAAATAACTTTTATATTGCCAGTGGTAAAGCATCACAATACCTTGCATTGCCACTGCATCTCGAGCCAAAACTTATCTAGCAAACAAAGAAACAGCACACACTTCTGGCAGGGCAGCAAGTGTCCACATACTAGACACAGCTCTGCTGTTAAATAATTACTCTTCAATTTAGGAACCTAGAAGTAATAGCTTTGATGCTACAGTCTGTCATGGTCGCAACAAATTTCTGAGGGGAAAGGGGAAGTATAAGAGCAATAATAAGACTGATTTCCACATTTAGCAATTTGTCATTAAAACCCCCTTGCCAGGACCAACGACAAGTACAACTAATCTCTCTCTCGCTCTTTTTAAATACATATCAGACTGAATGGAATTTTTAAATAGTCATGGCATAAAGATGTCATTAGGCATGCATACTTATTTAAGCATTGTTTCATAAGGATTATGTCATTATTTTAAGTATGGAACCATGTTTTAATAAATTATGCTGTGATAACAATTTGATCAAAAGGTTTTGACCAAGTGCTACCTTTTTTTGTCCATATCATGTGCTTAAATGGAGCAAAAATATTTTCAGGTATCCTGCAATAGATATGTTTGAAATAGAACTCTTAGTCATGCTAACATAAAAAATAAAAGAAAGAAAGCTAATTTGAAGATCATGCATACAACAGCACGTGCACATACTAAACACAGCTACTGCACAAAAGGCACTCGCTTTAGGAAGGTTAAAACACAGCAAAATGAGACATACAAAAACATGCAAGCGTTATCTTTGCCAAAGCATTATGCTAACATACAAATACGTATACGAGTACATCAGGGTAAAACATGCACACACAGAAACTGGAATATCAGACCTTGAGTAATTTTGGCAATGATTCCACACAGACTATTCAGCCCTGTACACAAAGAAATAAGTGTATACATAACATGTGTGACAAACAACACAGTAATCATACAGTATACTTGATAAAAATCCCCTTTAAACTGTCTTATTCAGTTAAAATGACTATAAACACGAAGCCCACATTTATAGAACACTTGCTACCAACATTTAAAAGACATACAACGATGAACACCCTACTATGCCCTGCCCTGCCCTGCCCTGCCTTCTGCCCTGCCCTGCTTGCCTGCCCTGCTTGCCTGCCCTGCCACGCCTGGGATCAGACCTGCGACCTTCAGGTTAGCAGGCCAGCACCATAATGCCTGATCCACAATGCCAGACTGCAATGCATTTTCCTCTCTGTCTGTCTGTCTCTCTTTGTGTGTGGGGGGGGGGGGGAGGGGGGGAGTATACATAATTCAAGAATTGTGGGCTTGGATCCCACAGACAAAAAGGGTGGTTTCTTGAGCACATAAATTCCTTTCAATAATCCCCATTTGCAGTAGTGCACCTGCCCAGCCTTTTGTGTGATTGTTAAAAGTACCTCTGGGGTACTGTTGAGTTCCTTTCACGATTCTTTCAGGTCGTCCACAGTTGCAAATATCCTTTAAACATACCCACCCCCTCTTTCTAAACTGCTGAGATGATCTGGGCATTTCCTTTACACTCACGTTGCTTCAACGTGTAAGTAAAACTTCTGATTCACCTGGGGGGGGGGGGGGGGGCTAGAAAATAAATGAGAAATGACCATTTTCAAGCTTAGTTGAACTTTTAGCCTTTTGTTTGTTCTCTGGGAACTGGTCGTATTCCACTGGCTTGAAGCTCCTTGTTTCATTTCAGAATCATAGCCATGATACAAAACGTTCATTGCAAGCGACAATCACTGAAGAAAACCCTAGCTCAATTTGTAATTTTATGTTTAGTATACAAGTCCAAGCTCGGGATCTGTAGGCAAGAGCTCAAACTCAAACCAGTAGCTTCCGAGATCTTGTCAATCATGTAAAGCTCTCTGATGACTTGAATCCATAAGCCTTTAAAAGAACGGCACTGACAAAAATATTAATAAATGATAATGCTTCAAAGGTACAAGAAATAAAATCATAGCGAAGTGCTGCAGTGGACAGTTGGTATGATTTTTTAATTTCAGCTATCAAATAGTCAGCTTTCTTCCACATTTTTCAGTGTGAAAGCACTTTTACTATACCTATAATGATTTTGCAGATGTCAAGATAGAACACAAGCTGGACTCAGAATGAAAATAGATAGGTACGGCAACACAACAAGCAATGCAAAATTTGGCAATGGCCATGCATAATATGAATGACAATGCATGGTTTTGTACACTAGGCCTGTCTAGGCAGTCTCAAAGACCAGGTGATATTTGACTTAGAAATGAGCTTGACGAAATTTGACTGCTGATAGGTTAGTTAAAATTGGATGAGAACTGGCTCAGCAAATGCTCAAAAATAAGCCAAAACTTGTTTAAATGAGAAAGAAGCCCCAGTTAACTAATAGCCTAGCATCACTTAGCGTGGCTCTCACATGTGCTCTCAGATAGCTTGGCTCTGCTGCATTGCTTGGTAGAGGCAAGCCATCTCTCGATTTGCTGTTACTGCTGCTGCTCTTTTGCAGTATTATATAATACACCGAATGATTGCAGCCATATACATGGCGTTCAAGGTTCCCTTCCATTACAGTGAAGCCCATCTCTTTTTGGGCTAGTATGAGAAGACAACTTAAAGAACAGCAAACACTAACCACTGAGACTGAACAGATAAAGTGCAAACAAAGCATTGTGCTAAACTTGTTTGAAAAAGGTCATGATTCAGTGCAATAGAAGATGGGGAGCCACAAAAAAACCAGCACATTGAACATACATGTGATGATATGTCCGGTGTGCTTCCCTGGGCTCAACCACCACCTTAGCTGAATATTTAGAAATAAGCCCACATTGGCAGCCTTGTCATTTGTTCAGTTTCATCTATAGGTACTCAAATGGTTCATATGTGTTGATCTGGGCTAGCAAACCCAGAGAGCAACAACCACTGACAGCCCTCTTTGGCATGTAGCAGCAGTCTTAATTAGTGCAACATTATGACAACTAGTCACAGCCATGTTCAAAACTGAAATCACCAAACTTATCTTAGACAGTTGGAAATCATCATTTTTTTTTTTTTTTTTTGAAATAGAGTTTTAAAAAAGCTGAGGTCTCAGAACATCAAGGGTGGAACAGCCGAGATAGAATTTGGAGCGATTTCTGAAGCATCAAAATGTTACTTTTGGAGCACTAAAATGCAAATTTGGAGCAGGTTACAGGGAAAAACCATTCACTTTTTATCACGAAAGACCAAATTTAGAGCCGTGTGAAAAAAAATGCTTACATTTAGAAAAAATAATATCAGCACTGCTACTTCAATAAAAAAAAGTAATATTCTGAACCACCCCGCTCAGCAAACAATGATGAAGTCCACATTAACACTTGTGATGCCTGTCAAATCCTTTGACAGACTCTGGGGATTCAGATGTGGATCTGTCAAGCTGGTTATCGTGAGATTTGGGAGATTCGTAATACTGAGGAGTAGAATGACGAAAAAAAAAAAAGCAAACAGTTTTATTTGTTTCTTTTTTTAAGAGCTGCATAACTGCCATACAGTGCTCCAAATGATTGCCAGTAACTTTTTTAGGTGTCAGCGACCATATTAGTACTCACAATCATGAGGTGCACACATGCATGAGTAAATGAACAAACTGTGCTGTGTCCTGTGACTAGTGCTAACAGCCCATTCCAAACATTAAAACGCTTTTCCACAGGCCACCAGTGTACTGCAGCAAAGGTGGTTTAAGCGGCGTTCTGCACATGCTATTAGAACAAGGCCAAGCAATTTTCGAAGCACTACATCCCCCCCCTCCCCGCCCCTCTTTTTTTTTTCTTTTTTTTTTTCGCGGTGGGTTCAAGCTTAGAGCAAAACTTCTGAGCTTGCTTGCAAGGCCTATTTGACTAGATAAAGTAACAACGACTCAGGCCCATTGGCCCGGCAATGACACCAGTTATTTATCGTGTGTGCCCTTGCTACGGCAACTGGCAACGCTGGTGTTCACAGCACGTCGAGTTTGTTAGCACACAGTAACAGCGACATGCGCTTGCAGCTTTAGTTTCTAACATTTCACAGCCGCGTTTGCTCACTAGGAAATTCATATTTCCTGCGAAGTGTTGCTGGCTATGGCAACGCATTTTTGTCTTGAAGTTGCATAGTCCGCTGATAGATATCTGCTATGGTGAGCAGATTAATGGGTGCGCAGCATTGTTACTTTATCTGGTCGATCGCGTTTCGCGAGTGTCCTAGCCTAAGTATCTTACACCATGGTTTAGGGTTGGGGTCCATGCACCTGGATCCCTATATTGACTGATGATGCAAACTGCAGGTGGCTAGCGTGGCTACCTTTTCTTGCCCTCTCTCGCTAAACCTAGCGCAACTGAGAACATTTTGAGGCTGGTCAGGCATTTTTGTGCAATGTGGTGCAAAAATGGTGAATTGTATCAAATTGGCACAAACTGCGCAGCTGTTGCACCCCTGGATCAGGCATAATGTGGATGAAGATGTGTTTATAGTCCCTTTAATATTCGATGCAACATGATACACCGGAGACTACTAAATAAGCACTTTGATAAATAAAGCATAAACAAGCTTGGACAAAGTACAACCAACATGCAAAGACCGAGTACAGAACTCTAATGATCCGAGTACAGAACTCTCCTTGGGCACAAAAGATAGCATAGAGGATAAACTCTTCCACTCCGCAGTGTTTAATCTTGCTCCACTGCATCCTAGCACTGGATACATCAACGCTGTATGTCACAGCAGTGCTCCTTTCCACTTGTCTTTGGATTGAAAGTAATCAACACTACAAACCAACTGACTTCATGCGTCAGCCACTAAGGCGGTGATCTCAGAGAGAGAGAGAGAGAATAAACTTTTATTTGAGCTAACGCATTGTGCGCCCAAGGTGGGCGGCCTCTTTATCCCAGGAAGCCGCGGGCCTTCGTTCGCCATCTCCCGCGCGCCCGTTGAACCATGCTACGCTGATTCTTCAAGCCCGGGTCTGATAACTGGGCTTCTCACTGCTCTTCGGTTAGTGTAGTGGCTCCAGGGCTTTGTCTGCATCCCCATACCATATGACATAGGGTTTCTGGGACATCACAGTGCTTGCAGTAGTTGTATGAGTATTCGGTTAGTGAAATGCGGTGAAGCAGCATACCGTGAACGTAGGTGTTAGTTTGCAGCTTCCTGAGGGTTACTGCCTCTTCCCGAGTCAGGCTCGGGTGAGCTGGTGAATAAATTCTTCTGTTTAGCCTGTAGTGCTGCAGTATATATCGTTGTACTTTTTAGGTACATCATCTTTCCTCCTCAACGCGTCCTGAGGGATGGCTTGGTGAACATGAGCTCGGGCAAAAGCATTGGCTGCCTCATTTCCCATCAGAACTCGTGACCTGGAGTCCAAACGATGTAGTGCGTGTCTGGCAGATTTGTCTTCGCTGCAGTGGCGAGAATTCCCAAGACTTGGTTGGAAATTCTTTCTGATAATTTCGACAAGCTGCTTGCGAATTGGTTAGTATTACTGCTGTGTCAGTACACGTTGTGACTGCTAGCGCTATCGCTGTTTCTTCTGCCGTGTCGATTTCTGTAGTTAACATGCTAGCTGCCTCTCTTTGCTATCGCTGTCGACTACGCTAACAGCATGTACCGGGATTCCTGGATATTTCGCTGCATCGGTGTATCTTGTGTGCGAATCGCGACCGTAATCTTGTCGGAGCTTCTTTATTCTGGCTTTCCTTCTTTCGAGATGATAGGTAAGATGCATATTTCGTGAGATGCGGGCAACTGAGATGTTCTGTATAATTGTTGCTGTAATATTCCTTTTTTCATCACAGTCGGAGCTTCTTTATTCTGGCTTTCCTTCTTTCGAGATGATAGGTAAGATGCATATTTCGTGAGATGCGGGCAACTGAGATGTTCTGTATAATTGTTGCTGTAATATTCCTTTTTTCATCACATTGTTGCATTGCTTTCGAATAACCCAATCTTCAAAGTGTCGCTTGCCTAGTTTCAGTTAGTCTAAGCCGTCCGAGTTGAGTTACTTTGTGTGCTTCAACGAGCTCCTCCCAGGTGTTGTGGAGGCCTAAGTGTATTAGTGGCTGCGTGGAAGCACATTCAGAGATTCCTTTGGCAGTTTTGATGGCCTACGTATAAGGGTATTCAATTCTTGAATTTCAGAATTCTCGAGATCCAAGTAAAGGGTTCCATAAGTAATTCTGCAGGTGATGGGTGCTTAGATCAATTTGATGGTGTCGTGTTTTTTCAAGCCGTGTCTTTTGTTTGATACCTGTCGTACTAAGTGTGCAACTTGAGTCACAGTTGCTTGAAGCTTCGGTAATGTGGCTGCACCCGATCCGTCTTTGTGGATGTCTAGACCCAGAACTCTGAGAGATTCCATTTTAGGGATTTGCACTCCTTTCAACCAAAGCCTTGGTTCAGGGATTTTACCTGTTGGCGGCCTCCCCCTTGTTCTTGCTTTCAACAGAAGAAGCTCAAACTTTTCTGGTGCACATGTGAGCCCACGAGCATTAAGGTAATTTTCTGTGCGGTTAACTGCCTCTTGAAGTGCATCCTGCTGAGCTTCTGAAGAGCCACCGGTTGTCCAGATGGTTAGATAATCTGCATAGAGGGCATGCCTTATCCTATGTATTCCTTTCAATATATTCAGCAGTTTCGTCATGGCAATATTAAAAAGGAGTGGCGAGATGACGGAGCCTTGAGGGGTTCCTTTGTTTGCCATTTCAAACTGATCTAATTTCAGAGTGCCAAGGCGCACTGTTGCTGTTCTGCCGGTAGAAAGTTTTCTACATAGTGGTACGTTCTTTC
The DNA here is from genome assembly GCF_043290135.1 of Rhipicephalus microplus. Lineage (NCBI taxonomy): Eukaryota > Metazoa > Arthropoda > Arachnida > Ixodida > Ixodidae > Rhipicephalus > Rhipicephalus microplus. The sequence goes on from NC_134710.1 coordinate 82,898,266, forward strand.
GCCACAGTGCGTGTCCTGGAGGTTCCTCAGTACTGTGCTGTGAAAAACATTGTCGAACGCTCCTTTCACGTCTAATGCCAAGACTGCGTTTTTGCTATGCTTGCTTAGGTGATCGATGACCTCCTCCTTAAGCTGCCACCGGATGTCTTGCGCTGACAAATGGTGGCGGTATCCATACATTGTGTCAGGCAAGTATCGGTTTTCTTCCAAGTATGGAGTTAGTCTGTTGAGGAACATATGTTCATATAGCTTACCTGCGCAGGATGTCAGGGATACGGGTCACATATTTTCTATTCCCAGTGGTTTGTTTGGCTTAAGAATCACGATGATCTCAGTATGTTTTCGGATTGCTGGAACGGTCCCACTTTCCCAGCTGTCATTTATAGCTTTTAATAGGTAATCTTCCTCATTTTTGCCTAAGTTACGGAGTATCTTGTTGTTGATGCGGTCTTTACCTGGGCATGACGATATTTATAGCGCGAGAACCAAACAACGACGCAGAGACAAGAAGACGAAGGACACATCTCCTTCTTGTTTCTGCGTCGTCGTTTTGTTCTCGTGCTATAACTATCGTCATGCCATACCAACTAGCCCAAGCTGCCACACTTTACCTGGAGTTGTGTTTCGAGTTAATTTTGCCAATTCCACTTGCATTTCTTCCAGTGTGAACGGGCGATCGAGTTCTTCATTTCGGTTTCCTGTGTATTCGAGGTCCAAAGCAGGAACTATTGCAGCTTGGGTACCTCCTGTCAGCTTCTGCTACAATTCTAATAGAATTTCATCTTCCGAGACCCCGCAGTTGTGAATGAATTTTCTCAGGTTCTTTGTAGAGTTTGTCTTTGATTTCGTTCTGCTCAAGGGCGACCTGATGATCTTCCAGGTGTTGCGAGTGCTCAAAGTTCCTTGCAGGTTGTCGCAAATCTGGTTCCAGTTCTGCCGTACTAATTCGTCAGCGTATTTGTCAGCTTGCCTGGTCAGTACCGCAATCCGTTTTTTCAAGACCCTGTCCCACTTCTGTTTTTTCCATCGACAGATAAGGCTTCTACGGGCTTCCCACAGGTAGAGACGGTGGGAGTCCACTGCTGGTTTGTCAACTGTCAGTTGAATTTCCTTCGTGTGCTTCTGGGATTTTTCTGTAATAAGACTCGTCCACTCGTCAAGGTCTTCAATACTTTGTGTGAGATCTTTACGGAAAGCGGTCCAGTCCGCGATCTTTGCCTTGGCAATCTTAAGGGGTGCCCTTTTGTAGGTTATTTCCGTTTGCACTAAGTGGTGGTCACTTCCCAGGGTTTCTTCGAGTCTTGTCCATTCAACTTGAGATATTCCCACTGTGAAGGTTAGATCCGGGTTGGTGTCTCTTGATACACTGTTCACTATTCTTGTAGGGGTGTGCTGATCCGTCCACAAAGTTAACTGATGGTGTTGCGCTGTGTCATGGACAGTGGTTCCTTTCCTGTCTGTTTTGTGATAACCCCAAGCAGTATGGTAGGCGTTGGTAGTCCCCCACCACCACGAGCTTGTGTCCTTTTGCATACTTATTCACTTCTCTCAGAAGTGCATCGAAGCTTAAAAGAGATTATCTCGGCGGACTATAAATGTTTAAGATGAAAAGGCTCTGATCCGTTTTCTTGGCAGGGAGAATTTCCACAAATGTGTGTTCGATAGGACTGACAATGTGATGCGGTTGTGCAATAAGCCGTTTCTGTATTAGGTCCACTGTGCGGGTCCTTCCCTCCGCTATATATGTTTCGTATCCTCTGATCTTGATACTGTCTGATTGGGTTTCTTGCAGGGCAATGACGTCGGGATGTTCTTGAATAGTTAGATGTAATAGGCTCTGCCTTTTGGATTTTATAGATCTACAATTCCACTGCCACATCTTGAGTGTTGCTTGCTTGTCGCGTGTGCTATCCTTGGGTGAGCTATCCATCTTGATCATCCATCGTGTCGCATATGCATGCTTCTCTGAGTGGGTACTTTGGCTTCTTTCTGTTTTGCTCGGATGTTTTCTCCAGTGCAGCTGTTCGTGCTTCGATCTCAGGATAAATGAAATTATTGCTGCAGCTAGTACAGCAGCAGCATGGTGATCACAGGTTGGTAAGCTCACTCATCAGTCGACTCACAAGCGCTTGTCTTCTCTTCCTTTCTGTTTATTCGTGCGCTTGAACTGACAGTTATACCACTAAGACTCATCGGAGTGAGTCTCGGTGAGCAATATTTTGGCGAGCTTGACTCCGGTTGAAGAAAATTTTTGCGCGTGTGAGTCTGAGTGAGTTGCTCAAGAAAATTTGGGCGAAACTCAGTCTGAGCGAGTCCAAAGTGCAAGATACATTTCTTGAGAGAGTCTGAGTATGTTCCACTTTTTTTTTTTTGTCGATCTATGATGGTGATGCAGATGTTTAAAAATGCTGCCAGACAAACAACACAGAATGTGCGAGCACAATAATGAATCCCTTATAAAGCTCTCAGACTATTAGTGAACTGGAAATATAATTCCTGCAGCACTACCAATTAACACTTTCTGCGAGCCAAAATAAATATTATTTGGTGCTTGGTGTCGTTAGCTCATGAAAGTGCTACAAGCTTCTTTTTTTCTTTTTTTTTCTTTTTTTTTTTTTTTTTGAAGAGTGGTGCAATGCACAATGGTTTTTGCTGGTACACACGCTGGTACACAGGTAATCATGTCAATTTAAGAAAATCTCTAGAAATGTCTGCAAAGCTCAAACAGGATTTGGTGGTCAGAGCTCGAACTCATCAGTATGCCAGGGAAAAATAATATCAAATAAAAAGAGTGGTGCAATGTGTAAAGGTCTTCACTGGCTCACAGGTAATCATGTTACTTTAAACATTATGACAAATGATTGCAACCGTTCAGCAAACACACCACATGCAGCATTAGCAGTAAATGTTTGCATTCAAGCACCTCTGCTCACTGAGCTTATCAGTTTGCCCTCATTCCATACATATTGTGAGTATACAATCAAAATCCTTAGCAAGATGCGACTGGTGATACCATGCATCACACCACTTTGCCTGTGCCATTGCTAGAACAGCTTCCACATTTTATATATTCTTCACCACTGACATCATCTTACCTCATCGTGCTACACGAGCTCCAACCCTTGCCAGCACATTTATTCCTGATTTCTGCTCTTAATTATTTCAGTATACAAGATGCTCCCAAGTAATGCAAGTAAATGTAAAGGTGATCAAATGGGCATGTGCGCTGTTTCAGCCGCACATCTTTGTTCCTGTCTACTGTGTAATTTACAATCTGTAAACACACTAACTACACCATACAAAGCTACTTGCTAGCAACTTATGCGAACTTTCATTATTTTTTGTGCTGCTTGTAACCACCAAGTTCATTTTTTTCCTTTCTACTGCACACTAAAGAAGTCTTCTACTTTCATCGTTCCCACAGCGGCAAGTGTTTGAAACATTACGCAAGTGATGGGAACTACACAGAGCATTAATGGTGACATAACGGACATGATAAAAAGACTTACATTAATGAACTACTGATACTTTTTACGCAATATGAACAAGCTTCCCTGATTTTACATGAAGAACATAAAGCAGGCATGCACTTATATTAATTCACAGAGAAAGATGCGCGCATACCTTTGTCTTCTATCAAGTTGTTGGAAAGGTCCAACGAGTTCAATGGCGAGTTAGGATTGGCGATGAGGGTCATGGAAAGTTTGTGTGCAAATTCCCTAAAACACAAACCGCCAAGGTGTAAAATTTTCAGGCACAATGTACAGCTAATAAACATCATGTTTATCAAGCTCGTAACAAATTGAAGAACAATTAACTAATGCATAAAACAAAAAAATATTTCTTTTTAAGTAATCCCAGAAAACCATACATATAAAGTACAGTTTTGCTCATGCAACTGTCTACTAGAAATTCATTTAAAATTTTTCTACTTCAGAACACACTTCACTCTAATCAGCGGCATGCTATGCCACTAATAAATTATCCGATGTGCCAGCTCTGAACTTCTGTAATCTGCCGGTCAACTGGAAATCCAAAAATCTGGTCGAACTGTGCCTGCCAAGCAAGCCTCCATTTCCATATAGTACCACCTACTAACCATGATTTATCAGTGTACTAAATTAGAGCTAAATTATGTCCTCTGTGCATGCAACCTGCTCTTCCTTATTCAAGTATAGAGTAGCCACCATAAAGTGTTGCATAGATGAAGTCAAACTATTTTGTATGTCCTGCTCTTATGTTCTCAATTGGGCGCATCGGCTTTTTTTAAGTGCTCCAGTGCAGCAAATAAAAATTATTTTATAAGATAGTACTTGTTAATAAATACCGGCATATAAACACACTACACACCTGCCCTATCAGTCCCAGCAGGCTATGCTGGCCATCAGATCAAACAATGGTGTCAACAAAGTAGTACATATACAGTAAAACCTCATTAATTCAAACTCTGTTATTTCAAAATACCACTTAATTTGGAATATTTCCGTGGTCCCGTATTTTGCAATGTAAGTCTGAGCGGATAACTTGAAGCGGCGGTCAGCACAAGTCCGGCTATTTAGAAAACTTTGGGTGCCATGCACTATTTTCTAAGCCCGATTTCGCCCTTAGGAGACACAAGGCAATGCAATGTAGCGATACTAATGAGCGGCAAGTGAGGCATCACAGCCTTGCTACTTCCAGCAAAAAAAAAAAGGGGGGGGGGGGGGTCTTGTGGTTAATTGAAATGTGCACTCGCATAAAACAAGACGAGCTTCACTGAAATTCAGCGGTGACGCACAGGGAGCATAAGGCATGCTTCTCGCAACATCAGCCCAACATGATTTACCCATTCTTTCAGGGAATATCAAAAAATATTGAGGACAGACTGACGGAATTTGCGATGTATGTGGACCTCCGGTTGGCGGTTGCTCCAGCAATTTACCCACTTGCACTGCTGGTGGAGTTCTTGCCTGCAACACCTACTTCGAGAACTAAGTTTGAAAGCTTCAATGATCATATGTTCCAGTCAAAACACATCACGAATTGCCCATTATTAAATTCTTCATTTCACTGGAAAGAATGGGCAAATGGTTGCATCATGACATGCTGACGCAGCGAGGAAGAGGCAACATGCTACCCGCGTGTCACTACTGTGTTGGAGTGAAGATCTCTTGTTTTCCGCAGGCAGGCATTTCCGTTCTAAAGGGACACTGAAGAGCAAAACGATTTTTCGCGTGTAAATAAAGTACAATTTCCCGATCCCGAAAACGCCACGTTTACCGCGGCACGATACTTCGATCACGATGCTTTGTAAGCGAGAAAATGCACGAAAAAAAATGCGAGTGGCGATGCCACTTTGAGATTCCCGCACCAAACATCGTGATATAATAAATTTTGAAGGCGTCTACTGGGTCCTACGTAGCATCCGATCAATAAAAATGAAGTACATTGCAATCTGTGGGTGCCACAAACTTAGCATACGAAGTTTCAGAAAATTTTGTCAAGCCAATGCCACGAAAATATTGGAAATACATTTTAAAATTTCTTACGTCACAAGCGGAGATTTTGGCGTGAAATTTAAAAATGAAACTTCGACCTTGATTTTCTTTACTAATAATAAACCCACAGTAGTGAAACATATGCCATTATAATTCTTGGAGTGCCCTTTGTCAATTCAAATGAAGCCATTGTTTCTCTTTTTTTTTTTTTTTTAGTGGCCGCCGTTCCTCCGTGTTTGTGGTAAAATTTGGAACAGGTATTGCCCGAAAACATAACCCTTAGAGCCCCAAACTAGCCGGCACAGCAAACGACCAGCCCTACTTCAAGTAAGTCCGAGTTCCACGCATCCCACCTTTTTTATGTTTCGTTAATTCAAAAACCCACTTAATTAGAATATTTCTCACTGCCCCACTGACTTCGAAGTAATGAGGTTTTACTGTAGTAGATGGTAGTAGAGCTCCCGCCTTTTATTGAAAAGTTATTTAGCTTACCCCATTAACTTTACAGTAGAGAAGCCTCACTGCTAAAGAAAACAGAGATACAGATAGGTACATACCATTTAATGCCTGTGTTATCCAGGTACAACTCCTCCAGTGACACAGAACGTTTCATCACCTGGAGTACTTGTTCGAGTGCTTCTGAAGCCTGAAATTCAATCATTATGAGCCAACCAGTCAAGTTCACTGTACCAATTTAAAAAAGCTGCTTAAAGGCTTCTACATTAATACCTAGAAAGCTACATACTAAGCACCTTTTATTGCAACAACGCTGATGTCTGTTAGACCAATAAGGCCTAATAGAATTGTATAAGTAAAAGTATATTGACTTTCAGCTTGAAATTATCTTTTGACACAGAATTCAAGGTAAAACTTTCACGAACAGCGCTCTGTTCTCTCAAACACAACATTGTGCATTATAAGGCACACTGTGCCTTTACAGAAGCAAAACCCAAAGCAGGTCTTTAAAGGTACATTATATATAGTAGCCTCTTGAAACAAAGTGGCTTATAATCCAATAATATAAACCAAGCTTTCTACATGCCCAGTTTTCCTTCTGCTTGTAAAGTGAACATCTTAGTGGCGTTCACTGCAGTTACATATGTAAACACCGTTCTATCCTGTAAGGACCGCACTCTATTTTCACAATGTCAAAACCTGCAGATAAAAATGTGTTACAAGAGTTTTTGATGATATATTACAGTTCTTGTACAGCTGCTTGTCCAGCTGCACTGAAATAACTAAACACTTTTTCTCTTCGAAAGCACACTACATGAAGCAACCATGCATATAGCAAGGTAGTAACCTGATGCAGCTGTAAAGATAATTTTTCAAGTACTACAGTTACACCTGAATATAATGAAATTGATTATTTCCCAAAAAAAATCGTTATACAAAGGCTTTCGTTATATTCAGGTTCAGTACAAAAATTCAGAAAATAAAAGCAAAAATCAAACAAAAGGGCGAATAAAGGCAGAGCTAACCCAAAACACTTATTTAGCAGTAAAAAGCTGCATTATTATTGCGATAGCAATTATATAGGCATTCTCGGAGGGTTTTTGCCATCGCCGCCATGTGGCGTAACAAGTCTATGCCCCGCGCATTGTAACTTTCACGAGCGGGTAAAAACGTGCCAGCGCTACTGGAGCTCAGACCAAATGAGCCAGCCCATATCTACAATCTGGAAGGCGCATAAGATAATGTCCCTGGCGTGTTAGAACTGCGGTTGAATGCTCAAACACAAAGAAAACCACCTGTCCTGAATGAGCATGAAAAAACTTGGGGGGGGGGGGGGGGGGGGATGCTCGAGTAGCAACAATGGACTTTGATTTTAAGGGCGGTCACGATCGCTGGTGCGCGTGCTATATTGGCAAGTATTTGTGCTCTTAACGCGAAAGGACTGTGTGAAAAGAGCACTTCTCGCTGCAGCGGCTGTATTTGCTGACACAAGCGTTTTGCAGGATTGCCACGATATCGGATCCAGAAGAGTTGGCTGCCAGCCTTACTTCGTATAACATTGCAATTCTTCGATATTGAGTTCAGTGCATAACATTCAACGCGCCGTCGTGTTGCTGCCAGATCTAATCTGGCTAATCACGAAAGCTATGAGCCTGCGAACTCGCAATGCAGTGGAAGACGGAAGCGCGTGATGAGTCAACCTCCAAAGATCCGCCGTCACCGTGGTCTTGGAGAGTTTCCATCAGAGCCTAATCTCACATCCCCTCAGAGGTTACGACACGGTTGTCTGCATTTAAAAAAAACAAAAAAAGCAAAAATATAAAGCAAAGCTGAACGTCGTTGAGGCCACACAATTCGCACCCAGTGAAACCATGCACGTGCGCTCGGTGTCGACAACGAAGAGCGAATGACATGGACACAGACACGGATACTGCAGAAAACTATTCGGTAAAGAACCCTCCATATGCAGTGCGGCCCCACATATGTGACGTTGACTAAAAGCGTGGCATCGCCAACGGAACAGAATTTGGGAGGAGGGGGGGGGGGGGGGGGCATTTGCACATGCTGCCGCAGCGGCAAGAAAGGCGTCAATGACGGTTCGTGGGGCGCAGGCCCACCTCGCGCTCAGCTCACCCGCGCGCAGTAACGAGCGCTCACTCTTGCCTGGTTGTCTGGTGCGCCGCTTAGCGCTTCGTCAGCGGTGGGGCACCCGCGGTAGATGCATGCTTGCACAAAAAGGCCGAAATTCGGGGCAATATTTCTAAATTGTCCATGGGGAAAATTCGTTATATCAAGGTTGTCTCCCGCTGTTACTTTGTTCCCTAGAGGTCGCAAATACATGTGCTTCTATAGAGCAACAACGGGGAATAAAAAAACTTTATATCGAGGAATTCGTTATATGGAGGTTTGTTATAGGCAGGTTTAACTGTATCATACTTTTGAGTGTCTTTGACGGAAGAAAAGGTTTGAAAATTGAATTGCCTTTTTTTTTTTACCAGCACACAGGAAAATTGAAAAGTTACCAATAAAATAGAGAATGGCAGCGATGTTAATATAGTACAGCATAAAAATATTTGAACCACAAAAGGTTCAGCAGGTCATATGAAAAAAAATTGTGAAGGTTGTGGAAATACAGGTGTCCGCATTAGTTGCTCGATACTATTTCCCTTCAGAGAATTTTCATGTCTCACACCTCCTGGGCTGATGCGGCAGTCCGTAAAACACTGTTACTCGATAACCACACCACCCCTAAGGGCTTAACACAGTGTCCGATTGATCTAATAACGGCTGTATTCTGGCCTTGCTCGTGCTTGTCCAAATAGCACAAGCCACGAGGTGGGGCCCGGGAAGACCACTTCAGGGCCTTGGAGGGTGTGGTTCCCCTACCATGGTCTCAAGTCCCACAGCAGCGTCTCGCAACTGTGCACAGTCTATTTATCTAAACTGTATTTATGACTGCTGTTTTCCCTTCTGGTCAGGGGTGTGTGATAGCAAGAGTGATGACCAAAGGGATCATCTCCCCTTTAAACTTGGTCCTTTGTGTTAAAGTGTCATTTATTGACCCCAAATGCTACAGTTTGTAGTTTACATTATTATATATCTGTGTTCTAAAGTGTCACTTACTAGATTTTATGTAAAACAATTAATCAAATGTACTAAAGCCCTGCTACTAAATCACCCATTTGGTGAGTGTTGCCAAGGATTTTTCTTTCCAAGTGTGCAGCCTCACAGTCTCTTTGTGGTGATGAGCTGGGTCACATGTGCAGCGCTACAATCGGCACAAGGCACAAGACAAACACGATCAGTACCACCAAGAGGAGTGAGGCCGTGTGCACCAAAGCAACTTAATAACATAAGACAACAGCAACAACAAACACCACAAGATAAAAAAACAAGCTTTAAAAAAAGTTGCCCGAAATATGTGTGACACATTATTACAATATATACATCTCTGATAAATATATGATGAGTTACAAAAAAAGTTTATTTTTTACTTTACACATTTCTTGTACTGTTTCTACAACAGAAATGAATATGAAGCCACTTGTAAACAAGGTCAAAATTATCACTCAATATAGATGTTCATTCTATATTGAACTTCTATATTGAACTTCACATAGAAGCCTGATTCCACAACCTATGAGCTGGCGAAGTTTTTAACTGTACCAGAAAATCTTATTTGTTTCACGAAATTTCCAGTTCAATAAAAAAAATCACTTTAGGTTAAAAAGCTTCACTCACAAGTTTTACATTGCTTGCTCTGAACTTTGTGAACCAGGCATTGTAACAAAGTGCAGATATGATTGGCACCAGGTCTCTGAAAACAAAAAATACCTTATCAATGAAAGAAAATGAGAAAAAATACTAAAAGGCAAACAATATTTCGTGTTTCACTATTATAAAACAATAGTGATGTGACATCTAGAAAATATTTTGTTGCAAGAAATGCATAATTGATACTCTGAGATGCACAGTTTAAATGAAATATCTTAGAGGAAATATCTTTCCCAGTGTTTACATCACTGAAATCAGAATTTTCTTTCTTGGCTTTTGTGGATTACATATTGCACTCCATGCAACACCTAAAACCAATGCTGTCAATAGCAGAAATAGAAAACCATGTGTAAGTGATGTAACTATATCGCAAAGTGCCATCAAAGCAATTAATGGTAAACAGCAAAATAGTACTGATAGAACTGAGTGATACTGGCTAAGGCTTTAAACTTCTTATGTATAGGTTTCTAACAATTCTAACATATTCCATATAAATAAAAGTGTAGCTAACCACGACAAGATGTATTTAAAAATCTTCCTTTATGCTCTTCAAGGTAAGGTAGCAGGCACCCCCAAAGACCAGTTGCTTGTACGCTACAAAGTGACTGCTGATTCAGACGCACAATGTGGTCATGAAAAAGTCTGACACACTGGCACCACTACAGGTGCCAATATATTGAACACCTCATTAGAGCTTCAAAGAGTAAACATTGGCTTGGCTTGACCGCTTGAAGAACTAGCTATGCTCTGGTTTCAAAATCATTGCAATTGAGTTTGTAGGGTTGCCTTAAAGGCTTACTGATAATGACCTCTGCGTGGGCATGGAGCAAAAAAGATGTGAAAAGCAGCAATCATTTCTTACTTGATAAACTCCATGCAATTAGTGGCGCATTTCCATCAATGCAAACAGCTTGCTTCATTACAATGTTTAAAAACATGGTTTTGTTAAAAAAATTTCGAGGAGTTACTGTTTTTTTAATCCATAAATTTTCATAGTGCACTTAATTATTGACAAGATACGACACATTTCAATATTGCACCAGTAATGGCATGTCAAAAAAAATTAAGGTACTCACCGGCCCTCTAAATGATCAAAGTCTAACAATGACAGCTCTTTTGTATCATGAGACAAATATATAGTGTCTACATCCTGAAAGAAAACATAGGATACACATTCAGTTTCAAATGTTTGCACACACACAAAAAAACATGAATTGAAAAGGCACATTTTTTTTTTTTTAAATGCAAGCTACTAATTGGGCTTCAAATAACATTGGACTCAAAGACCACAGAATGTTTTGAATAGTGTAGATTAGAGAAAATTATGGACCATGTCTCCGAGAGAACCCTGATGGGATGCGAAGCAACAGCGGTGCACACGGCGTTGACCCGTTTGAAGCAGGCGTTGGCACAGGTGCTGAAAGAACGGCTTGAAGAGAAACTCGGTATGCGTTTGAGTAAACGTTTGAAATTCAAAGACACGGGAGGCGGGTCGGGTTTAGTGTAAGTTTCATCGCAGATAAACGAGCCGAAAGAGTGTTTGCACTCGACTTGCGGTCGAGCGTTGCGGGTAGTGGAGAGGGTGGAGCGAGAGAGAAGTGTGTTGCGAGCGGGCGAAGAAGCCGGCACCTGCGGGCCCTGCAGCGAGTGTGTTGCTGCGAGGGAGAGATTGATGTCAGCGTGCACCTGCGAGAGAAGTGTGCGAAGGGAGCGTGTCATCAACAAGCAGCTGTGACGTGACCTGCTTGGCACCGCTGCAACACCTGCAGTGCGTTCGTACGGACGCACGTCAATAGCCTTACACAAGTGAGTGAAAGAGTTGCTTCACATCTGAAATGTGATACGAGCACTGTAGGCCCTTAGCCATATGCAAGCCTAAACGAGGTGCCTTGTTTTCCCAGTGACAATGACAATTTTTAAAGCCACATGTCAAGAACACGTGTGAAAACGCAAGCTGGACGCACAAACCTTGTCTCATGTACACACACTATACACTCAGTTTATGGCTTCAATTCCTTGAACACACCTAGAACAAGTATTGTAGCATTTTTTTTATGTGTACTGTTTAACATGTGCACCAGCTGCTGCATGCTTTCAAGCATGGAGCAGTCCACCGTGTTAAATCGTACTTGATGGCGTGCACACAGGGAAAGCAGCAGAGGTGGCCACCCCTTCATATCACCTAAGGCAGGGGTCTCAAACTTAGCTCAGCTAGCTGGCTGCACTCAAAGTTTAATTCCGCATATGGATTAATTTCTGAATTCTGAAGGTAAAATTTAGCATGAGAGGATTCAAGCAAAATATTGAAACATATCTAAAGCATGACTAAGATCTGAATGCAGGTTCTGTAACATGGTTGTAACATAGCGCGAGGCCAGTCATGTCAGCGAAGAATACTCCATCAAAGCATTATTAACCTTGTAATGCCCACTGTATCATATTTTATACATTGAATACCTTAATAAAGCAACTATAGGTGTGATGATAAACAGCTATTGCAGATTTGACATGTTTACAAGGTTAATTGTCATAGACAAGAAATTAGTGCAAGTGCAATTTCACTAAACTTCAGTCAAAACGTCATAAAAAGTAGAGCTCGATGGTAGTCATGTGCGGGTGCGGGCCGCATATTTGAGAACCCTGATCTAAGGTCGATGAGGGTGGCGATTTGGGCTTGTTGGTTATGGTAGCATGATAAATGATGGTAGTGCAGACTAAGGACACAGACAAATGAAGGCACATTCGAGACACCACAGCACTGTAGTGACTCAAATATGCCTCCTTTTGTCCGTGTCCTTAGCCTGCGCTACCATCAATTATCCTGATCTAAGCGTAGTGCTAAGTCTGCTCTATGCCTTTGATCAGTCAGACCTGTCATGTCATATCTTTAAAATGCAGGTTTGCGGCTGTGCAAATTTTTGATGATATGGTGGCCAAGGCAACAGATACTGAATTCTAAGAGCCAGGAGAGTAGTTCGAAAATGTTTTCAAGTGGGCTTCTAATCTCCAGATGTTTATGCTAATTTTTGTATGTGTGTATTTTAAAAATTTTGAGGTTGGATTTGGCCTCTCATATTACCACCCTGGATACATCACATGTCTATGTGTGCGTGCACACATGCACACATAGACAAATGTTTTGAGGGGGTATTAGACCTCTCAAATTTTGACTTTGGATACATCACTGCCTCGAACTGCTTAATTTCCAGCTTTACCCCTCAGAACTCCGGTTCACGCTGTTGTGAGAAGAATGTCATCTCTTAATTTTTATTTTTTCATCTATCACTAAGCTTGTTATCTTTCGGACTCGTCCAACAATATCAGGGGAAAGGGCAGAGGCACTGCAGTGAAACTTGGCTACTCTTAATGAAGAAGCCTAGGCATGCATATAATCCTGCTGATTTATGGAAAGGCACAAAACATTAACTGCACTGATTCATGTCAGTCTGCCCAATATGGTACCTCGAGTCACACAGTAATTGGTATGTTACGATGATCTGGGTGCCAATCCAACATTAATGAAGGTGCCAACATTAATGAAGGTCCACATTAATGGTGCCAACATTAATGAATGAATCCAACATTAATGAAGGTCAACATTATCCTTGGATGAAAAAAAAACATATTACCAAGAAGTTCCTCAACTTTAATGAAAAAATAATTGCAGTGGTTTTACATCCCAAAATTGTAATATGGCGAGAAGAAATGTCATAGGGTTCCAAGAATTTCAACCCCCTGGGGATCTTCATAGTGCACCTCACCTCAGCACACGTGCCTCATTTACGAGCTTAAGAGCAAATACTTAAAGGCTTATTAAAGGGACACTAAAAAATGGTAGGTGTAACCTTAAGAGACAAGAAGAGAGCAGAGTGGATTAGGGAACAAACGGGGGTTAAGGATATCATAGCTGAAATAAAGAAGAGCAAATGGACATGGGCCGGGCATGTAGCGCGTAGACAGGATAACCGCTGGTCATCAAGGGTAACTAACTGGATTCCCAGAGAAGGGAAGCGGGTTAGGGGGAGGCAGAAGGTTAGGTGGGCAGATGAGATTAAGAAGTTTGCGGGTATAAATTGGCAGCAGCAAGCACAGGATCGGGTTAACTGGCGGAACATGGGAGAGGCCTTTGTCCTGCAGTGGACGTAGTCAGGCTGATGATGATGATGATGAAAGGGACACTGAAGAAGAACCAATGACTTGGCCTAGATTGACAAACTGAACCCTGAGAAACCCAATGCCTTAAGTTTCAATGTCATAAGTTCATTATTAGTAGAAAAAATCAAGGTTGAGGATTCAGTTTTGAATTTCATGCCAAAATCTCCACACAGGACATAAGAAATTTCAAAATGTGTTCAGTGTTTTCGTGGCATTGGCTCAAAAACATTTTTCTGAAATGTTGTCAGCTAACTCTCTGGCACCCACATATTACAATGTACTTCATTTTTATTAATTGGAAGCGACATAGGACCCAGTAGACGCCTTCCAAATTCCTTACATTACGGTGTTTGGTGTGGGAATCTCAAGGTAGTGTCGTCACCCACATTACAAAATTTTCTGAGACTTCATATGATAAGTCTGCGACACCCACAGATTACAATGTAGTACTTCACTTTCATCAGTCGGAAGCTACATAGGACCCCCCCTCCCCCAGTAGGTGCCTTCGAAATTTCTTACAACACTGTGTTTGGTGCGAGGATCTCAAAATCGCATCGCCAACCACATTTTTTATTAGCATATTTTCTCACTTACTAAGCGCTGTGTCGCGTTAAGAGTGATATTTTCAAGGTTGTGAAATTGTTTTTTACTAATGTGCCAAAAAACATTTTGCTCTTTAGTGTCCCTTGTGGGGGTGCTGACGCCCCCTGTAATGTTGTTTGCGCTGCGTGGCGCATGTGTCTCGCCTGCGTTTCGGGTTACAACCACCGGGCAATAGATGGCGTTGTGTTCGCGTTGAGTATCACTGTCATCATCAAGGTTGTTACAGTGGTAGCGCCGGCAGTGATCCCTGGCGGAAGCAAGCCTTGGTGGCGGGCGAGAGTTGAGCGAGTCTCTTCTGTACGTGGAGGTTGCCGCGAATGGTTGTCTCTAGCGTGGGTCCTCGGCGAGTGGTACCGCGGCCTGAGCGCCGGGGGGCCCACGTGGTAAGTCAAGCGTTGGCGCCGTCGCCTTGGGTGTGTTATTGTGTTGTCATGTTATTGTGTGTTTGTCGTGTTATTGTGTCATGTCTTGGAGTGCGCAATATGGCGTAAGGATGTCCTTCGCGTGTTAATAACGATTGATGTATCGATTCGGCGGACGATATCATCGTTGTAAATTAGCTAAATAAACGTATGTGATGTTCTTTGGTTTGTACCGACCGTGTCTACTGTGTCCTTTCGCTCCAAGAGCTTGGCGTGGCGCTCGCTCGCCAAGTGCAAGATCCCACACCCTTTAAGGACACAACATATAGGACAATGTCCAAAGTTTATCCAATGCGGAAATTTGGGCTACTAGTTTGATAACTGAACTTGCACATCTCAAGAAGCACAAAGCAACACTAACACAAATAAGAGACCTGTCCTGCACTTCTGCATCTTTTTGTACTTACAAAGATCTCTAGGTTCAAACATGAGCATTTTAAAGCATTTCTCTCAAATTATCACAGTTAAAAGGTTCAGGTGAGTACGGTTCACCATTATAAACAAAATTAGAATATTTTGAGCTTTTATACATTAATACAATACCAGAAATACCTAAAATTTTTAGACCATGCAAAAGCATATGAAAACAGTAACGAAGTCATGGAGTGGTCGTCACTTTTTCCTCCCCAAGAAATTTGGTTGGAATGTGCACCCATGTGAATAAAAAAAGGTCGAACTCATCAAAAGAATCTTTAAATGTATGCAGCACCAAATATGTGTTTACGTTTGTAGATTGCAATGTAGACACAGTGTGCCAAATCCCACTGTCATGCGGAAGTGCGAACAAGGTATAATAGGGTAGAGTGAAAAGTACCTGAATGAATGACTGGAAGTACATAACCATTCATTAATAAAAACAAGACCTTCACATTCAGCTAACCATTCCGAAGAATGTTCCTGTACCCCAATTTCAAGGACATGATGCTGCTTTCTAAGCACAGAAAGCACCTAGACAAAGAAATAATGAATACTTTTTCCATCAGAAGAAAAAATTAAGGTTGCATGAGCCGGCTCTTGATGTGGCTTTGGGATTACAGGTACAAATGCTTTACAAACCCAAGTAGCAATTTCACCAAAAAATTGCTGTGCGGAAGTCTACTGGCCGAAAAAATTTGATACTGCCATACACACTTCTTTTTATACAGTTGAACCACTTTCTAAGAGACACTTATGTAAGAGGCAAATGGGTATAAGAGACACCAGTGTGCCTACAGTAAAATACGGATTAAAAAGAAAATGCATATGAGGTACCCTGCTTTAAGAAACATCTCATATAAAAGGCAATAATAGCTGCCTGGAGCATGTCTCTTATAAAGGGGTTGAACTGTATTTATATGTCACCGGTACATTACACAAACCATGCCCAAGTGTCTGGGAACCTTTAAAATTAATTAAGAATCACCCGATAAAATTGTACGCCATGTGCGAACAACAGAATTTATTCTGGAAGTAACCTGACCACCAACGATAATGCTGAAGTTTTCAGTCACAAAGGTATGAGAGGCCAAGATGCTTTACCGCTGATCAGATTATCGATAGCCAACACTCTCGTCTACCACTATCAGTGTACAGTGTGTAATGCTTGTATTTTAACTTTTCATCTGGGCACAAGTTCCCTCGGATAGAGAACTTCATCTTGAACACACAGCCTGCTGCCTTTTCCTATGTCACGACCCCATGATAATATTGTTTTGAGCAAGAGTCATGAGGTCCAACAACGTTCTTAGATTTCTTCTCTGATATTATTCTGAATACAAACCAGTTGAGAGTCGTGTGCCCTGTGTACTTCTCTTTTGTCTGCATTCAAACAGAAAGAGGATAAGTGCACAGGACGCACGACAAAACCTCAAGTAAGAATGAAAATTTCAGTTTTTCTACAGCATGTACGTTGGTAAAACTTTTCTAGTACATCCCTAAATCGTGAAGGACCTGACATGTGTTATAAGCTACAAGTAAAATGTGTATTGTTTTGCATTTTTCTTCTTTTCCTGACTACTTTATCTACACTTTCCTGCATCTGATACAAAATAAACTGTTTCTTGTTTATTGCTTACATTGAAGCATGAATGTTCCTTCCATATTCCCTTTTTGTACTAACAGGCACATGGCTTTTTGCAACAAGATGATGGTGTGGCCTGCAATAACTGTACCAGGCTGTCTCACCACCTATTATTTTTATGACATAAGCGGGTATACATACAACCTAGCACACTGCTGCACTCATTGCACACATTTTAATCTTGTTGCATTAAAACATGAAATCATTGTAGAGCTCTCCAAACAACTGACTTGCAAACCTTAATTAATTGATAAAAATAAACTGAAAAAGGCAATAATGAATTACTACATAAGACTACTTTAGCAAAAAGTAACATTTTCAAGTTCCTTTTATGCTGATCTTGATGGGAGATTATGAAGTACGGCGTTGCAAGAAGTAACAAGCTGCACAAGCAAGCTTATTTTCAGGGTAGCCTTACCCATGCCACGTCTTCTCTGAAAGGGAGACCATGGAAGTCGCACATGCAGATGTACTGAGCTGAGAAGTTTCCACATGGACCTGGATCTGAGGCTTCGGCCGACTGGTTGAACTCGAGCATTGGCTGAAGCCTCACAGCTGGTACTGCTTCCACTCGTCTGATTATCAACCTTTGGAGGGCCATGATAATACAGGGATGCATCAACTGACTTTCTACAAGAATGCATGAATTATACTGCTCATGTGCAACAGGCAGAACCTACAATTTTCCCCTTGACAACTTAATATCTGAACTCTGGAAATTCGGCTTAACAAAATGATTATCCTGCATCACTGCATATTTTTCTAACTGAAAACAATTTGCACAAAAATAGGGACAACACTTTCACTGTCTAGCAGCATTTTGAGTAGATTACATAAGTGTCCTGGATCCCTCACTGCTCTTTATAATTGCTTATATTAATGACATTATAAATGGCCACTGTCACATGTTATAACAGACATTAATTTGCCGGTTACTTCCTTAGGTATTGAGACATCTGTACAAGCAATGATCACTCAAGAGTATCCCTTTCCGACCCCGCCACTAGTGCACTGGACATGACGAAAAAAAGCAGCAAAGTAAGCAGAGCTGGAATCGGAACCTGAACACCTTTGGCAGCTTCTGTAAGAGTTGAGCAATATGTTTTCAAGTGTAGTTCTTTCTTCAGTCCCATTTTCTTATGGGGGCGCCTCAGAGTAATGGCGTCATCTGTGCGGAAATGCACTCACGATGTGGTCAAGTATACAAAATTATTTTAGAAGTTATCTTTGAGCAAATCAGATTATTTAAATCGTGTGAAGCAGTCTTATCCCTTCTTAAAACATTGTTGCAAAAAGGTAGCCTTGTAATCAGAATCTTGCTGGCAATGTGAGAATGTAATGATGTCGAATACACTGGACACCAAAATGCGATTGGTGCACATCGTGCTAAACATGGAGGGGAAAAAGAAAACAAGAGGCGGCATCAGATGATAATCTTGAAGCCCAGCCATAAAAAATGAAACTGGAGTAGGCTGGGAATCCATCAAGAGCATGAAGCATGAGGAGGGAGCGGCGTCTGATGAAGTTCACTTGTGGACGTTAGACACCCTCTCCCCCACCCTTCTAGGTTTTTTTTTTTCTTTGTGGTGCTGAACCCTATGTGCGACAGCTAAGCATGAGAATCTTTTTCTTGGGTCAAAATGAACCATGCTTGCATTCTATAAGACGATTAACTTTCTGACAGGGCCAAAAGCAGCACTCTTTCAAAGAAGATAGCCGAGTGTGTGTACCCATAGGTGCAACAAATGAATCCCAGTATCCAATATACCGGACATGGTTCTCCTGTGAAAACCGTTGTACTTACAGCTTTCTTTACATTTTTTTCATGCTCTTAAATGGCCTCTTAGCTAGAAAAAAACATTAAAAAATTTGGTTCTGCCCAAGAAAAAAATCAAGCCGAAAAGGAATATACACATAATGCCAAACAAAGTATCATATCTTAAATTTTACACTCAAGGTTCTCCGCAAGTAAAGCAAGTTTCAGAGCACAAATACGTGACAATTGTTATCTTTATTAGGTTACCTACCTTTAAGAATGTATAGTCACGAAATTTTTCCATTAGGCCCTTGTTAATTATGCCTACTAACACACTATCTACACAATATGTCTTTGTGTGCTAATCTGCTAACTACTATGATAACATCCACACTTTATCAAAATAAATAACTAAGTAAGTAAGTAAATAAATACTAAATAACACATGCACATTTAATAACCATTGTCTTATTGAAGCAAAAGTACACAAATATTCGTTCTACAGTTAAGCATTGCTAGTGTCTGCAGCAACTGTAAAAGTTTAAAAACAAATACATATTCAACATCCTATACCAAGCAAGATGAATGTAGACAAACTTCTGAAAATTAATAAGCAATAATACTTTTCTACATTACCATAAGGCAAAAGCACAACTTTACAGCCTAAACACAAGAACTAAAGAGATTATCACAATGAAAACAACTTACTCCAAAGGCACTTGTGGAAAAATGCTTTTTACAGCAGTTCCTAGCTGAATGATCATATGGTCAACATCACTGGACTCGGGATCAACTGAATAGAATGTGTACACTTTGTTGTCTATGGTTAGGCAGAGCTGAAAAATGGAGAGCAAAGAACAAAATGACAAACAGTAAGCTTTCAATATTGTTTTATCAGATGTGTGCATTATATTACCCGACGAAAGAATAGAACAACAGACAGCATTAAATTTAAACACTAGAGCTTTGGATATCCACGCACATGCACAAATGCACACAAGTATGAAAAAACACATTTCAGTAAGTCTTACCTGATTTGGCTTTTTGCTCTCTACAGTTTGAATTTCTAAATAGTGAAAAGAGTGCTCAATCTGGAGAATGAAAAGAGGTCGAAGAGAGAAGGGTAAGTGCACATTGTACAATTCTCTGCATTTTTTAGCAATCATACGTAAGCGCTACAATGTAATGCATAAAGCCACACCACCTGTACAAGCGTTAATGCTAAACTATGTGTGACTCCTTTCTAAAAACTTGAGATGCTCCAGTTTTGCATGATGAATAATTCCAAGTAATCTTTTTCACAGAAAATGTCTTACTGGCACAAGCACTACCAGACATTCATGAATAAGATTCACTACACAATAATTATGCAGTAAAAAGCAATACTGAAAGATTGTCTGATCATCTATAAAGGAAAACATTTCTTGTACTAGCATGTTGATAGGTGTTAATGCTAAAATAAAGTTTGTCAATAATATCCATCATTGCAGTTGATTTTTCATAAGAGGCTAAATACACGTGAGACGCTCTATATTTGAAATGTTTTCAAAAACAAACAGGTTTATAAAAAACATGCAAATGCCCAGGAGTTCTACTTTACCTCAAAAATATCTTCAGGCAGACATATTGTACAACAATGTGCACAGAAGATGATAAATATGCAAAAAAACTTATTTGTAGCCTATGTTTAGAGAGAAGTTAAGCACAAAGGCAGCCCCA
The DNA here is from genome assembly GCF_043290135.1 of Rhipicephalus microplus. NCBI lineage: Eukaryota > Metazoa > Arthropoda > Arachnida > Ixodida > Ixodidae > Rhipicephalus > Rhipicephalus microplus. The sequence continues at coordinate 82,918,687 of NC_134710.1, forward strand.
CTAAAGCTGTACTAAACAGTGTACACAGTGGCAGAACACTCATTTAAACGTTTGACATTGCTCTCCGCAAAGCTGAAAACTTAATTTTGTTCAGCAACATGCACTTGTGGCCACATGTCAGATATTGCCTCAATTTTAGGTAAAATATACCTAACAAAATATACCAAAGCTGAGTTAATGTGCATCAATAAAGCATACTGAATAAAGACTGTAAAAGTAGTTTCAAAATCTTAATATCATATTTCCCAGCCCACATATTCAAATACAGAGTAATTTTTATTATAGTGAATGGTGACAGGTATTACCACATCAGGCATGCCTCACAGAAACCAACAAAAAAAGAAAAAGGTGAAACATAAGTGGAACAAAAGTGTGTCACAAGGAACACACAACTAGAAGTAACACAAATACAATAAGTATGTGAATCGACACGCACCAAAAGTCGAGTGATATTGAGGACACCTAGATGTTTCTTCACTTATAACGTACTGTATATTTTTTGCATGGCAGTGCCTTGGGTTTTGCGAAAGCTGCTTAAGTTACTGTGATGAAAGTCCCTGGCGGCCAAAGCGCGCACTTTTCAGCTGCTCCCGCAGGTGAGAGTGGCGGCTGGTAGAGGCGGTGTGGGCGCGCAGCGCCGAAACAAAACCAAAGGATGCTGGTATTCAAGTGCGAGAATAGGTAGAAATGAGGGAGGACTTATCCCTGTACAGTTTTCCTTGGTTATCGTATCAATAAGAAAGGAGGCGGCATTGCATCCAAGCGGTCAGACAAGCAAAGTATGTTCTGCTCTCGCTCTTTTGTCTAGTGGTGTTGAGCTGGTTTCTAAACCGAATTGCGCCTGTCTGCCAGATTCATTCGATAATGAAGACGGCCACCAGTGGAAGCCAGGATGAAACAGCCAAATTTATACGGTAGTTTGCCGGAAATAAAATTAGCGTATTATGCAGCGTACGTACGGAACTTTAAAAAGAAAGTTTTCATCATGACCTCACCACCGAACTCCATCTGATGTCCCCCCCCCCCCCCCCCCCCGCGTGAAGCGAATGATACAAGTAAGTAGTCTACATAATTTGCAAACAGCGAAACAGAAGCTGCCTTGTCCACAAGATTTATGCGGGGGCACATTCAGCTAAGCCGCTGAACTACTATAAAAGATATGCTCGCAATGAATACTCGATGCTAAGATGCCTCTGTTGAACTATGTTTAACATAGTAGGACAGGGTTCTTGTTACAAATGAAGCGCTGCAGCGGCACAAGCGCGTGCTTTCTTCGTGGTACACTGCAGCCGGTCGTCTGGGAGCGAGCAGCTGAGTTGTGTCGCGACTCTCCGCCAGGTGCTGTTTTTTGCGTGCCACCTATCCAGCACTGGTTTTTCATTGAGCTAAGTAGTTAGGAAGGTACGGTACCAACTAACAAGTAAATTGTATGTTATTGGATGCGTAACATCTTATGAAGTATCTGTAAAACAGGCCGGCTGGTTTGCACTTCGGTTCAACATCTGACATGAGTCACCTAGTTGCAGTAAATAGAGTGCTTGGGAAAGAATGAGAACCCTCTCACTGACTGAGGGGTTTACATTGTTGCGCCATGCCCCATGTTCCGGAAAGACCTCTGGTTTTATCACTCAGTATATTTGAAGAGCCCTGACTGCCTCCAAAGGATTTCTATGGAGCACGAGCATGCGATGTTGTTGTTGGTGGCAGTGTAAGCTACACTGATGCTGGGAGCCAGGCTTTGAAATTCGACACTGGCTTTACAATGTGGAAGTGGGTACTTTGTGTACATGCCCCTTTTCCGATAGTACTGTATTACACAATGGCACGCTTTCTATACCCTTATATATATGCAAAAAAAATGCACACTAAACAGCCAATATGTGCTTGTTTTTTTACTAAGTACAAACCATGCATGATAGCATTATGAAATAACTCTCATGTCATGTTAATGATAAAGTGACCACTATGACAAATGTTAGCCACTCACTATATAAGCAAGGCAAAAGTGACTGTAACCAGTCTACAAACTTCAGAAACCTCCCCAGCACTTACAGGATCACTACACTTTGCTCCACATCAGTTAAGTTATAATATTGCTACATGCATGTATATTGATATTCTAGGGGGCGACGCGCGTGTGTGCCTGACGAGGAAGACGAAGAGTTGGCTCCGCTCGATCGCTGGTGAACCGGGCACGCCATTACCGCTGGTTTTGAATATATCTAATCCCCAGCCTCGTCGTTACGGCGTCTCTTCTTTTCCGTCTTCACCACGAAGCTTCGTAGTGGCCGCACCATTCAGTCTCCGGCCGTGGCTACCAATGACAACAGCCTGTCAGCGTCTCCATCTGTAGCTCCAGCCACTACATACCTGACGATGCCCACCCCCCGTGATCCCGGTACATTGTCCGCACAACCTGGGCTCGACGTCGACTACTGGCTCCGTATGTACGAGCGTGTTAGCCACACACACCGATGGGACCCTACCATGATGCTCACCAACGTAATATTTTACTTGGACGGCACCCGTCCGGTCGCCAAATAGAAGCGCGAAAAGAACTCGCCACTCGTGTGCAGTCGTCAACAGAGTCGTATGTCTCGTACATACAAGATGTGCTCGCGTTGTGCCGAAAAGTCGACGAGTGAATGACAGAGAGTGACAAAGTGGGCCACATACTTAAGGGCATCGCGGACGACGCCTTCAATTTGCTCGTATACACTAACGTCACGACCGTAGATATGACTATCAAGGAATGCCGCCGCTTCAAAATGGCCAAAAGCCGCCGTGTTCTGCCTCAATTTACGCGGCTACCAAACACGGCTGTTACATCCACTTGCACCGATCTCGGTGCCGCACCACTCATGCAGGACAGCGTGACATGAATAGTTCGACGGGAGCTTGAGGCGTCAAGTCCGGCACCATTTCCTCCACATCCGCTCGACCATGGCGCCGCACAAACGCCTCTGCCGGTCTCCGTTATTCGTGAGGCAGGAAATTGCAAAGCTTGGTTTTCCTGTGGCCTGCTTTGTCTCCCGACCCGTCTTCAGACCAATGACAACAAATGCACCAGGCCATGACTTACACTTTATTCCACGATCCCGTAATCCGGCGGAATGGAGAACTGCAGAAGACAAGCCGATCTGCTTCCGCTGCCACCGAGTTGGCCATATCTTTCGCTACTGCCGCAGCACTTGGACGCCCTCAAACTGGAGCCAATTTTCCTCTAATCGACCATACGAGGACTCCCGTCGGTATTCGCCCAATCCTGTCTACCCTTCTTCCGACATCCCCAACAGCCACACCACTGCTCGTTCGCCGCCACCTCAACGCCGCCGTTCCCCATCGCCCCAACCACGCCGCTATCCGTCGCCGGTCAACTATGGATCCTCTCGAACGGAAAACTAGATCATGCAGCTCCGAGAGGTAGTGCTGCATCGCTTGCGAATGATCCAAATCCTCCATTGACGCTCCCCACTGATACGAACTTGATTGAGGTGTATGTGGACGGTATTTCTTTAACAGCGTTAGTCGATACCGGAGCTCAAGTGTCCACAATGAGTGCTCATCTGTGTCGCCTGCTCAAAAAAGTCCTCACGCCTGCAGCAACTAAAGCCCTCAGTGTCGCTGATGGTGGAACTGCAGCCATCACTGGAATGTGTACCGCCCGTGTTAGTATTGCCGGCCGCCATGTTCCCGTTTTATTTACGGTGCTTGAAAATTGCCCCCACGACCTAATTTTCGGCATGGACTTCCTATCGACGCATTCTGCCCTCATCGATTGTGCCGCCAGTACTCTCTGCCTAGAACTTCCTCTTCTCCCGGATTCTCACCCTGAACTCCCGAACAGCTTGTGCACCACTGACTTCTTCCGTATACCGCCTAAAGCTCTCACATTCATCGAATTGGTAACACCCTCTCCCGTGCTCGACGGTGATTATATCGTGACGCCGATTACTGATGTTCTCCTGGTGCGTGACATTACTGTCCCACACTCTGTCGTAAGCATGGCCTCTAACCGAACATATTTACCTGTTATCAATTTCGGTTTCTTAATGGCCTCTAACCGAACATATTTACCTGTTATCAATTTCGGTTTCTTAAAACAAGTGCTACCCCAAGGAATTTCGGTCGCCACACTAAGGCCCTTGATTGACAACCACGTCATCTGTTTTACGGCAGACGTATGTCCCGAGCACCCACATCACTGGCAGGATGCCAAGTGCCTCGATGCGACCTTACGCTTCATGATTGCACCGGACCTCAAACCTGAGAAGTCAACCGCGCTATGCCGCCTTCTGACTTCATACCGCGACATATTCGACATTGACCACCGTCCACTCGGCCAGAGTTCACTCGTCAAGCACCGCATTAACACAGGTGATTCTCATCCCATTCATCGGCGACCATACCGGGTGTCTGCCACAGAGCGTAAAATAATTCAACAAGAAGTCTCCAAGATGCTAGCCAAAGGAATTATTGAACCCTCTTCGAGCTCTTGGGCGTCTCACGTTGTGCTCGTTAAAAAGAAAGATGGCACGTGGCGCTTCTGCGTGGATTACCGTCATCTGAATAGAATCACGAAAAAGGACGTTTACCCTTTACCACGCATCGACGACGCTCTCGATTGTCTCCACGGCGCCCGATACTTTTCTACAATAGACCTACGTTCCGGCTACTGGCAGATTGCTGTCGACGAAAAAGACCAAGAGAAGACTGCATTTGTAACTCCAGACGGCCTATATCAGTTCAAGGTTATGCCATTTGGGCTATGCAACGCCCCAGCGACGTTCGAGCGCATGATGGACTCTCTGCTACAAGGGTTCAAATGGTCAACATGTCTTTGTTATCTTGACGATGTTGTTGTATATTCCCCAACATTTGAGACCCACCTTCAGCGTTTGTCAGCTATTCTCGACATATTCCGCACTGTAGGCCTCCAATTGAACTCGTTGGCTCGTGTTGGCTCCGTAACAATATATAAGCTCAGCAGGTGAAAGAACACACTTAGCATGCCCAGAAGCTATTGTTTGCTCCTACATAAAATAATGCATATCTTACACATGCAAAGGGTTAGGGTTTCCAGAGACATGGAGTGCATGCACAGATGAAACAGTTCTTTTTCACGCGGGGTGCCCTTAGACCAATAAACATCATTATAAAAATTTTTTTTTGCCAAGTATCATTATTTACACAAAAATAACATGAAAGAAGTAGGACCTCTCAACCTCACACATGGTCTGTAAGCCTCAAGGCCACCAAAAGCCTGAGCCTAACCAGAGCTATACACCTGTAACTATCCGAGGCATTCATAATTCAGAAGGTGTAACACATCATGACAGGGACAGAGAAAAAGGGCATACACAAACAGCACTGTGTGTGCGTTTTTCTTCTTTATCACTGTCGTAATACACTACGCCGTATGAATTCTGAATCGTAACCAATTAGCCCGGCAAAGTGCCTTAGCAAACATTCTGAGCAATATATATTCTTTCTCTGAGGAGGGGGAAGGGTGGAGTTTTGTATGCTTAGATGGTGCGCTGTGATACAGTTTTGAATTATTGTTTTTTTTAATCACCAAGAACATTTCAAGTTTTCATTCACCCAGAAAGATTTTCTTTGTTCTTTTTGATCCAGCAATGTTCTAAATTTTACACTTGACTGGTTTCATTTTTTATGTATGATTTTTCTTTTGCGCTCAGGCATGAAGAAAAATGGGAACACATAAGTCTGCAACACAATGACGCCAGGTCTAAATTTGCTGCATTATTTTACATAACCACATCTTTATATTTGCAGTGATAGACTGATGTGTCCTAAATGATTTTTATACGACAAACAAGAATTACTTAATGATGCCAATGTAAATGTACGTAAGGCTTTCACATTTTATTTTCACAATTATTAACTGCAGTATGCCAACTGCAGTTAATAATTGATCCTGATGCAAATAATGTTTAAGATGAAGTGCAGGTGTGGTAAATCATGAAAACTTTCTCTTCAGTAAGAGTGCATTCAAACAGTGGACCGAATTCGGATTTATCATGGACGTGTTCAACTATACCACAGACAATCTATCTGCAGGCACATTCACAAGACGGACGTCATCCTAGTAGACAAGAGCACCAGAGAGCTGGATTACTCTTGACCACACCTTCTGTACTGGTCACCAGCAGACTGGTTTAAGAGTACTTCACGACATGGGGGCCGACGAAAAACTACGCCAACTGTGTCAAATAGTGATGAGGACTGCAATTTGTTTTAGTAAAAATGGTGTTGTTGGCAGAAAGGCTGGATGAGAAAAAGAACCTGCTGTACAGAGAGCTTCTGAAGACTGACCTTGCTGCTAACACGCATGGGGCCCCGCATGCGAAGTGATGCACTATTTTATATTGACACTTCTTTTTTTTGTAAATAACAAGTACCGCCCCTGGACATTGCCCTGCCGCAAATTTTGTTTGCTTCTCCTTATTTGCATGTTTACTTTAAATTCAGTGTTGAAAACATGGGCCATTTTCTGAGAATCGCTCTCGGCGATAGCACCACTTTGCTAGCCATAAAATCCCGCATGTGCAATGATTAAAGTTACAACTTACCTGCAATTCGATTAAATTTACAACTAACCTACACTTGTACAACCCACCGATAAGTGCACATTGAGAGTGATAGGTGCCCCAAAAGTGATTGCTTTAGAATACAACCTCAGAAATTAACAGAACCACGAGTCGGCAAACCAAAAACTGACGTCGACTATGAGGACAGCCATACAACTCAAGCAAAAGAAAAGTGCGCTGGTTGCCAGACACTCTTAGTTTCTCCGCTAAAGCTACAGCATTCTAATGCCGGAATTCAGACGTGAAAAACAAGTTGGAATTAGACGTCTACAAGATTGATTGATTTGTGGGGTTTAACGTCCCAAAACCACCATATGATTATGAGAGACGCCTTAGTGGAGGGCTCCGGATATTTCGACCACCTGGGGTTCTTTAACGTGCACCCAAATCTGAGCACACGGGCCTACAACATTTCCGCCTCCATCGAAAATGCAGCCGCCGCAGCCGGGATTCGAACCCGCGACCTGCGGGTCAGCAGCCGAGTACCTTATCCACTAGACCACCACGGCGGGGCTAGACGTCCACAAGTCACGCTAACAAGGCACAGATGGGTAATGTGAAAAACATCACCTATCCCTCCTAACCCGGATTCGGTTCGTCATCTGAATGCACTGCAAACATGTTATGTAGCAACACTGAGCGACAAGAATGGGTAAAACGTAAAATTTTCGTATGACTAGAATGCTGCTAAGATGGCACAAAGTACTACAAATGAGCTCTTGTGCCTGTATTTCCACTACCAGAATCGCATAGACTCATTCACTTGCTTGGGCTACACTATCATTACCAACTCTTATTTATTTGCCCCCGCAATGGTAAGTGCGGCTCTTCCAACAATTTGAAGTGTAACACGGATCAAGGAAGATAACTATACATTTCATTATTTCATTACATCATAGTTTTCCACTAAGCGCGTCATACTTCAAGTATGAAAAAAATTAGATGACCCCTCTTTCTCTCTCTCACAAACACACAACAAAGGTGATTAACTGCAACTGAATGACCCCCCCCCCCCTTTCTTGTTTTTTTTTGGGGGGGGGGGGCGATATAACCAACAGAACGCTATAAGCACATGAATGCTCATGTTGATGCACTTTCCATTTGATCACAAGAAGCTTGAAACTGAATGGGATTTAAGTTTTCAGGGCAGTTAAATTTTTTCTGTGTGTAGGCAACACAATGCCTTATCAAATGTATTACTTGACATACTTATATTAGGACTGGCTCAGTATTGAGTAGGTGGATACACACTAAATAAACATCAATTTTCAGCTTATCATCCCCCATAAGCTCTGATGCATAATACCTCTGAAACTATTCCTAGGATAAAACAGCACTTCTTGGCACCTGATGTATTATAAGCCATGCTTTACCATCATTCCCATTTCATTTTCATTTGCCTATTTCAGCACCTCATAAGGATGGCAGAATGGCAAATATTTGACAAATAGAATTTGAGACGTGAGACAAGGTAAATTCAGGGGTATTGTGTACCAAAGCAACAATATAATTGTGAGGCATGATGTAGCATTGAACACAGCGTAAAATTTGGCCGGCTCAGGCTTTCACCATTAACCTCCATCAATATGCTCCATGACCAGAAAATCAATCAATGTCAGCAACACAACCCTTTATCAGCTAAAACCACCATGGTAAGTAGGTGCAAGACTCATTTTCACTTTCGTATAAGAAAACAAGACTTGATTTTTTGAAGGGGCCTTGTAGCATGTTTCTAAATAGTCATTAAGTGGCCTCACTGTCAATAGTTAATTGTCTCAATAGACTGCCATTAGAATCTATCAAGGACCAGCGGAGGTACAAGGATTTGTTGCACGCTCTTGGTGCTTTCTCTCTGCTTTCCTCCCAAGGAACATGCTGAAATCTACACAGCAGGGGGGCTGACAAGGGGGCAAGAAGCTACGTATATGTCAGGTGCGCCATGACCTAGAACACGTTCTTTTTTACTTTTCTTTCAATGCACGGCTCACTTTCGGTGAGATCACGAGCGCGATGGCGCAATTCTATAGTGTAATTATAGCCCTGCATACAGAGTGTGACGCGGGCCCGGCGCAGCACACAAAGGCGGCAGCTGTAACTATGCAGCTCATAATGCTGAAATTGGCCAATAACATGTGATTTTGGATATACTGCATCATTTGTTTAGAGAACAGCAAGCAATTTAAAGCCGACTTTTAAGTTGATTCTATGTCGTGTGCTGCCCTGCAACGCTTCGCTCACATGTTTACAGGAATATCAACTACCAAATGGCAGTTTTCGTGACCATGCTGAAAGAGTGTTCCAGGGTCCCTTTAATAACAGAATACCATTTTTACCAACGGCTTTTATCCTACACACTTTCATGCTTTATGTGAAAACAATGGTAGTGCTGGCTGGCACTAATGAACACTATGTTGGGCAGAAAAGTTTTTCATAAAGTGACTGGGCATGTTGCAGTGAGGTTCTTAAAATTTTCACAAAACTATTGCAGATAGTCAATGATCAAGGTTGGTGCTGGTGCTGTTAAATAGCCCTTCACAAACATGAATAAAGGTAGTTTACCTTGGTTGGTACTTTGGCAGTGAGGATAAAAAACCTACACGAAGAAAATGCCTGAAAAGAAACAAATGATTATTTAAACCTTCAAGATAATATTTAATCAACAAGATTACCTAATGAATACATTATAAGTTAATGAAAGTTTATTACTGTAATATACTTTCAGTAGTTGAAAAATTTCCCTTACTCAGCAAACTATTTCTAACTGATATACACTTGTGTAAGGACAACACTTATCCAAGAGCTATATCCTGAACGGTATTCCCCGAAACGCAATCTGCAAAGAAACACAACAGCTTTTCTGCTTTTAATTTCTAAACAAATAACATACAGATTCCTAGGCCATCCCTATGTAGAGCATTAGAGATAAATGGCTTCTCTAATGGTAAATTCCCCTGGGAGATCTGGAGTGGACACTGAGATTCTGAAGCGAGCACTCCAACAGAACCAAGGTGAATCTGCTAGTGCAACACGTGAATGCCCTGCATGGGTTAGCTATGGCAGTTGCTTATGCATACTCAATGTAAACCGACTTCGGAACTTCTTCAACATAGGCAATGATCTTCGGGTGTGTGCACAGCCAGTCAGGGAACATTTCTTTAAACATAATTTACACGTACAGTTCATACTCATCGCTACTGCTACTACTGTCAGAACTTTTGTCACCATCGCTCAGAGCAAGAAGCTTCAATGCAGCTCACTCTCAGAAAAAAGATTCTGGAGATCTCACTAAAATGGGCAGATGAATTTGAAATTATCTGCACCCATACAAGAGCTACCCCTAGTCAACATCACCAAAGTGTGGTCCTTGAGTTTGTGCATGTCGCATTCTCAGTAATATTCATCTAAAAAGCACATGCACAGCGACACATCGTGTACATAAGACACTACGCATTGTACCTGCCCTGCAACACACTGCTTGTAAATAGACGGCTCTGACAGTACAGAGCTCCAGAAGCTGCTGCCAATAGCCAATACTCTGCCTCCATGTAATTTTGACTAACTATTCCAGAAACTGGAACGTCACGAAAAACTATTTAGATGGCAACTGCTAGCAGCCACATACAGACAACCATGATGAGGCTTTCACAAATATTGCTTATTCCCCTGGATTTTTGGAACATTCATGTTCTCTTGAACTTAATATGTTTGAGTCAATTTCTCCTCTTTTGCTGAGACTAAATCAATGAAACTCATCCTACATAATTTCATAACATTCATAATATTCACAGCAAAAACCTCTTCAAACATTTAATGCTGTGCTGCACACACTACACCAATTATGCACTAGTAAAACATTCTTAATATATGTTATGTTGGGCACACTAAGAGCCATATCAAATATGTTTAGGATAGCAGTGTTCCTTCAAAAACATCATATGCATTCATATAAAGAAAAAAATGTTTTTTTTTTTATTGAGAAAATCAAACAGTGCCTTTGACTTCCCGATTTTGCTACAACATTTCGTACAGCAGTATGCCAGTGCTATGTCATAAATATAAAGCTTTTTTCTGTATTTTGTATTTTTCTAGAAAACATTTATTTTTACCTTGAAAGATTACACCCCAAGTTATTTGGTATGCAATGGGACTTTTTTTTATCCTAAATAATTAATAAGAAACACGTAGGCAACCTCCAAGTTTACAACTTCACAGGAAGCTGATGCAAGAGCTTCACAGTGGTGTTGCATCTCATGTTTCAGAAAACATTGTCAACCACTCGGAGAAAGGCATTGTCAACCACTCGGAGAAATTTTTTTGATGGTGGTGATATTGAGAAGATCGTTCATCACGTCAGTGGTAACGAGCATGGTTTTGTCCAATGAAAAAATAAATTATAATTTTCATTTGATATTGAAAGTCAACAAAGATTGACCACTAGCATCACCAAATAGCAATGAAGTTCAATCTACTGGCAGGACAAGAAATCCTCGCAGGTAGACTCACTTTGCTTAAAAACAAACATGCATAACTTGAAGTGATACATTATGCACTTCAGAAGGCTTTAGGTTGTGCGGGAGGGCTATTTATGCTTTTTTTTTCTCACACGTTCGAAGAGATGCTCGATGGTGCTACTGGCGGTGCGTTTGTCTGCCTGAACACCTGCCTGCCTACAGCGAAGAAAGTCTGGCGCCTCTCATGAGAACAATAAAAAAAAGTGTATTAGGTGAATCGCAGCTAGCAGCGTGACTGACCTTAGGGAATTCGCTAATCATGCCCGTGAGTCCAACTTTTAATCTAGTAACGTTGCCCAAGCCCTCATGTGTAAAGTGCACACCAGTATTCGTTCTACACCTAAGGAAGATTTTGCCATCATATTCCACTTCACTAAGACCTCCATGTTGGTTCTCATATTGCCTATGCAACGCAGGCATAATTGAAAGACGGAAAGGGCCTGTTCTCTTGTGAAGCATGTCTCATGTTTGTTTTAGTAGTTCCAGTAGCACATTTGGCATGAGAGGAACAACTACAATTTGTTTCACAATGCCGGCCGTACCAGTGTTGCTTTTTCACTCGACTGCGGTAGTTTTTCAGGCTGACTAAACAAAGCAGGAGAAACCATGGTGATAATACTTTATATGAGAATCTGCATGCTTCAAATTATCACTACTGTATTTATTTTATTAGTATTATTAAACAAAACTTGATGAAGCCTGCAAAAACTGCACGTGATTTCAGTTTTGAACTTTTACCGGCACTACTAATGTCATTGCCTCCACCAACCAGTGTTGTGGATTGATATGTGGGGTTTAACGTCCCAAAACCACCATATGATTATGAGAGACGCCGTAGTGGAGGGCTCCGGAAATTTCGACCACCTGGGGTTCTTTAACGTGCGCCCAAATCTGAGCACACGGGCCTACAACATTTCCGCCTCCATCGGAAATGCAGCCGGGATTCGATCTCGCGACCTGCGGGTCAGCAGCCGAGTACCTTAGCCACTAGACCACCGCGGCGGGGCGACCAACCAGTGTTCTGGAGACAATGACATTCACACCAGTAGAAGAAGACTGAAAGCAGATAAAAAATTGTTTTAAAAATTTCTACTGAATTTCAAGAAGAACCACTGCAAGGTTAGTTACTTCATCAAGGACGGCAGACAGTCTCTTTAACGATTCAGTACCAGGCAACACTAATGTAACTTGACATGATATTCCATTTTGATGTTAATGAAAGTATTTCCCTTTTTCCAAGCATAATTATGCCACAGAATTCTTCAATGACATGAATATTACCAGCACTCTGTTCTCTGTTTTGTCTTGTTTGATCTCCAAGCGCACCATACACTTGAAAGACACCTTGGCACTGCGGTCCAGCACATGTCGAATGCTGTCTGCAATTGAGAAGAAAACAGCCCACTCCGTGGATATTTTTGTTTCATTTATGTAGAAATAATTTTTTGCTCTTCTAGGAGTTTTAAATTGCAATGTTTACACAAGTAAGTAACACTGTAAAACATGCATACTGATATGATGTCTTGTACTAACATGTCCATGTTAGTACCAAGACCTTGCATTTAACACCAGTTTTTCCCAAAAGAGGCATAATGTGCTTATATACATATGTTGCCACCATGACGAACTTTTAGTGTCATAATGTCCCCCCCCCCCCCTCCCCTGGGCATTTTTTTTTTCAATTGGTGCTGCACCAGTACCACGACAACTCCTGTACTCCCTCTTTTCCTCGTCTCACACCTCCTCTAAAATAAATCTATGCAGTGGATACAAAGCCCTTAGGCATAAAAGCAATCAGTTCAGCATATCCGTATTTAAGCTTGCATTGGTGCATCTAAATACAACTTTTTCCATATGACTACTGAACACTGGAATGATGTACCAGGCAGTCATAATGGTGTTTAGTGCAAACACTAGACACCAGACAAACGAGAGAATGTACATGCTTGTTCCAAATCGCCCAACAAGCAATGTTGATGCACCAGTTACTGCCTTTTTTTTTTACCACTGAAGAAGTTCCTGAACACTACTGAATGCTTATTCTTACCCGCTCGTATGCATGTTTAATATATATATATATATATATATACATTGTTTGACAAGCCACACTATCAAATGTCCGGTATTCATTTTCCCACTCCTGAGATATTGCCTTATGCTTAGCATCCTCTGCTAACAAAAATTTGTAAACTACTACTTAATAATTTTATTGTTTCTTTCTTCAGGAGCACTATATTTTGCTAATATGCATGTTTTGCACACATGATTTCATCACTTGCAAAAAAAAAAACAAAGAAAACGAGGGGTTAAAATGGGCGGGGCTTGGTGTGAAAGGGCTATATTAAGTTTCATTAGAAATCTGCACAGCTTCATTTAAACACCTATGTACGATATCATAAACAAAACTTTTCCTATCACAATCTTTCTGTTCATTCACCAAAAGCTGACCAGACAATGTTAGCAATGGAAAAATACTAAACTTTGTGAGAAATAGCGAAATAGTTTCATTACTCGTTCAGGAAATTCAGCAAGTGCATTCTGTAGCACCGACAATCTCTATATCACACTACAACGACTTGCACAGCAGATAAACAGGCATGCGCATGACTCTTATTCACAGTGTATTCGCGTACCAGAGATGAATGTTGTTGACCTACGCAGGTAAGAATAATCTAACATGACTAAAAAGTCAGGCTCAGAAATTGGTCAGAGACCACATTGCTTTCATAAATAAATTTTAACCTAAATTGGATGCAAATAAAAAATTATTTTATTGCTGTTAATGCAACATTCATGAAAGAATTCTGAAAAATCTGGCATTTTGTTATAATTAAACTGAAATCTGGTAGGCATTCCGCAGGATACCTGTTGATAAGCCATGCTGCTAATATGAGAAATCATTTCACATGATGCATCAAAGTCAACTCGCAAAGAACTTGCACCAATGCCTACTCAAGACAACATAGTAGACTCTCATTTAACGAAACCTGAAGGAGCCACGAAAACATGTTCCGTTTAGCAGGAGTTTCATTTACTGAGAGATGAAGTGTGGAATACAGGAACGAAACTAATCTTGTGAGAAGCACTTCTTCCATTTAAGCAGCAGTTCTTTTTAACAAATTTCTGTTGACTGGGAGTCTACTGTATTGCATGAATGTCGATAGAGTTAGCAGAGCACCTATCAAGTTTTGGGGAGCAGGAAAGTGCTCTTATCTCGTGACACTTGTGTAGCAGTTTCGTTCGCTACTGCCCTTTATCAAGGCGAAATTACATATAGATAGTAACAGCTTAATGTTGTTCTAAATGTCCGATTACTTCAAACTATGCAATTCTTTAAATCAAGCCTCTTTAAAAAAAAACACTAAATCAGACATACTGTCCCAAGTTGCTAATGGAGGGTGTAATAAAAATTACTCCCCTCATTGCACAGTAGATCCATCCACACTGGCCCTTTTCTTATCTTAAAATTGTATACTTCCCACAGTACGACTTCCGGACTGATTTTCTTAGATGCCACATTTAAAATAAAAAATGTGGTGCTGTAATATTAACTTTTATTTTAAGCACCAAGCAATTTTTTTTTTCAAAACCTTTCAAGAAAAATGTCAGATGCACCTTATTTTACTCTTGTTACAAGGGTACATTGTATTAGATCAGAGCTACCAGCCCTAATGTACCACCAGTCATTGTAATGAAAAAATTCATCTCACAATTGAGTCTAAGACTATTATGTTTTCACTATTTTAAAACAACTTATTACAATGTAGATGACACACACACACACACACATATGTATATATATATATATATATATATATATATATATATATATATATATATATATATATATATATATATATATATATATATATATATATATATATATAAGGGAAAGAAGTGTAGCGTATACCTAAGGGCTCGTTTTTCTGTGTTTTAACACAATATTAATGAGATACAACAGACAGTAATGCCAAGGAATGTACAGGGGAATAACGCGTTCGAGCATCGAACGCGTTATTCGAAGGTCGTAGGTTTGATTCCTGCTCACGGCTGGTTATTTTTTTTTTATCCACTTTTCTTTCTTCTTATTTACATTCCATTGGTTCTAATAAATTCCCCTGTACATTCCTTGGCATTACTGTCTGTTGTATCTCATATATATATATATATATATATATATATATATATATATATATATATATATATATATATATATATATATATATATATACACACATGTGTGTGTATGTGTGCAAGTATACATGGTTCAAAACATCTTACAGGGCCTAAACACACACACTGGATATGAGAAACTTAAGAAATTGTTACACTGTGCAGTCAGCTTACATTTATACAAATCATAAGAAATGACTGCAAACAATTATACCATGGTAAGTCACATGTACACAAGTTTTAACAAGATACAAAAATTGCCATAACACAAATAGCCTATTAAAGTATAAATATATGCTTTAAGTAAAAAATACAAAAAACATGTACTATAAATACCATGAAGAAATAGGCAAATGTAGACAAAACGTTAAGTTAAAGGAAGAGATTAATGTTTCGGTGAAGATTTTTGTCTTTATTACATTTAGCTACCAGAACATTGGGATACTCATTCAACGAGTGATTTTATGGCAAGTGAGTTCATACAAGCACAGACTATTTCCCGAAAAAAGTGGAAGTTTTAACAACTTTGAAAGATTTTTCTGTTTCAAGTAATGAAACTTGTGTACATGGGTCTGACACATGTTCATGAAGAGCCAGTGACATTTACAGCAGCACATCACTACCGTAAACACATTTAGCTGTTCGGTTTAAATGCAGCATGCCATGTGTGAAGTTTTTAAACCATGATAAGTGTGAAAATGCATACAAGAATGTGATTAGTTTCTGCCCATTCTCTTCAATTTCTCTAAAAAAAATATGACAAGGCTTCCCCAGCTACAGGAACAGTGCAATAGAAAACTTGCAGAAAAATGATGGTTGGGTACCTAACATATCAGTGAGCCAAAATTATGTTTGATGTAATGAATTTTTGTAATTGTGATGAATTATTGCAAAACTCATGCAGCTACGCATTTTTCTACATATATGTAGCACGAAAGCTAGATTATGCAGCAAGGTTAATCTTTGAGCACCAGTGGAAAACATTTCTTGATATTACCAAAAAAATCTACAGCATGTGGCACTCACTGTCAATATTTTATGTGCTTTAAGAAATGGTTGAAAGCAGGCAGCAGTGAATACACTGCCTACTTATTGGGAGCAGTGGGAGGCACTTACTGACATAAATGAAAAGCACAGCTGCAGTGGGCTCCCACTAGAAGACCATAGTTCAAGAGGCAACTGCCTTTGATACAGTGGAAAGGTCTACAATAAGTGACCCATTTTGGCAGCTGTGCAAGAATCCCTTTTTTTTTTTGGGGGGAGGGGGGGCTTATTTTTGTGCATTCGTTAATCATTAAGGGTGTGTCATCACTGAAATTCATTGCACTTCACTGTCTTTTTTCACCACTTCACACACAAAGATATGCAAGAAATAAGAGAAATCAAAGCAAGTTTGTATTGATACTATATGGTCATAAGAGTTAAGGGAAGGAATATGGGTTACAGTTTCAAGGTTCGTTGTATTTACAATGCAGTGCATATGTGTCTACACAAGAGCATGAATAAGAATTACTAGAATGCTTCAAAGTTTCGTGCTATATTCCAATTCTAAAAGCTAGATATCTGGCTTTAGTCATGGAAAAGTACTTTAAAATCGTAAATAAACTGTCAAAAAGCACTATCTCCGACGAAGTCAATCAATATCGGCAAAATCAAAAGTACCATCAAGTGATGCACTTGAAGAGCGCAAGAAAACTTCGACGCGCCCAGTTATCGCGGGTAGGTCGAGATAACAGGAGGCGTGATCAGCAGCACAACAGTGAAAACTACCCAAATGAGGCCGTCACTTACACTATGTTAATGATCACAGCTCGGCACGACTACATAGAACGCTTTCACTATGATACGATGCTTTTCCTCTGTGCATTATTTTCAATTCGATTTCAGTTTCGTGAACCAACAAACACCGATGCTGCGACGGCTAGCATATCACACAGGCGCGGAAAATGTTTCATTGTGATAACGATATATATATATATATATATATATATATATATATATATATATATATATATATATATATCCAACACCTGTGCGAGGGTAACTAGGGCGGCGCGAGCGAACACTAGCCACAAGCAAACATCTAAACTATTCGGATCCGTAAGCAAGATGCAACGATGGGTCCGCAGGCACCACCGGATGACTACGCTACGGCGAAGACATGATGAGCCATGAACCACTATAGCTTTGAAAATGGGACTTAGCAAACAACGCCCGTAATTGTGCAAAAGTTGCGAAGAGTCGCAGTTTGTTCGACCCTACGCACAAGTGGTACAGTCATAAATACCGAAGATAAATATGCATGTATTGCAAAAAGGCATATCTAATTCGGAACTGACAGGCAGGTAATCACTGATGCGTTTGCAAGTGAACACCTACCGCTCAGTTCCTTCGTGATAGCGTTCTTCGTGGACATCATTCCTCTTCAGTATTCTCTGCCGTCAAATGCATCCATAAAACCGCGGTGCTTCTGTTTGACTGCAAGAGCATAACCACAAGCTCAATATTTACTTAAAAAATTCCCGGACACAACATCACTCAGCCATTCCCACTTTTGGGATCAGCACCGACTGCGGGACAGCTTTTCTTGTTGCTATTTTGATAAATACTTTACTTTAAAATACTACTGGTTCAGGAATGGTTGAATAGGTATTTACTATTATATTAAAAGATGTAAAACACAATAATTTTAAATAATTTTACATCATTTTTTTGTTTTATTATTGTTTTTCTTCACGCCTCTTCTTGTTTTTTGTGACTGCCGCGCGCGCGCGCTCTCTAGCCCTGAGAACGTTTCGGCAGGTTTTGCCAACGCCTCCAAGAGAAGTGCGGAAACTCGGAACATCCAACGTTGCAGTGGTGACCTTCAAAGGACGCCGCGTTCGAAGATTCATTCACTACTGCTGTGAAAACGTGTCAGTGCGCTAACTACAAGAAAACGGTTCCGGCATGTTACCGGTGTGGAACGGGGGGCCGCAGACCGGATGCGTGCCCCAATCCGGACAATCAGCGGTTCACTCACTGTGGTGCGAAGGTGGAACTCACTCTGGAGGGCCCAGCGAAGCACGACTGTCAACCCGAGTGCCTTATATGCGGTGAAAACCATTTCACCGGCTCAGCGCAGTGCGTCGGAAAGTTCCGGAAGGCATGGAAGCCCGCTCTAACACAGCGGCAACATGGACTAAAAAACAAGCAAGAAGAGCCCTCAGCCCCTCTCAGGACTGACAAAAAAGCGAAGCCCATGCATAACAAGCCCAAGCCGATCAAAGCCCCAGCCGGACAGAAGTCGAGGCCGCCTACCTTCGGCGCCGAGGATTTCCCGTCACTGGCAAACCCGCCCAAACAGGTGAGCAATTGGGTAGGGGTCTCCTCTCAGTCTCTCACCATCACCACTGCCTCCCCCTCCAATTCTGAAATTTTAAAACAATTGGAAGCCATGAAAAAAACGCATTGAAACTCTGGAACGCGAAAATCGGGCGCTGAAGGCGTCGCACGCTGGCTACTCCTCCACCACTGTCGGAACCGGTGGCTATGCACTCCTCCGACTGCTTGGACGATGAGCTGGATACTCAGTCAGACGTATCGGGTAACACTAGTGTGTCTAAAACTGTAGCAGGTGCTTCGAACGACATAGAAGGTCGACTAAGCAGACTAGAGACTAAACTTGAGGAGCAGAGCAAAATGATCCTTACACCAAGCTTACAGTACAAGAAATTATTCCGCAGCAGCTGAACCTATCAGTCCAAGCGGCTATGCAAGACCTCAAGCAGAGCATTTTGCCAATTCTCACAGCCAGTGTACTACAAACCATTCAAAATTGGCTCACACCTCAATTGGACCAACTCAAAACTAGCATTAAGACAACAGAACAACCCCGACGCAATATTGTTCATCGTAGCCTGGCAAATTCTGAATCCGAGAGCAACATAGCCCAGCCGTTGACGAACAAAACTGAGTCCCCCACGCCTCTCCAGGCTCCCGTGCTGGCTGCAGTAGCGAAAATGACACCTCCTCAATAATAAATCTATGATTGCAGGCAGTTCTAAACATAATAATAAAAAGTCCAAACAACAGCAACTCGATATTTTCCAGTGGAACTGCAGGGGGTTTACAGATAGAAAAAAGAGTGCCACTTTTAACCTTTTCCTGCAGTATAAACATTGTACCCCTGCAGTTTTGGCGCTACAAGAAACCGGCTTACAGGCGAAATTGCCTGGTTACAACTCATTTCAGGGAAGTGCGTCCACCTGTGTTCTCTTACACAAGGAGTATACCGCTTGTCAGATAGACCTTGATCTGTCAGAGGCGCATGAGTACACAATGGTCAAAGTCCTTCCCAATAAAAGACGAGATCCTAGCTTGTACATTCTAAATGTATACAGTTCTCCAAAATCTAGGCAATGTGTCTTCAACGAAATGTTTTATAAAGCGATTAAGGAAGCAGATAAGTACCCACTGGTGATTTTGGGTGACTTTAACGCCCCCAGCTATCACTGGGGTTACACCCGCGAAGTCCCCAAGGGACGGAAATTGGCAGAACTCATATCCACTCTTCGTCTATCGCTTCTCGCAGATCCGATGAAACCCACTAGAATTGGGAATTCTGTAAACAGAGATACTTGCCCGTATCTATCACTGACTAAGAACATTTCCTACGCAACATGGGAAAACTTAGAAGAAACGCTCGGAAGTGATCACTGCCTCCTCAGAATCACACTCTCCGCCAACATAGGCCGTAGAACATGGAGCCGAGCTAAGCTGACAGATTGGACAGCCTTCCGTTCACAGGTGATCCCCTCTGTGCCAGGGGCGGGAGGATATACGGGATGGGCAAAACAGTTGTTTGCAGCCAATTCCAAGTGTCTTAAAACTATAAAGACAACGGAAGACACCCCCGCCGTCGATAAGTACCTGCTCCACCTTTGGGACGCCCGCAGAAGCTTAACTAAACGATGGTGGAAAAACAAACTCAACCGCAAGCTTAAACTTAGATAGCCGAGTTGAGTAAGCAAGCGGAGGAATATGCTGCACAACTGAACGAATCCAATTGGATAGAACGGTGCAATGTTGTAGCTAAAGAAATGAATACAAGGAAAGCATGGCGCCTTTTTTGAACTCTCGTAGACCCCGCCCAAACCAGAGGAGAAGCGCAAAAGCAGCTCCGTCGAGCCCTGCACAGTTTTCAGGGAACCAACTCCCAGCTGGCTGATGCTTTGTGTGCTAGATACCTATGTCGCATCACGGATCCCAACAGGAACTCATATGAATACGCAGGTAGAGAAAACAGTCAGCTCGACGCCCCTTTTGAAATGTGCAATCTGAAAGCAGCACTGAAAAAAATGCGCAGGAGCACTGCCCCAGGCCGAGACCTGATCACGGTAAAACTGTTAGCAAATCTGTCAGACGATTCTTATCGGCATCTATTGCAGTACATTAACGCGATCTGGGATGGCCAACTACTGCCAACTGAATGGAAAACGGCAGTTGTCACATTCATCCCCAAACCAGGCAAGAAAATCAGCACGGACAACCTCAGACCTATATCATTAACTTCATGTGCCGGCAAATTAATGGAAACGATGGTTAGAAACCGTCTCGCCACGTACCTCGAGAGCAAGGGGCATTTCGCAGATTCCATGTTTGTCTTTAGGCCACACCTGTCTGCGTAATATATCCTCTTGCAACTAAAACGAGACATTATCCAACCTATTTCCTCGACGCACGACAGAGCAATCCTTGCACTCGACCTTAAAGGCGCATTCGACAACGTTAAACATGAAAGCATCGTGAAGAACTTGAGTAGTGTCCGTTGCGGTAAGAAAATATTTGCCTACATCAGAGACTTCCTCACTGAGAGACTGGCGTTCATTCGCATAGATAACGAGGAACATGGACCATTCATAATGGGGACGCGGGGAAGCCTGCAAGGAGGGGTCCTATCTCCGCTGCTATTCAACATTGCCATGATAAAGCTCCCGCAAGCATTGGCAGTAGTGGAAGGAATATATCATGCAATATACGCTGATGATATAACAATCTGGACGAATCGGGGCAGTTTAGGAGAAATTGAAGACCGCCTGCAGCAGGCCGCCTCCATTGTGGAGCACTATGTGGCCCAGTGTGGGTTGCAGTGCGCTTCAACCAAATCTGAATTCCTGCATATCAGAGAAAACATTAAAGATAGGACGACCCTAAACTTGATGGTATCAGGATCAACCATACGAGAGGTTTCAGAACGACGAATCCTTGGCCTTCTGATTCACAACAGAACAAAAAACAGCACCACGCTAGACAAGCTACGGAAAATTGGAGAACAAGTAGGGCACATGATCCGCTGAGTGTCAAACAAGCGCGGGGGGCTCGCCAATGCTTTTGTAACCAGCAGGATTCTATATTCAATACAATACCGTACTTGTGAATTACTAAACACGAAGAGAACAGAGTCGATGCTATTCTTAAGAAAGTAATTAAGCGCGCACTTGATTAACCCATCACCACTTCAAATCAGAAACTCTCTCCATTGGAAGTCTTTAACTCTATACATGAGCTCGAAGAAGCCCACCTCACAAATCAATATACGCGTCTTACACAGGCGCCCCCCCGGTCGACGCCTACTGGACCGCCTCTTGATCCGGCACGAATGCGAAATTTAAAACGCGGAATGTATTACTGAACTTTAGAAAACAAAACTCTGGGCGTCCCCGCTTCCCTGCAATATGACCAGGGAGGCGCACCAGGGTAGAAGGCAAGCGCGCGCTGAGGCACTTGAACAATGGCTTGGCTCCCGTAATGAGGTCTATTACGTCGATATGGCCGGGCCGTTACCTAGGGAATACTACACGGCGGCGGTAATACATCAAGGAACGCAGGTGGACGGCCTCACTTTCAAAGCCACAAGCTCAAGTAAGGCGGAGGAGGTGGCCGTTGCACTGGCAGTATCCCATCCAAACTCAAAACAAATAGTTCCAGACTCTCAAAGAGCCTGCGAGAGCTATCTTGCAGGAGAAATCTCTCCATTGGCTAATAGACTTTTAAAATTCAGCATCAGGAACCACGATCTTACCCCAAAACATCTTATATGGACTCCGGGACATCAGGGTTTACAGGGTAACGAAGCTGCACATGCAGCGGCCCGCGTGCTTACTTCCCGGGAAACTTCCCGTTCCCCTGATAGACCTGAACGTCCCACACCTTTAACACGGTTTCGAGAAATCAAAGAATACTACATTGAGCAACGCCGCTTGTATCCCGCACCAGCGAAGAGACTCTCGAAAACGGAGGAGCGCGCCCTGCGGTGCCTACAGACAAACACGCTGGTCTGTCCAGCCATACTCAAATATTACGACCCAAAAATAAGTGGGCAGTGCCAGTACTGTGGGGAAGTGGCCAACACTTACCATATGGTCTGGGCCTGCCAAATGAACCCAAAATTAACCCCCTTTCCCAACCCCACCAAAGAGGACTGGGAGACTACCCTACTCAATAGCTCCACACTAGAGGAACAGCGAACTCTAGTCCAGCGGGCTCGGGTGGCGGCCTCGACTAATGACGTCCCGGACTAGGGATGTCAACCAGCCCGGTGGGGATAATGGCTATCTGGCACAGCCAGCATCAATAAAGGTTTTTTCCTCCTCCTCCTTCTAGAAAAACTATGCCTGGAACGTCGCTCTCTTTTCAATTGGGAGCCTCCTGCCAGCACGCAATCTCGGAGGCCATGCCTCCTGTGTTGAGTTGCGACCGGCTGCCGCGTGAAACCGCTCGCCTTCGTGCCGCTCAATCACGTGACATAACCATACTGCTCTGTCACGTGACATCACGGCTGCTCGGAGGCAACTGTGAAAGCATTGCCAGGCCCGTGGCATGTTGGTGGTGGTGGTAGTGGTTAGAAAGTAAGAAAAGGCACCTAATTTCTGCAACCCGGTCGGGAGCACGGCGCAGTGCCTGGCATGTTGCAAGCTTCGCAGCCACAGCGTGAGGACAGGTGTTCTGTGGCATCTGTGGTGAGGAGTCATAACCATCTCCATGATTAGTACACTGTATCCATGATAACCATCGAGACGACGACAGCGCACCTGGCTGCGTAGATAAACGAAACTGAACGAGGCCTCTTTTTTTTTTTTTTTGACGATTTTATTTGTAAGACTTCGGAATGGTAAGCATAAAAAAACCGTTAGTCATTTAATTTCAGGCATTCAGAAACATGCAAAGTGCGAACGCATAGAAAATTGGAAAGTGACGCACTTTAGTTTGCAGTGCGGACCAGAAAACAGTCTCACCGCACTACTCGTGAAAGGCACGCAATTATGTTGATACCAATTACAAAAGTTTACCGAATACTGTTAACGAGTTGTTGTGAAATCTTGAGCTACACAAGTGCAGGGACGTAAGCTGTATGGCTTTACTTACTGCAGCAAAGGTTTCGTGCGGTGCGATGGATATGTCAGCCAGTGCTGGACAGCTTCTGTTCTCCGGGCATCTGCGTTAGGGCTATGCGTAGTACGTATACTTTCTTTGCACATGAACGCTAATGCATGCATATTGTTCACTGCTGTACGTGATGTTACTTTGTGGCCTTTATTTTGTGTGAACATCTATAGATTGACTCGCAATCAAACGATTTCTTGTTGCAAGCTTGTGTGACCAGCGTTGTCATTTCGCTCGGCCTGTATGCAGCGTCACAACTTACTAAAGTAAGTATGCAAGATACTTATGAGCTTATATTGCGCAGTTTACTGCAATGTACGATGTGGAAAGGATAGAGATTGAGAAAGGGGGCTGCTACAACGAGCGGGGGCCAGCCATGACGCAGACGACGTAGTCTGCTATGCGGAAGGCCAGCCGCCATATCGAAATAGAGAGAGAGAAAAAACTTTATTCACAGGATCCTGCGTGGTGTATGTGCCGGACTCGCAGGGCGCGGTCTACCCTTCTAATGCTCTAGTCTATGGAGTCCTAGAAATACTGGGCCAAGAACTCGAGGGTTGAACCTCACGCGCCAAAGAATACTTGGGTCCACGCACTTCCGGGTCACGAGTTCCCGTTCTCCTCTTCCTGGCCAGGGCCCCATCGAGCTGCTGGATCGCCCATTGCTGAGATTGGCAGTCCACCGAGCGGATCCACCGCTCCATCTGCGCTGGCAGTTCTTGGTGGGCGGTGCTGTCGTCGGCACTATTTACTCCGCCATGAGATTCCCCAGCCCTGCCGCACACATCACCGTCAGCACGCCATATCGAAACACCCTGGTGCTTTTGAAACCTACTTCATTTTATACGCAATTATAAATTATATAAACAATACTCTTAGTTATATTCGGTTCAAAAATGTATTTGTGTAGAAGGTATTTATGTGTAGAAGGTAACGAAACATTTTTCACTTATTAGTAAAATAGTCATTTTGCAATTTTTTTACGATTCTCTACCAAACCCAGACGCTACCGTCGCTTCCCCATTGGCTGTGTTCTGTGGCTGTATGGACATGTCCTGCCCTTTCTCTCTTCAAAATCAACACTACAGGGCAAGCGCTGCATCTGACGGCAGAATCGGACCCTTGTCCTGAAGCCTTGCTATTAAACTCGAGCGCCGCAACACAATGAAAGCGACGTTCATTCAGCGATCTCGATGTTCAGTTATATGCATATGCTTGTTAGCTTTCAAGAGTAATTACACATGGGTTGAAAGCTTTCGATATGTATGAGTGACTTGTTTTGTTCGGACCCAACCGTATACATTGATTGTACTGGTTTGGACACTCGCAATAAACGATGCAAACCTTGCTTGATTGACGTCTTTGCCAATCGAGGCCAGCTAGCCTGGCGATAATTACAGACTCAAAGCGCGATTTAACAACGAAAAAAAACAGGAAGCGAGCAGCGCGAACCAGCCGCAAACCCCCCCCCCCCCCCCCCTCAGAAAAAAAAAAAAAAATGCGTTTGTTTATTAATGATTATAGTACTAGCAGCGTCATCTAGTCTCGTGGTATTGCAGTTTGGTACGCTGCCGCTACGTATTTGCATGTTATTTTGATACAACAGCCCAAAGGTACAGTTTCCGTTCTCTAACTGGTAGGTGTTCTGTGGCTAGCCCTCTGCGGAGGCTCCGGAGAACATGCAGCTCGGTGGCGCGGCTAGGGTGGCTAGCGCGGAAGTCTTCGAGCAGGGCAGAAACACAGGACAGACGGCAGAGAGAGAAACGGGTGAAGCAAGCAGGGGCGCCATCACAAACAGGAAGCCAGCGATTGGAGCGTAGAGGGGTCCTAGTGGTGGGGGACTCTAACATGGCCAGGGTTAGGGATGGCGTCTTCACGACAGTAGTGAAGGAAGATGGGAGAGTGAGGGTGGAGGCCCAGTCAGGGAAGAGCATGGTGGATGCACTGGCCAAAGCTCAGGAGGTCGTAGAGAACAGCATGGAGGGCGAAAATCTCGTCATTATTCATGCTGAGCTCAATGATGTGTTGAAGGGCAAGGATCAGAACCTTCAGAGACAGAGAATGGGATGCGGAAGCTCCGAGAAGCCTCTGGGAGTGTGCATGGGACCATATGCACAGTCCCAGAGGTCTGGGGGCAATCTCGTAGGATTGAAAGGAGGGTAGTAGAGGCCAACTGTGTGATCAAGGGTATGAGCCGGCAACTCGGATACAGCGTAATGGAAGTGAACCAAGACGATGATAACGAAGGTAGTGAGCTTAGGATACAGGAGGTCACGCTAGAGTTAACAGATAAATACAAATATCTGGGCGTGTGGATAAGTAATGAGGCCGAGTACCTAAGGCAACACGAAATATACGTGACGAATAAAAATAACGGGAATGCAGCGGTGATGAAAAACAGGGCACTGTGGAGTTACAATAGGTATGATGTTGTGAGAGGAATATGGAAAGGGGTAATGGTTCCTGGTCTGACGTTCGGCAATGCGGTCTTATGCATGAGATCAGAACTTCAAGCAACATTAGAAATTAAGCAACGTGAAATAGGTAGGCTTGCTTTAAGAGCTCGCGGGAATACACCAAATCGGGGAGTACAAGGTGATATGGGATGGACATCATTTGAGGGCAGGGAAACTAGCAGCAAGATAAAATTTGAGAAGCGATTGAGAGAAATGGGGGAGGAGCGTTGCGCTAGGAAGGTTTTCAGCTACTTGTACATGAATGTAGATACAAAATGGAGGAAGCGAACCAGAAAATTGACGGGTAAATACTTAGAAAACAGCAGGGGGCCAAACCAAAAAGAACTATCAGGTAATAAGAAGAGGTGAAGGAAACAGAGACTGACATGTGGAGAATCGGCATGATTAAGAAGTCCGTACTTTATAAAGATCTATCGAACTTTTAAGCAGGAAATTGCCAAGAAAAGGATCTATGATAATACTCGGGGTAGTTCTCTACTGTTTGAGGCCAGGGCAGGAGGAGTATTGCGAACCAAGACATATCGGGCCAAATACGAAGGGGTAGACACGGTATGCAGTGCATGCGGAGAGGAGGAGGAAACTGCCGAACACTTGATAATGTTCTGTAAAGGGCTTCACCCTATAGTCCAGGATGATGGCACAGAGTTTTCCAAAGCATTGGGGTTTAGGGACAGGGAGGGCAAAATAGACTTTAAGCGGGTAGACTTAACTAGACCGAGGTTATCTGATTTGTGGCTAATGTGAAGGCACGAGTGAAAATTAAGCCCTTCACTGCAGAGTACGAATCCTCAACCTCACTATTTAAAGGGGAAAAAAAAAAGATAAATCTAATGGTTAGTTCACTATGTATTACGGCTAGGCGGCGGTAGCCGCCGCCCGATCTAAAGGGTACAGCCACATCCATCCATCCATTCATCATCATCAATAAACAGACGCGTTTTTTGCTGCAGGTCAGATATACTCCTTTTTCAATTTTCGGCTTTTCTTTCTATATTTTGTTTCAGCCCAAAATTACTTTTTGTTTGAAAAACCATTAGCCTTTTAGTTAAGATCCTGCCGCCCGGTTCTTGGCCGATCCCCCTTTGTGGGTGTGCGCCAGGGTATCAAGGATCATCATCAGGTGGGGGGGGCCTGCGGCTGGTTCGCGCTGCTCGCTTCCTCTGGCTTTTTTTTTTTTTACGTTGCTAAATCGTGTTTTGCGTCTGTAATTATCGCCAGGTGACCTAGCTGGCCTCGACTGGCAAAAACAACATCAATCAAGTAAGGTTTGCATCGTTTATTGCGAGTGTACAAACCAGTACAATCGATGTATACGGTTGGGTCCGAACAAAACAAGTCACTCATACATATCGAAAGCTTTCAACCCATGTGTAATTACTCTTGAAAGCTAACAAGCATATGCATATAACTGAACATCGAGATCGCTGAATGAACGTCGCTCTCATTGTGTTGCGGTGCTCGAGTTCAATAGCGTGGCTTCAGGACAAGGGTCCGATTCTGCCGTCAGATGCGGTGCTTGTCCTGTAGTGTTGATTTTGAAGTGAAGTGAATGCATGATGTGGAATCGGGAAGGAAACTTGCACATTGCCGATAGATAGCTCGCGCAGTGAGAGCAATGTAGTTTTGTTACATTTGTTAAATAAGCAATTGCGAATGCGTGCACTTCTGAAATTTTTTCGCTCTGCTATACTACATTGAGTACTTCACAATTGTGCAATGTCGCGTTGTGTCGACAGGGTAGGCACTAGTTTTAATTACCAGCCGTGAGCCCACATCATCGATAATATGTATTTAGGGGACGGGCCTAAAAATATTTCAGGCTTGCTACATTTATTGTTAGAGTTAAGTTACACAGTCACTACAGCTACAATTTCTCGTCGCAGGTAATGACCGGTCTGCTGAGTATGCAGTCAACATGTATGCTTAAGGAACAGTTATGAGGTGTGTGCTTACAGATCGAAAAGGCCCGATTCTTAGAAAATAGGCTTTAGGCATGCATTGTACAATTTTCTTCTTTTTTCATCTTTCTTGGTGCTCTTACAGTACACTATTTGCTCAGCTCTGAGCACAGTCTCTTGTTTGCATAGACATATCGATAGAACTTGAGCACTTTCTTGCAAGCAATCGCTCCTGAAATCGAATGGTGGTACATGATGGGAATCTGTCCAAATACTGGATCAATAAAGGTCACATTTATTACACACTTGTTATTGTGTTTGATTTTTCAGTATACTTTTGCTTGGAAGCTAAAGTTGTTTTCTCCCTGCTACTTTTAGAGGTTAGGACTGGAAATACGTACTATCTTGCAGTGTGGCTGTGGATAAGTCAAGATCATGTATGTTTCAACTACCTGTGCGATTTCCTAGATTTTTTTCATGATCGTAATGCACAGAATTTCACTTCGTAGTGGTAGATACTATAGTTATGACAACTTAATTTAAACAAAAGCAGATGTGCTCAAAGAAATCTGGGACGTTTCTCTGCTATATAAAAAAAAGAAACAGTACCACATGCAATGAACACAATCTTGCTCTTCACGACAGCATTCACATTTTTGAGGAAGCTGTGCTGCAAGTGCTCATCACCTTTATGATTTATTATTTTAGGAGCCCATTGAACATATGTGCAAAGCTAAAGCAATTGAATGCAGCCTTATGAGCTTCGGCACATCTTTTTGTAAACTTGTTTGAGCTAAACACAGTTAATTAAGACAAAACAGTCCTGGGTGTTGTTCGTAAACTGTCACAAGGCACAAATAAATGTCGGAAAGCCTGTTAATGCCCCTCACTGCGGGGTTGTTCATTTTGCAATTAATAATTTCTGACGATCACATGCCAACCATGAAGTGATCGTGCGTCTTACATTAGTGGGCAAATTTATATCGATTCTGGCTTCCAGGGTTTCAAACAAAGGACATTGTAGCCTCACAGGAGACAAGACTACTTGTGGAAACATTTGCTCTGACACCTTATGTTAACAGATTTTTTTCATATTTCAAGCTTCCATCTTTTAAGCGTCAGTTTAGTTCACCTGCACCAATCAGAACTGGTTGACAGTTGTACACGAGAAGTTCAGAACTTGTGCAGCACGAGTTTAGCAGTGCGGCATCACAAGTGAATGACAAGGTGCCGACAAGGTGGAATCCTTATTTTTGTTCGCTTAATTTAATGACGTGCGAACTTCTTGGCAATACAAGGCGCATTTGTAGAGGTGGGTACAGTACCTACGTCGAATGCTATGTTGCTTGTTAAGCTGTGCGTGCGGCTGCACCAAACCAGCGCTTTCAGAGCAGAAGGTACAGGAAAATCATGAACTAGTTTTAGTGCTGTACCTCTCCTGCGCTTTTTGAAATGAATGGCACGATTTAGAAGATGCCATTACTGCGCCACAGAAACGAATGACGAGGTGCAGCACTTTGCAAAATGGATCATGTGGTGCAGGCGAATCGAACGAACCCTAAAGCACACAAGCGTCTTAGCGTTTCACCCCCATCAAAATATGGCCACTGTGGCCGGGATTAAACACTGTGTTGTTGAGCTGAGCAGTGCCACACAATTTAATAGTGTTACAGTGTCAACATTATTGAAGTGTAGATTCCATGCCATGGTAGGCAGCCAATGCTTGTGGCCAATCTAAAGCACCCCTCCACGATATGCGCGGTAAAACATTCACACATACAGCATTGCATGTGTGAGGTTCTAGATGACCTGTTGTAGTGGACATTCAGATGTTTGAATGTGCTTGCAGAGTCGACATTCGGGGGTAGTCATACTGTCATTGCATGGCAGTCTGGAAAAACAAGTAACATCACCTGATATCAATGCATAATCAATGCATGAAATTTTCCAAAGTAAAGAAATAAACTCATTTAACTAGTAAACAGCAGTATTTTATACATATATGTAATGGTAGGTACCTCATAACTCGTGTATCACTCAGGGCTGCTTCTTCACAAGGCATGTCATGTAGCAGGTTCCTTGCCCATTGCACACAGCTACTTCCGAGTCAGGTGGGCCAGGAGGCTGTGGCAGTAAAAGAAGTATTTCTCATTTATGTGACACTTTCTTGATCACACTATAGCAAAACCAGACCCATAATTATGTGATGTTTCTCAAATGCAACTGTAGTAAACTATTAACTAGTAGGTTTTTTGCAATAATATTTCGGCTAGCTACGAAGCCACATGCAAGGCGACAGTGATTTAATTTATTTGCCTTCTTTCATCGCAAAGGCCTGGTTGGTGTTACCTGGTGATAGAATTTCAGAATTAACTATTGAGTCAGGGACTCGTTCCCACATAAAGCAACGCCGCAAGTAATGCACGTTTTTCAGGTTACAGAAGACAGTTTTCAAATTTAATATTGCAATGCGCTGCCACCGTGTGACGCCTACGTAGTCATTGGAAAAAAAAACTACATATGTTGAAATTAACCAACTAGCTCTGCAAGCAACCGTCCTTAAAAAAACTGAGTGGTTTCTACTCATCGGCCCGGGCTTGCAACGGGTGTTCATCCGATGAAAGCTTCCATGGTCGCTTCGTTCCTCGGAAGTCACTCGAATTCTCTTCGCGAAAGCATTTGAACGAGTCAAAATAAACAGAACGAGAAAGAGTGTGTCAGCCGACAGAGGCTCGAAATATTTACAGTGAAATGAAACAGTCCGAGACACATCCCAACCTACCGCGAGCCGTTACCTGCCGTCGCAACCGTTGGCCACCGCAAACTTTGAAATGAGGAGTTTTAGTGCTGGGTACCCAAGCTCTTGGGGCGCTGCGGGCTTGGGGGCGCGCGGCGTTGCGTACCCAACACATACCCAACTGGAATGCCTTAAAAGCGCGAGACAGACGTGAGATTTTTCATGCGATGCAGCATGCGGCGTCACATGGTGCGGCGTGCCGCATGCACCCATGCGACGTTTTGGGACACGCGGAGGCGAAGGAGCTATCAGCGGCTGGCTCCACCCCCACGCGGCGCCTCGGCATGCGCGGTCGGACGACTTTGTATAAAGCTCAAAACAAACAGCACTGCACAGCCACGCTTCGTTCGGTAAAAAATAACAAATAAAACGTCCTCGTGAATGATAAGCACGTCGCAACAGTGGTAATAGCTGATTATTCACGACTCCGACAGGTAGGCCTTGCATGGCGGGTGCCGGTAGTCGCCTACGCCGTTCACACGCGAGCTCGTCATTGAACGCTTGTTTTTGACGACACTATTAAGTTTTGCACTCGGGTGTAATGCGTTTGCATACGCTGTTACTTTCTCGATGCCATCGATGTGAAGAGCAAGGGTGGAAGCAAAGCGAGCCAGCGCAGAAACGCTGGTAGCCGTGTTTACCTGCGGAATGAACTTGTATCGCTGCTCACAATCTCCGGTCTCGCTAACGGTTTCAAAACTGGCGTTGTCGTGCAGAACTGGCACACTTCAAACATCCCTTTATTCAATCCGGAATGATATCACGTCACCAGGGAAATGTACTAGATGTTTGTCACGCCGCCACAGTCGGCGATGCCAGCAAGGCAACGCTTGCACCACTCCATAGAATCGCTTCAACTAGCCTAAATCATGGGTGATGGGAGCGGCTACAGGGAGATGGCGCCACTAGCGGCATGACGTCACTCGTCTGCTCGCGTTGTAATTGGCTGCTGCCATGCAGCGAGGCGATGCTGCGACGAAAATATTTGGCTGGTTTGATGCTCGCCGCACCGGCTATGCGGCGGTGCGACGCGATGATACATCACGAAATGTCACTAAACATCACCACTCCGGCAGTCGCATTGTCGCACCGCACGCCGAATCGCAGAGAAAATTGCACGTCTGTCTCGCGCACGCAAACGCAAGCCGCACGAAGGTCACACGCGCTCGCAGCGCCATAGCGTCTTGTCGCGTAAGTATTATTTAATTATATTTATAATTTGAAATGTTGAATTAAATATACACAGTGATTAGGACACTTTTTTTATCGTGTACAGTATCCTGGTATACACAAAAAGTTAGATACAAGATTACAGTAACGAGAGTGTCGACATCTTGTGACACTTCGTGCAACCACAGTCATGAACATGTTGGCTTTCGCGTAATGTTTTTTAGGTGAAAATGAATAAAAAGCTTACTCATTTGTGATAACGCCGCGGTGCGGTTTTTGCACCAGACGTACAATGCACAATGTTTCTGCAATAACAATGTTGTGATTGTATGGTTCGCTATGGCCGCACTAGATGGTGCCACCTATTCGGGGGGGGGGGGGGGGGCTGGCATATTTTTAGTTTCTATATCCCAGGCCATTCTAGCTTTGGTAATCTGACTGAAACAATGTAATGGCTATTGGTGCTCGCACTTTGGCTTATTTTAACTCGACAGCTAAAGTATCCGCAGTGCGAATACAGTGAGTTCCTGCGAAGGTGAACCTTACAAGGCGGCCGATCCATGCTGTCCGAGATTTTGCGCCTTTGTGCCACGATATTTGTATAGTGGCTAGCCACTATAATACTTGTGTGCAAAACTTAAAAGTCAAAGTGGTGGCTCTGGCCAGCCTCGGCTTTGCTCATCGTGAAGGTGGGTGACGTCACGGGTAACATGATGCGCCAGCATGTGCACCAAGGCAGCTTATCTCCGCTAGGAGGCGAGTGGTGGCAGCGTTGTTTATGGCCGCGCAAGCGCATGGCCCCAGCAATCTTGCGACGCATCTGTTTGGGGTTTCGCGCATGCGCAATACCGCCACCCCAACGTCCTGGGTACGCAAGCCGCTTGGGTACCCAGCACTAAAACTCCCTAATGATGTCAATAGGCTGCTGCTGACCTCGAGTCAGCTGGAGCAAAAACTATTACAAAAAATTGATGACGCAACACATGTTTAAGAAAAACTACTTGCTAGAACAAGTTGTTTTTTATGTGTAGCGGTACGCAAAAATGTAGTATTTGATCATTTTGATATTAATACTTCGTCCCGACGAGGGCACACTAGGTGTGAAAGATGGAGTAACTAATCTTTTAAAGGATATCTATAAAGGTAACAAGGCAGTTATAAAGTGGGAAAAACGGGTATCCAAGCCTGCAAAGGTAAAACGGGGGCTTGGGCAGGGGTGTCCTCTGTCACCCTTATTATTCATGATGTACCTACAAGGATTAGAGGCCGAATTAGAAAGAAGTGGACTTGCCTTCAACCTCTCTTTCGTCAAACAAGGAAAACTCGTTGAACGGGCACTACCAGCATTGATGTACGTAGGTGATACAGTGCTGATGGCCGACAACAAGGAAGCTTTGCAAAGATTGATGGACATCTGCGATAATGAGGGAGATAGGTTAGATTTCAGATTCAGTAAGGAAAAAGCAGCAGTCATGATTTTTAATGATAATGAAGGTAGTGAGCTTAGAATACAGGAGGTCACGCTACAGATAACAGATAAATACAAATATCTGGGCGTATGGATAAGCGATGGGCCGAGTACCTAAGGGAACATGAAATATACGTGGCGACTAAAGGTAGCAGGAATGCAGCGGTGATGAGAAACAGGGCACTGTGGAATTACAATAGGTATGAGGTTGTGAGAGGAATATGGAAAGGGGTCATGGTTCCTGGGCTGACGTTCGGCAATGCGGTCTTGTGCATGAGGTCAGAAGTTCAAGCAAGATTAGAAATTAAGCAACGTGAAATAGGTAGGCTTGCTTTAAGAGCTCGCGGGAATACACCAAATCAGGGAGTACAAGGTGACATGGGATGGACATCATTTGAGGGCAGGGAACCTAGCAGCAAGATAAAACTTGAGAAGCGATTGAGAGAAATGGGGGAGGAGCGTTGGGCTAGGAAGGTTTTCAGCTACTTGTACATGAAGAATGTCGATACAAAATGGAGGAAGCGAACCAGAAAATTGACGGCTAAATACTTAGAAAACAGCAGGGGGCCAAACCAAAAAGAACTATCAGGTAAGAAGAAGGTGAAGGAAACGGAGACTGACATGTGGAGAATTGGCATGATTAAGAAGTCTGCACTATATACAGATCTATCGAATGTTTAAGCAGGAAATTGCAAAGAAAAGGATCTATGATAATACTCGGGGTAGTTCTCTACTGTTTGAGGCCAGGGCAGGAGTATTGCGAACCAAGACATATCAGGCGGGGGAGTCGCTACGGTCGCCAGTGGGAGCAAACGCATGTCACATCGGCTCCGTCGATTTGTGAATGTTTCCGGGGGTTTTTAAAACTCTGCCCTTGAAACTGGCACACCATCGGACAGATCAAGTCATCGCGAACCCACGGATACCAGCTTTTTGGGTGAGCGTGAGCTTTACGAGCATTAAGGCTCGTAAACTGCAAGAACTATTCGAGTGAGCATCTAGGCCTAACGGTGGTCGAACCTGGCGCATACCACGTCTAACTCGAAGACTGAAAGAACAGCCGAGATGGATGTAGACGAGGCAGGGACAGGGGAAGCCCCGGACCACAGAACTGAACAAGCAAGAAGCGTTTCCACGGGTGAATACGAAGACGCTGACAGCGTTGCAGATGGCTGGATTGAAGTTACACGAAAAAAAAGAGGACGCGCGAGCCAAAACAAGGTGGTGAAACAAGAAGACGCGTGTTCACCAAACCCGATGCGCCAAGGCTGCCGAAGCATTGTCAGCAAGGTTCTACGAGCAAGCAAGATGCCCAGACTACCCAGGGACGATATCAAGGTAATTGTTCGACCGAGGGACGGGCTGAATATAAGGAGCACGTGCGGTGCGAGTCTTGATGAGGTGATACGCAACGGAGCAGGAATGAGCGACGACGAGATGATCACGATCTGCCCCAACCCCACGCAAAACATTTTGGTGATAAGCACACCGGAGGAAAGCACAGCGACGAAAATCGCCAAGATGAAGGTTTTGACTATCAACGGAAAGAGGTACGAAACGAACGCATATGTTTCGGCGCCTGCGAATATGACAAAAGGAATCATACGCAATGTACCTCTTAAATATAATCAAGATCATCTCGTGGAAGCACTGGTGAACACAGCCCCGCCGGGGTGGTCTAGTGGCTAAGGTACTCGGCTGCTGACCCGCAGGTCGCGGGTTCGATTCCCGGCTGCGGCGGCTGCATTTCCGATGGAGGCGGAAATGTTGTAGGCCCGTGTACTCAGATTTGGGTGCACGTTAAAGAACCCCAGGTGGTCAAAATTTCCGGAGCCCTCCACTACGGCGTCTCTCATAATGAAATGGTGGTTTTGGGACGTTAAACCCCACAAATCAATCACTGGTGAACACAAGAAACCCCTCTCTAACGTATGCGAAGAGGCTCGGTAGTACGAAAAACGTGATACTGCTCTATGAAGGAAACCGAGTTCCTTCGTGGGTTTACTTCAACAGCGTTATGATAAGAGTATCTCTGTACCGGAAACAGATAGACTTCTGCAAGGAATGTGGCAGGTTCGGCCACAGACCTGACGTGTACCCAAGACCAGATATCAAACTGTGCCCAATTTGTGGATTAAAGAACCCCACCAATGGACACGAGTGTACGTCCCAGTGCCGAACATGTGGTGAGGCGCACCCCACGGCTGACCGGATGTGCAAGGCCAAATACAAGGTGCCGCACA
Organism: Rhipicephalus microplus; assembly: GCF_043290135.1. NCBI lineage: Eukaryota > Metazoa > Arthropoda > Arachnida > Ixodida > Ixodidae > Rhipicephalus > Rhipicephalus microplus. The sequence goes on from NC_134710.1 coordinate 82,954,459, forward strand.
TAGCGAAGCAGAGAAGGTGGAAGGCCAGGTTCAGAGACTTTCAAGAGCGAACCCCGTCACCATCGGATAGCAATGTTGGTGCGGTGGAAGGAGGCCGCCCTAGTCGCTCGAGATCCAGAACCCGCTCCCAACAGGTCATGGGTTCGTCAACCAGATCCGGATCCCCCTCGCCGGTAAAAAGAAGGAGCAAAAGTCGTAGTACGAGCAGAAGTCGGAGTCGGAGCAGAAGCCGCAGCGAGAACCGACATCACCCCCAACAAGACATAGGAGGGGCCACACCTGGCGGAAAACAGAAAGGGCCGCACAAAATCACCTGGCATGACATACTCACGGGAACAAAGGCGGACTCCACACAGGGGCACCCTCTCTCCGGCCGCCCGTGGGCAGCCGCCGACCCCGGCCTGGCAGCGAGGATGGAGAACATGGAGAAAGAGAATAGGGAGCTTAGACAAGAGTTGGCCAAGGCCAGAAAGCAGAATGAAAAATCAACGCGGAAAATTGAGGAGCTACAACAGACACTGAACGAAATCCTCGGGTGCGACTGTTCTCACAACAAATCCGTGCAGGGCGGGGCCTCGCCGCGATGACGTAGCCACCATTTTTTTTTTTTTTTCTCTCTGTCTCTCTCTCTCTCCGTTTGACGGCGCGGTCGACGCGGTCGCTGTGGTGGCGTGCACTCCACGTGAGCGAGCAGCGTGCACTGTCTTGTTAAGTGGCCGGAAAATCAGAACGCAACGATGAGAGAGCCTCCTCACCGACAGAAGGTGATCGAAAAGTACCTCCAAGGATTACGTCATGACGACGGATACTCTCATGGCTACCTGAAGTCAGACGAAGAGCTAAAGCTTTTTGAGAGGTCCCTGGCTGCCGTCAACGAGAGGTATGCTGTGCGGACATCAAGAGACCTGAGCAAGTCGTCTAAATGTGAGGATGTCTCGATTGCTTCTTAATGTATTGATCTGCGCGTAGATCTAGCATTGAAACACGCAGTAGTAATTTAAACCAGCTAGGGACACGGCAGGACAGGCTTCTTCTCAGTTGCGGTTATTGGTTTTCACCTTTTTGAAGTTAGGGTTAGGTACCGATTGTTTTCGTTACCGGTTCACAGTCCCCCTTGAACCTATTCATTTCGGTGTAAGTGAAGTATTGTTCGGATTACCGGGACATGACCCGATCTTCAGAGATTCTATAAACGTTATTGGAGCTGTAATTGGCGCCTTGTCTGTGTCTGCATGTTTCTTTGGTCCCCGTTGCTTAGCGCCCCAAATTATTCAGTTGTAACTGAACTGTATTTTTTCGGTTTTAGTCATGATTAGCATCGCGCTAGCAAGCTAATTGTGACACGGCCGTGCGTGCCATGCGTGGTCCTCCAGGAAGTGTGAATTAGACGCCTAGAGCAAGGCGGGCCTGATGTTGAACGCTGTATATGAGAAGCTGAAGGGTCGGGGTCGAGATTTTTTGCCCAATTATATTAAAATCCCAAGGCCCAACCAAACTGTAACGTGTTGGTGCTGCTTGTAAGTTGTAACTTAAAAACCGCATAAAAAGTCTGGGTAATTATTAATATTAATAATGATAATTATATTTATTATTCTGGTTGACGAAAGCCAGAATTTCTTGCCAGAGGCAGTGCATCTTAAAGTTTTTTTGCTGCCATTACACAAAAACTAAAACAAGATTTGATATTGCCCTCTGCCATGCATAAAACTAGGTGCCTTGATTAAATCATCTTTATTGTTTATTTTCAGCCAATGTCGTCTTCTCCATGATCCACTGTGGATCTCGAATCTCTCTGGACAATGTGCCGTTCCGAGTTGTCAAGGAAACCGTCAAAGTGTGCATATTTGGAACGGAGTACTACAAGAAAACTCGGGAGAAAAAAAAAAGAACAGGTATGTTACATGGTGATGCACTTCCAAAGGTTTCAATCTCATGCACATATCCAGCAGTCTTCCAGTTCAAAGATTGTGTGTAGGCAGTGTAAAGAAGATTTACTTTAAGTTACTACAAGTTTACACGAGAAATAAATATTGTTAACTTCATTTACAGAGTTCAAGTACCACTGACTGGCAGAAGGAGGTGTACGAGAAGAAGCGGGTGAACCTCCAAGGCACAAAGAAGAAGGGGTGCGCAGCAACAATGAATCTGAAGTGGATTGAGTTGTACCCAGATTTCCAGGTATGTAGTGTGCAATGACAAGTAAAAAATAATTCCAGATTAATTTCTGGAGACCTTTATCATGTCATTTATGATTGTGCAATCCGACACAACACAGTTGGTTGAAGATCATTATGGTTTCAAGCAGTGCAACAAGATGAGGGCAAAGTCAAGATGAGACAGAAGACAGCGCTCTATATTTCCACCATTGCCAGTATGTATACACGTGGGAAATAGCAAGATAAACAGAGTGTGAAAAATAAAATGAGCACAACGCATACAGTCTCGGCATCTAAGCCAAGACTGTATGTGTTTTTTGCTTTGCACTCTTATTTTGCTATTTCCCACATGTATACATACTGGCAATAGTGGAAATATACTTCCAGCTATTAGTTCAGCGCTGTCTTATGTCTCATCTTGACTTCGCCCTCATCTTGTCGCACTGTTTGAAACCATAAAATATGATCTGTGTACTTAACAGTGCCTGCTTTCTAGGTGGATGTGCCCCAGCCATGCGGCCAGACAAGAGAGGGTCGTCTGAAAGCCGACAAGGCCAAGGAGCTGCAGGAGGCACTTGACGCAGAGCAGCAGACTGTGGTCAAAGAGACGCGGGTATATGTTAGGATTGCCGACTGCAGTTCCCGTCAAAACCATGGTTTCGAGGACATGGAAGCTTTCAGCCAAAACATGGACAAGAGCGTTGCTGACCGAATTCAGATGTTGGCAAAAGAAGGCATTACTTCTGTATAAGATGTGAAAAAGTGCCTTCACTATTATGTGCACGACGTACTTTTTGCGAACAAGGAGAAGCCTCATAGCAGCTGCAGGGCCTTTTTCCCAACACATCGTGACATTAGCAACCAGATCCAAGCTGTGCTTAACCCATTGGCTTCCGCGCACTGCGCGCCCGGTCCTGCCTACCACTCCGCGGCAAAAGTTTCGCGCCAGCGGGCGGCATGGGGCGGTGTATAAAAATCGCAGTAAAGTCCGCAAGAAACGTTATAGAACCACAATTCTTGCTTTATTCTGTTTGCAATGCTTTACTGCAGCAACTCGGTCAGTATGATTTGCGTGTGTGAAATTCTTTAAAACACACAGGCATGTGAAGCGCAACTTTGCATTTTTCGCACTCCCACCAGCTCTCGGACTTTTTGCCATGTGAATTGCAAACTAAGCAAAGCCTGGATGGATTTTTTTTTACTTTGTTCGGAAGGATCTGACGAGGAAAATGAGCCCACTCGGAAGCTTGCAGGCACATTGGTGTAGCCGCGATAGGTGGGTTTCTTCGGCCGCGGTAAAGGGGCAGAGTGACCTCTTCGAAAATGGCCTCGGCGAGATTGACCTTCCAATCGGTGTAGTGGAGCCGCTTGCCGGTAGCTTTTCCAAATAAAACATAGCTGTTATAGACAGCAATGTCCATAATGTAAAAGAAAATTTTCTTGTAGCCTTTTGCGTATCTTCTCATAATGGGAAAAGAAGCAAGTTGTTGGTCCTCGCGATCAACTCCTCCCATTCCTCGGTTGTAGTCTAATACAACTTGTGGTTTCAAAACTGGCAGGCCGTTCCCGCGACCCTTCTTGCCGGAATCATTCACATTTGCTCCACTGTGCACGGTTGACAGCATAGTGACCTGCTTTTTATCTTGCCATGTTAGAGCCATGATCCCTCTCGCAAAGAGAACTTCGCATTCACCTTTTTTCAACTTGAGCTGGTTGAAGCCTTTTGGCATATTCTTGCGGTGTAGACGAACTGTACCAACTGCATTCGAACCCGCATCTTTGAGGTGACGAAAAAGTGTAGGCGAAGAGTACCAGTTGTCCATAAATATTGTGTGGCTGTCAGGAAGGCGTTTTCCAACGAGGTCAAGAACAACGGACTCACTGCACAATAGCCCATCTGTTGCTGGCGTCTTCTCACTTTTTCCAGTATAAATTGAAAAATTGAGGCAGTAGCCACTAGATGACTCACAGAGTTTGTAGAATTTCACTCCAAATCTTGCTCGTTTCGAGGGGTTGAATCGTACGCAGGACAGGCGACCGCGGAACTTCATCAGACTTTCACCCACCACAACACTTGCTTCGGGATTATACGCTGCGCCAATGGACTTGAGTATGATATCGAGGACAGGCCGTATCTTCCAGAGCCGGTCTTCACTTTGGGGAAGGCTGTTGTTGCAGAAATGCAGGTACCGCGACAGCGCCCAAAAAGATGTCTTGACATAACAGTGGTAAAAAATGGTGTGCTGGTAACAGACCTCGTCGACCAATAGGACTGAATGCTACCCTTCTTTACTTGGCTCATCAGCACACACAAGGCGAAGTAGGCTTTCATTTCGTCGGCGGTTGTTTCATGCCATGAGGAGTCGGGATGCAAAAGCTGCCTTTCGCGTGCGAAGGCGTTTGTGTGCAACGCGATGATGCTCCAAATCGCCACTCCAAGAAGCGCATTGAACATTCCAAGAGCAGTGGGACTTCCACCTACTTGAAGCTCGATGGATCTCTTGATCTCAGGCTGGCCGCGGAAGGAGTGCTTGACAGTATTTTCCACACTGTCATCTTCTTCCCATTGCCATTCTTCCATCTTTCGCGCCTTTGGAGAAGGCGGCAAAGTATCCAGCGGATCTTCTGCTGCACACACGTTCTCCTCCTCCTCCTCATCACTAGTACTTTCATCACTTTGATCCTCTCCATCGTCTAATGAAACATCTTCATCATCACAAATGTCACTTTCGGCGTCGCTATCAAACACAAGTTGCAGAATTTCGTCTTCTGTCAAACCACGCTTTCGCCTCGCTCACTTCGCACACAAAACAGCTCCAAACGCGCACAAAAATAACTCCAACAGTGGACAAGTATGTCCATCTAGCGGAGAAAACATCAAACAAAAGGCAAACACCAACCAATGTGCTGCCATCTATGAAAGATCATGAAAAACAATAATTTTCTAAGTGGCCGGCGTTTCGCCGGTCAAAGAACTTTTGGCCTCGGCCGTAGCGGCCGGTGGATCGCCGGCCGCAGAAGTCAATGGGTTAAGAAAGACCGCTTCAGCACAGTTGATCAAGAGAATGCTAGAATCCTAATTGAAAAGATCAGGGGTGAGCAACCCGAATCCTCCGTTGTCTATCGGCCGTATGCAGCACACAGCTTCGTGGGTAGCAGCGACTCGGACAACGTGGAAGAGGGCGTTGCCAGCGAGTGTGAAGACACGCTGCTGTTTTGCTTCCAAACAAAATTCATGAGGAGCATGCTTAAAAAGTACGGAGGCTCAGTAGTTTGCCTGGATGCAACGCACAAGACGAGTGACTATGCCCTACCACTTTTCTTAATTGTCGTGAAAACACCATCAGGATACACACCAGCTGGTGTGTTTATCTATCATACAGTTCGAGACGGCCCACTGTATCGCTGAGGCTTTAGACGTTTTCAAGCAATGGTGTGACAACTGGTCCCCACAATACTGGATGGTGGATTATAGCAAGTGCCATCAAGCGTTTCCAGAAAGTCAAATCTCCATCTGTGACTTCCATAGACTACAGACATGGCAGAGGTGGCTGCGCAGAAAGGAAAACAACATATCCGATCCAGATGAGGCCCTGAGACTCATGAAACACGTAGCCAGTGCTTCAAATCAGCATGACTTTGACAAGGCGGTTGAAGTCCTTGTTGACTCTGAGTATTGGAAAAACGAAAGATTCCGCAGTTATTTTGAAGAAGTGTGGCTGTCAGTAAAAGAGCTGTGGGTCATGTCTTACAGGCTGGAGTTTCACGTTGTGTTGACCACAAATAACGGCATTGAGGCCCAAAACCGCATGTTGAAGGCACAGTACGTGAAAAGTTCCAGCGGGAAACGGTCGTTAACATCCCTGATCATGACTGTCGTTCATGGCTACCTTCCCGACAAAGAAGCGAAATTCCATGAGGCAGCAAGGAGGCAGTCATCAGCATACAGACAATACAGTGAAAATGTTCCTGCATACCTGCACAACCGGCCTCATGGGTTCGTTAAGCATATGCTGAGACGGCTCGTTAACGCAGAGGAATACACCCCCACAGACATGGAAGAGCTCCCCGTTGAAGGTGTGTTTACGGTTCATTCTGAAAGAAGTGATGATGATCTGTACACTGTCGACTTCACCAAGCCATCGTGTACCTGCCCTCATTTCAGGAAGCACAAGTACCCATGCAAGCACTTTTGCGTTGTTTTTAAGTACAGCGACAGGTGGGGCTTTTCCTCTCTTCCGCAGAGTTACCTCAATCGATCGCAAATTACTCTTGGAAGCTGTCCAGAATCCGAAACAAGTTCCGAGATTCCCCTTGTCAATCAGCCCAGCCCTTCTGAAGTGTCTTCACAGGATCTTGGTACAGCAGCATCAGAGTCAGACATTCCCTTTGTCAATGAGACCAGCTTTTGTGAAGTGCCTTTACAGCCTGGGATTGCTATGCTTCCTGGGACAGCAGCCCCCTCAGTGTCGGAGCTACACAAAAGTATAACCAAGGAATTGGAAAAGTGCAGTTCCCTCCTTTACTGCTGCCATGACGTTCAAACACTGGTCGAGGCTAGGGGCTTATTGCAAGCCACCTTCCGTAAGCTGGCTGAATCTGTGCCACAGAGTTCTGGCCTTCACATTCGGGGCTCACCGACAAAAGGATGCTCGTCTCTGAAGCCTCTTCCGAAAAGAAGACGCCTATAGTGTGCTGTCACTCTGCCATTGACTGGAGCTTTGACTGCTAGGAAAGGATCGGGGGAAACGGTAGAGATGGACCACTCGGTGATTTTTTTTTTTTTTTCATTCTTTTTAAAAAAATTGTAATTGTTGCAAAACTCAATTTATTTTACTATTCATAACTTTGGCCTAAACACAGTGTTCGGACATCTTTGTGAATAATTTTTAGAATGTTTAGAGCTTTTAAGATTAATATGGTATGTTTTATACTAGACTTCATTATAGCCATGCAATTGTGACATTGGCAACGACTGTGTATGTGTATAAATGCAGCCGTAATTTTTTGTGTTGGTGATACTCTCAATTCAGAGAGTGTATGAAAGTATGTTTTTAGGCTTCTGCTTTCAATCTATGTGTATAAAACTGTTTGTAAAGTTGCATTCTTTCTGTACTTGCTACGGATGTGCTTGCTTTTATACTTTCCTTTTGACATTTTAATATAGTATCTGTTGTATGTGAAAGCATGTTAGTACATTTTTTCGGGTGGTCATTTCAAGATGTATTCATAGCATGCTTGTAATATCCATAGACTGTAAATAAACCAAATGTGAGGGAATGCGTAATGTGCACAAAAAGTTTACTGTGAAAATGTGAAGTATGGTTACCTACACAGCAGAGCAATTTCATCAAGACTGCTGCAACAGCTGTGACCGGTTGATGTAGAGGCTGGGCAAACAAACTGGCCTTTTTTTTTTAGGGCAACTATGGGAACTACCCCCTCAGTGAAACGCTTTAGGTATACATATTGATACTGCAAAGGAAAGTTTGACATCCACCTAAATATCTGCCTAAATCAGTCTATCGGAACACTCCCCTGCACTCGTTAACGAGAACACTGAACAACACACAAAATCGTTCCGATAGCACTATCAACAACTCGAGACTCTTTCTCACTACTTTGGACACACTGTGCACCAAAAGGTCCTGTCGCGGACGCCAGATTAATTGTCACACAGGTCCCGTTAATTCGGGAGGCGATCGCCGGTCTAATTCCAAGGGCCGAGGTATCGGCCCCCCGAACCGCACCACGAAAGCGTGGACAATTTAGAAGTGGTTCTATTTGGCGCGCCAGCGGACACCGGCTGTGGCCCAAGGAACAAGTCAGAGCCGAGAGTTGATAAACAAACGAAATTATATTCTCAATAATTGCAGATCAAAACAACACACAAGTATGCACTCTCCACAATAGTTGAGTACAATATATCACCAAAACAAACATTGTACTAAACAGTACAATCAGCCACACTCGAAACAACGGACACAGACAACAATACGCACTACAATGCAGTCGCATGCATTGAACAACCAAGACACTTAAAGACTTAAGAGATAGGAAACCTATTCAGTCCAAAGTTCTTGGAACAAAAGTCTGGATGATACTCTTCCGAGAATCACTCACTCAAAGTCCAGCGTTGTTGTCGTTCCGCTGCCCTCGAAGTTTCTCTTCCAGGAAACCTCACGTCTTCAATTGGCCACTCTCCAAGCTTCAAACTTCTTCGCCGGAAACACGTTGGCTTCACACACGCGGCTGTTGCCACGCGTCTTCGCTCGATAGCGGTAGACACACGATCTTGCCTGTAGCTCGAGCCTTCGCCCCTCAGGTGGAAATTCTCTTCTTCTCCTGCTTTATCCCTACAGACAAAGCCTTCGCCGACCACGCGGCGGAATCCCTACGCACTCTGGCGCTAACTTCCGTCTTCTCCTGATCTCTCACCTCGGCTGCTCGATTAAATACCCTCCGCGTGAGATTCCAGAAGGTTCTCGTCATTTCGTCGGCGCGATACGCAGCGAAGGTTGGGGAGAGGGCGAGACGGTTCGAATGCTGGCCGCGACAGATGACTCAACCCGGCTTCAACCACACCCCTTTCCATCTAGAAAGTTCGAGTGCTTGCTCGGCCGCCGTTGTGGGGTGAGGAGATTCGTCGGCGAATCTACGCTTCCGAGGGAGGGAGTCGCGCCCGGGGAGTCTGGATGTTTGTTTTCCTTTTTTTTTTTTATCGTTGACCTCGCGGCGTCACTCCGGCGTTTCATCGCGAGGCATTGGCGGTGCGCTCTTTTTGAGCGCTCGTTCTGTGACAACGGGATAGCTGCAGAAAAAGCTGTCATATATGGCTTGACTGAACTACAGTCCTTATATACAAGAGGCGACAGTGAAAGGCAGCTCAAATCAAGACCGTCGCATGCATACGACTTCATGTTATAAAATTAGCAGTTCCATGTACAAATAAAACCGATGAGCGAAGCTCCTTAGGAAGGGTACTCAAACGACTACCGTAAAGTGCCAAGCAAGTGCCCCCCTCCGAGCAAGTGCCCCCTCCTCTCTTTCTGCTATGCGGCCACTTTTTTTTTTCATGATGGACATTGCTTATGTAAAAAGAACTACAAGAATTAGTACACTGAATGTATATCCAACAAAATTCTTTATGAAATTTCGTTGTAATGTAAGTAAAGTATTTCATTAAAAACATGGATGTGCATTTTTTTGTTTTTGCGGCACTCCCACCGCCATCTTGAATTTCGGTCTTAGACCAAGTAAGTGCCCCCCTCGAAATGTGATTAAATTTTCATCACCATAGGGGGGAGGGGGAGTGCACTTGCTCAGCATTTTACGGTATGCGCCTGATCTTATTGATGGCTTTCATGAGAATGGTAGGATGGGGCAACGTTTTTAGAACCAGTACGGTTTCGCAGCTCTGCTTGCGAGCCAGCACACACTGCTGACGCATGAACTTATGGCGCTGCTGTTCTATTTTGCTTCAGTTGCTGTGTCCCGCAGAGTTCGGTACAGCAGCGCACCGTTGCTCTCAATTGCGCTTTGCCGAAGCTCATTGCAGAGGCGACACACATGCTGCAGCGAGCTGAGACATGCAAGAACTAGCTGCTTACAATGGGTTTCACGTCTTTTCTTGCTTGCTTTCTCCATACTTTGTGCGTGATTTGCAGCTTCGATGGTGACGGCAGGGTGCAGGCCAAAGGATCTTCGCTCTTAAAACAAAAAAAAAATACTGCATAGTTAGACAGGTAATGTGCAAACAGAGTGCTATCTACACTTTGTACCTACAGCATGAATTGCTTCAAAATAATAATCATAATAACCCCAGCAATAATTGTTGTACTTGTGATAGACAGTTATAACAGTGACAGAAAAAAATTCATTCTTGTATCTGACTGTGTGTGTTTTCTTGGCATATAATTAGACCATTATGTGAAGTTTAGTAACCACATTGTTTTCGTTAAAAAAAAACAAGCCTTCGGTATAAGAGCACTCTTTAAGTGTTATCCTTTTTTCTCGTTTGATGCCTTATTGTTTTGTTTTTATACTTTGCCTTCATGTGAAGTCACATCATCTATGGCATTACTTTTACAGCGAAAGCTGTTATGGGATCACAACATGGGTCATGCACAGCGCCATAGTTGTCTGCCACCGCCGGTGTCCCTAACCACTAAACACCAAAGACATGTGGTGACATAGTGAGATTTGAACCAGGGTCCACTGCGTGCCAGCCAAGTATTCTACCGCTGAGTCGCGCCGGTGCTTGAGACTCATTTGCAAACTTGCCTTGGGCAGGCTTGATGTCGGCAAAGGAATCACATTGTAATGAGTAATAAAGCGTTTTATAACAGCAAAGAAACAACCAGGCGTCACACAAATGCGAATTGCATAACAGTTAGGTCGTCGAATGCTCCAACACATTGCAAAAACTTGTTCATCACTTATTAACTGTGGCACATACCCGCTTCAGACGTAAGTCTTCATCGTCGTCGACCACTGAATGCAACACAAAATTCGGTACAAGTGTTTAGCGGATACTGTGCTTCTCCGAAAAATAGCATACTGAATGTGGGCTCACTATGCAGAAATTATGGATATTTATGGCGTAGTAGGTACCTTGCATGTGTGCTTTTAGTTTTTAATAGTGTTTACAAAAGGCTGTGAAACGCCATTCTTCATGCTTTTGTGCTGCGCCTTTCGTGAAGGCCTGGGGTTTTTGGGGGGGAGAAATACAACGCTCCTCTTTCATCCACTAAGCACATCCAGAATCGGGCTATTTGCATTATAACCGAAAGTTATTTTTATTCTAATACTATCTCACTCCTTCAGGGTAACTTCATTCTTACTGGGTCTGGCTTGTTAAATTTTCACTTAATCATAATGTTATTCAAACAACTGAACAAACAGCAGGTGTGCAAATAATTTAGCCCAGATTGCTCTCAAAGTTCAATAGCACTAGGTTTGCCCATAATCACAACTTTTTTTTTACCTAAATGTAACACCAACAATGGCTAAATGACATCCTGCTTTGTGGGGAACAAATTATCAAATAACTTATCCTACACACTAAAATGATCATCATCAGTGCATACATTCAAACATGAACGTAAAAATTTCATATTGTATGACTAGATGGTCAACAATAATTTTTTTTGGTAAAATTGTGTACCTAACTTCAAAATGTTTGTAATTTAGCTTTATATTCTGTGATGTGCATATTTACATCTATAACTAATTCTTATGCACTCGGATAGCATTGAAGGTGTTTTGTCTTGTTTTTTAGTAACTTCACAATTCACTTATCTTTGTGTTGTGTAATTTTGACATGCTGTATAGTTTATTATTCATATGTAATCGTTGACCACGAGTCTCACTCCACTTGCTCGACTTTGGGGCCCTCTCCTGCATGCTGCTAACCATGAACCTTTGTATTTTGATTGAATAATAAACTGCACTTCTCCAATAACTGTACTCCACAATAACTGCACTCGACCAAGTTGTCACTCCACCAATGATACTTCGAAATAGCACTGTTTTAAGAATAAAGTACTAGAAGTACACCTACTTAGATGATTTCTGTGTTGCCATATGCAGTGAATATTGGTGTTTATTCCTTCAATACAATCTTCAATGTATTATCTTAGGTGGCAGCGGAGCTTTCTATTGAGGAGCATCGTTTCAACTGTAACGTACAGCTCTGAAAATGTGTAAAAAAAACATGCTTGATCCCTTAGTCGTAGGAATCGGTAAAACATCAAAGTAATAAAATGTGTTCTTACAGAAGTAGTTTATTGTTTACTGTATATTGATATAAGAGTGCTTGCACAATTTCTATTGATGTTTGTGCTGTGTGAAATGCTATCTTTCTTCCTCTTTCCTCTTTCAGTGTCCCCCATCCCGTTCCAACAAGTAGGGTAGCAAACCGGTTGTCTTGGCCTGGTTAACCTCTCTACTTTTCCTTCCCTAGCATTTCTTATCTGTCTGGACAGCTATAGAACTGCTTAACGGGTATGCATCCAAATTGAGGTTTAGTCATACATCTCCATCACAATTATAACAGCCATCATTAATGATTGAACAAACCATTGTGGTCATAGAAGCTTGTAGTAGCCGTAGTAGTTAATAGTGAGAGCTGAACCAGAGAAAGTGGTGTGACAGACAGAAGAGTGTGATTGATTGGATGCCGAACTGGGACCAATGTCGCCTATTCGCGGCATGTTGGTATTATTGAACACCACTGCCCAACCAAAGGGAAACGCAATGCGCGTCGTGTCTTCCTTTTGGCCGGTTGCGATTTTTCGCAGAACGAGCATGAGTGAAGAATGTGGAGTTACAGCAAGGCGAATCCGGCAGGCGTCGCAGAGCTATTTTTGGTATAAATGGATGCCGTGAGCCACGCCAATGCGTGGGCTATGGTCGGCACCTGGGGATGTGTTAAGGTGTTGACAAAATTGCACTTCTATTGGAAATGCGTTGAATGGCACGGACGTATAAAAATGATGTGTTAAAGGAACTAACTGCAGATGTCACGGTCATGATGCATTACTGCACTTTAACAAGAACGCTGTGAGAGGACAGTGGTAGATATAAAGGGCATTTTTTTAAAGACTACAAAGTGTGTGAACGTAGTGCAGTGGGTCGCATGCCCGGCATCTGTTGTTGTGGGTCGAAAGGTCACGCCAGGTCTCGGAACTACTTTTCAAACATACCTTAATGTTCGTGAAACGCCAATTGTGGTTGCGGTGCTGGCTTTCCAATTTCATAAACATTACTTACGTACTCCTGCAATACAGCCGTCATGTCGGGTTAACATCACTTGTAGTCAGGTGTCATCCGCTTAAGTTTATGTAGAGTGTCTAAGGCTACGATCCTCGTGAGCAGCGGCGCTTTATATCAGCTTACTGCTTCTGGTATTGCAAATATCCATGTTGCTGTTGGCATGGTTACGCAACTGTAAACAACTGGTGATATAAAACATATACGGCTGTTTAACGTATGTCTGTACGTGCATTTGTACATATCTTTAGTTCAACTTTGTAACGTTTCACTCAATAAAAAAATTACAACATACTCAACTTGCGTGCGCATGCTTCATATATAACATCGATTCCCAAGGTATGTGGGATCTGCCGAATTTTCTCCTGACTGACACCTTCCTTAGCAAAGTATGCTAGTCTACTGCATCAATTATCAGTTGAACTGTGGAATTCCGGCTTTTTTTTAGTATTTTGGTCGCAGAAAAATACAGGCCTACATCACCAATATTCTTAGGCTGGTGCTTTATCAATCTTGCATTGCATGGTTCATGGCAAGCATTACCTGAAAAGTGGGGGATTCATTTGTTGCTCATGTATTCCGTTGAGTATGCTGCTCAAGTGGTGAACCCTAAGACTGATTGGTTTGACAAGTTGTGTAATAAACGTACCTGGTATTGCCTTTTGCATCAGATGATATTCATAAGGTCCCTTGCAGTTTGTGGTTCAAGCACAACTCTGCTGCATAACAGTGAACACCTTTTGCATTGGCAATAAAGGGTAAACCACTGCTGACCATCATTAATCAAGCAGGAGAGCTAGGAAAGTTACTTACCTTAAGTGCAGTAGAGAGAGAGCCGAAACTTTATTTTGTGACGTTGCTGGGGTCAAGGGAGATGTATCACATAATCAAACACCTCTTTCTCCATGTACCTCCATTTTGTTGATGCAAAATGGAGGTACACCGACTCATGGCACAATGAAATGCTCTGAGCACTTCAGCCACTCTACGAAGTTCACGTAAAACAGCAACTAAGGTTTAATATGAGTTAAAATTAGTGCGGTGGTGTAGTGGAGCCATGTTATTACTTATAAAGCTTTAAACCTCTTTTTCACGTGATTAGTTGAACTGCTCGAGTGCTCAGCAGTGTCTAGTGAAATGCGCTGTTACTTCAGCCATGGTGTAGTAGTATGTGGCGTGTGCATGGAGTACATGCACCTGCCACATATTTGAACCATTTGCAAGCACAATTTTTAAGCCTATTTCTGGTTTTTCACTGTGAACCTTATAGTTGGCTCAGATTCTCATGAATATGTGGCTGCACTCTTCATTTATTTGTTTTTTGAGAGCCTTTGAAAAACTTTAGCAGACATGCATGAACTTTGAAAAGTTATACACGAAGACAGATTATCTTAGAGTGATGCTCTAGAGGCTTGAAATCATTTCTAAGTGCAATTTTTAGATGACATCAAAGCCCTCACTGAGAGCTCTCTCTTAAATTAAATGAAGACTTTACATATGTTGCAAAGAGTTTCTACTTTAAGTGATCACATGCTCTATCAAAGACTCATTGCAGCCTTACTGCTTAAGAAGCTTCAAGATTTGCAGCATACATAGTCTTTGCAACTGTCATATAGCTTTGGCGTTCTGCTGCTGAGCACGATGTAGATTTAATTGCTAGCCTATACAGCTTCCACACCTTACTGTGGGGGTAAAATATAAAAAGTACTGCAGTACATAGATTTCGATGTATATTAAAGGAGCCCAGGTGCTTGAAATTGTTAGAGAGCTCTCCATGCAAATTCTCTTGTAAACCACGTGCAGCTTTGAAGCTGAACACTTCAAATTAAACTTAAAATCTCTAGTTTTTATTTAAAATATTTAACTAATTTTAGTGTCTTTATGAACCTTGTTATTGTTTCGCTATTGACTTTATACAAGTGTTATAGAATGCTACGAGTGTGATCGTCATTTGCATCGTCAGTGATGGCTTTTTTTCAGTGATTTTTTATAACATTTATTTTTCTCTCTTCCACAGCTAAAGAACGTGCTGGGAATAAACACTCGTTAACAGATCCTATCTAGATGTGTATTTTGGTAAGAAACTGCTGCAAATGAAGATGATCAAGCCTCCTTATGTTCATCATAATTAATTTAGTATTCTCATTTTATACTTAAAGGTTACAGGCTTCAACTTTAGCCTTGATCACTACCTTTAAGCATGTCATGTCCAAAATGTTACTAGATTTTTTTTTGCATTTTAACATCAGTTTTTGTAGGATATTTTTATTTGACATCAAATGCCAAGAAGTGTCTTATTACTCATGGTTTATGGTGATAGTCTTCTACAAACACCAACATTCCTCTGGGAATACACTTAGACCACTAATACAGGTAAGAGCGAGTACCCTTTCCATCGACCAGTGTTTTGCAGTCATGCCTTCTTGATTTTACACTAGCTTTCTACACCACTTTGTACCACGTGATTCCAATGATGATAAATGTCTCGACCATTGCTTTGCCACTGACTAAGAGAGAAAAAGAATGACCATCAGAAAATACAGTGCTACAGTTGGTGCTAGCCACCTGCGTGCTCAACCGGCGATATTAACTATGGCTGCTGGTAAGATGCACATAGAGATAGAGAATGAACTTTGTTGAAAACTAGTCTGGCAGTTTTTTAAAATAGCATTTTTGTGGGCATGGGCTTGCTATTTATGGAACATACAAAGTAGGACTTTCCCTGTAAACTTCCTTAATGAATTATTCAGAAAAGTCTGCTTCGGTGGATCAGTGGCTAGAGAGCTTGGCTGCTGACCTGTAGGTCACAGGTTGGATCCCAGTCGTGGCGGTCGCATATCGATGGAGGCAAAATGGTAGTGGCTCCTGTACTGTGCAATTTCAGTGCACCAGATGATCGAAATTTCCAGAGCCCTCCACTATGGCGTCTCTCATAATCATATAGTGGTTTGGGGATGTAAAACCCCACATATTTTTATGAATAATTCGCAAAATTTGAACATGGTCCTATGCCTTCACAAAGATGACTAAAGCAGATGAAACGCTTGACAAGTGACGATAAAAGTGTGATGCACTGCTGCTGAAATAAACAGTTATTTGATAATGCTTAGGAAGTAATGAAGCCTCCAAGAGAAAAATCTCTCTGAATTTGTATTAAATATAGCACTGAGTAGAAATCAGACTTTATTTATTGTAGAGCTTTATGTCATTTGAGATGGCCTGTAGTCATCTTGCCTTAGCAATAAATCTGTAAGCTGAACTAACGTGATGGGACCTCAACCTGTTGAATTCTCTTTCGAGTGTATTGCACACCACCATTTTGAAAATAGGCTTTATTTTGAATTAAGGCACACAGTGAAACTTCAAGAAAATTTATAATGACCTATAACGGATGGAAACTTAGGCATGCTGCTATAATGGGAGAATAAAGCAGTACTGGGCAGTACTCTTACACTCCTACCAGAACCTTTCATGGAAAATATGTCATATTGAAATCACCAGATATCTACAGCTATTTGTCAAACAAGCAGTTGAAGCACAAGTACGTAGTAGCTGCCTCTATAAACAGGTCAAACAGGTCAAAGGATATTTGCAGGTGTTTAACAACCAATGTGCATTCAGCAATAGAAGTTTCAAGGCACAACATTTTCAAATAAGCTTTATTCTCACTGTGCCTGGAAACAGCTTCTAAGTTGAAGTTTCATCCAGCAGTACTGTTTTTTTTTTATCTGTAGAGCAATCCATTCTATCCATTAGCATCAAACATAGACAGAAATTCACATTTGACATGGTGCACATATCCTGGAAACTTTTGTCGCTGACTAAATTTACTGCCCTATCCTCCCACCTGAGTGAAAAGTATGTAGTGTTCTGCTCTAGTGGTGCAAGCCTTCACACAACCTGCATGCTTGCCTGGTATATACAGAGAAATAATATTACAAAGTATGAAACACAATCTAGTTGTTTCTACACAAACTATCAAGTGGGAAGCTTTTGTGAAAGAACCAAAGTAGCGTGATTTTCCATGGAAATGCCAGTTGTGACTTAGAAGGAAAAGAGTGTAAACATAAGGGGTCATTTTTTTTTGTTAGAAACAGTATTAATGAGAACAGACAATAATGCCATAGAAAGTACAAGGAATATTATTGAAATAACACTGTAATTGTGAAGAAGCCCCACCGCATTGGTCTAGTGGCTAAGGTACTTGGCTGCTGACCTGCAGGTCGCGGAATCAAATCCTGGCTGGGGCGGCTGCATTTTTGGTGGAGGTGAAAATGCTGTAGGCCCGTGTGCTCAGATTTAGGTGCACAATAAACAACACCACGTGGTAGAAATTTCTGGAGCCCTCCACAACGGCGTCTCTCATAATTGTACGGTGGTTCTGAGATGTACACCCCTGATATTATTATAATGAGATCACAACAATGGTTATTTTTGGCACTGTAGTAGTCTGCCACTACCACCGTCAGTGTCCGTAACCTCTATCATGCGAAATAAGCTAAATATCCAGTATAGAGTAGGGTTCGAACCTGGGCCTTCTCTGTGGCAGCCCAGTGTTCTATCACAGCGTGTGCTTTAAAAAATGTGCTCTAAAATCTAGGCTTGTGCAAATAGTGAATTTTAGGATCAAAACAAATTCGAAGCGAATAGTAACTTTGGTTGAATAATTTCGAATGGTATGTATGACATATAAACACAAAATGGGAATATTTATCATCAACACTATTTTTTTCATTGAAATGCAAACGCCATTTTTTTTTTCATTCACAGGAAGTGGAAACAACTTTGAGTAGTAGCGGGATTTGAGTTTCGGTGGAATGCAAGTGATAACCTGTAAAATATGTACCACTTTAAAATTTATTATGCTTAGAGCATATAAGCCATAATAACAAGCTTCTAAGCCTAATAAAATGATGAATTGATTTGAGGGTAATATTGATATGAAGTATCACTACCAGGAAAAACAAGGGAAGCGCGGGTAGAGAATGAAGACAACGTTGCCTCCACTGCAATCCCTCTGAGTGGGTACGAGCCATGGCGGTGGAGATCATCATCATTATACGGTGATCGCGGACTCTGGGCCCATTAAAAATCCCCATTAATTCACCTTGCCTTGTGTAACAATTTGGTGGAAGGTGCTGGGTAGGACGAACCAAAAGACGGAAGCTTCACTACCAGGACTTCGTCGCCAGGACTTCGTCGCCAGGACTTCGTCGCCAGGACTTCGTCGCCAGGACTTCGTCGCTACAGATATACCCCCGTCAGCGTTTATGTTGAAGAACAAAGTTTGTGTAGTTGTCAATGGAGTGGCTACTATGGCACTTGTGGATAGAGGCACGACAGTCTCGGTGATGAGTGTAAATTTTAAGAACCTGCTAGGACCAAAAGTGATGTTTTGCCTGAACCGTGGGGTGACATTTCGTGGTGTAAGTGGTGACGTGTTGTGTCCTGTGGGATATTGTACTGTGGACAATATCCACTGTGTGGATATTGTCCACAGTACACAGTCTCGCTGTGTGGCAAGGTGTTTTGCACAGAGTTTGCGGTTATTCTGCGGTCTACACATGACGTTATCTTGGGTATTGACTTCTTGTGTGAGTGTGGGGCAACTGTAGACTGCAGAAGTGGGCATCTTTCTATACATGGTACTTTCCCAACGGCGCTCTTGGAAAATTCCTGTCCGGAGGAATGCATCTTTTTCGTCTCCGTGGATACAGTCGTTCCTGCATTTTCTGCTGTGTGTGTTCCCGTGACATGTTCCAGTAACAACTGCGGCACGTTTGACGCCACGCTCAAACCGATTCCCTCGGCATGCCTGAAAAAGAACATTCTCATTCCCCATTGTATAGTGTCAGTCGTTGATGGACGGGCAGGTGTGTGGACAATGAACAGCTCCATGGAGCCTGCAATTCTGCCAGGCGGCATGAAACTTGCAGTATTTAGACCCGAGTCATGTACGACGCTGGTTGCGCTTGTTGATGCTACAAGCCAAAATGAACATCTAGGCTTAGAAGGTTCAGAAGATGCCCGATTGCTACAAATGGTCAGCAAGTCACTTGACCAAAGCGAACGTCATACACTGCTCGACGTTCTGTCTAAGCACTCGAAAGTGTTCGATTTTTCTAAATACAGCCAAAGGCCCTTAATCCCAGCGTCCCGGATACGTCATCAGATCCACACCGAATCGACGCATCCCATTAGGCAGAAACCTTACCGAGTGGCACCATCGGAGTGCAAGATCATCAACGAGCAAGTCCAAGAGATGCTGGAAAAGGGAATAATACAGGAATCGGTAAGTCCGTGGGCTGCTCCCGTCATTCTAGTGAGGAAGAAGGATGGTACGTGGAGATTTTGCGTTGACTACCGCCGACTGAATTCTGTTACCAAGAAAGACGTCTATCCACTGCCGCGCATCGATGACGCTCTAGACTTCCTGCATTCCGCGTCCTACTTTTCATCTGTCGACCTGAGATCAGGTTACTGGCGAATTCCGATGCACGCAGCTGACAAAGAAAAGACGGCATTTGTTACGACCGATGGACTTTACGAGTTCAACGTTATGCCATTCGGATTATGTAATGCTCCTGCGACATTCGAAAGATTTATGGACTCTATATTACGTAGTTTAAAATGGCGTATATGCATGTGTTACCTTGATGATGTCGTAATTTTTGGGCGTACGTTTGAGAAGCACAACACTCGCCTAGACCTCGTGCTCAGCTGCATTGAAAAAGCTGGCCTTGTATTGAATTCAAAAAAGTGCCACTTTGGCGAGCGACAGACATTGGTGTTAGGACATCTCGTCGACAAAGATGGCATTAGACCTGACCCACAAAAAACAGCGGCCGTTGAATCGTTCGAGCGTCCTAAATCTGTAAAACAACTGTGTAGCTTCATCGGGCTCTGCTCGTATTTCCGCCAGTTCGTACCCAAGTTTGCGGATGTCGTTCACCCCTTGACGAGCCTTCTACGCAAGAACAGCCCGTTTCAGTGGACCTCCGAGTGCGATGCCGCTTTTCACAAGCTGAAGTGTTTATTAACTTTGCAGCCAATACTTCGGTACTTCAATCCTTCGTCGCCCACGGAAATTCACACAGATGCAAGTGGCATCGGTATCGGTGCTGTTCTCGTTCAGCGTTCTGGCAAGAAGGAACACGTTGTGGCGTACGCAAGTCGTTCTTTAAGCAAGCCTGAACGCAACTACACAGTGACCGAACAGGAATGCCTAGCGGTAGTCTTTGTCGTGCAAGGGTTTCGCTCATACATCTATGGTCGCCCGTTCACTATCGTCACAGATCACCATTCCCTGTGTTGGCTGCCCAGTCAAAAATATTCAATGGGTCCAACTGGAAAATTTCCATTTAAAATCAATGGGTGTTGGACCAGTAGGATTTTCGCCACCCATTGAACATTATCCCGTTCGAATCAATGGGTAAACCCTTATATTCCAAAGGGGGATCCAAGTGGCTCACCACTTCAATGCAACTGGTTCAACAGGGGACCCCATTGGCTACCAGTTAAGTGTGGCTGGTGCTGAGCAATTGCCAGTTAGTTGCAATGGTGCGCACCATTTGAAATTGGTTGGTGACAAACTGGTAGCCCCTTTGGCCTCACATGGCCAGCCCATGAAAACGAAATGGTACGCTGGTGGTTGTCCAATTGGTGTGAATTGGCTAACCCGTTGAATCTAACTGGTGGTCAATTAAATATCCCGTTGATTTCAAATGGTCAACCCATTAAGACTAAATGGTACGCAGGTGGTTGTCCACCTGGTGTGAATTGGCTGACCTGTTGAAGCTAACTGGTGGTCAATTGGAAACCCCATTGACCTCAAATGGTCAACCCATTAATACTAAATGGTATGCAGGTGGTTGTCCACCTGGTGTGAATTGGCTGACCTGTTGAAGCTAACTGGTGGTCAATAGGAAACCCCATTGACCTAAAATGGTCAACCCATTTATACTAAATGGTATACTGGTGGTTGTCCACTTGGTGTGAATAGGCTGACCTGTTGAAGCCAACTGGTGGTGAATAGAAAACCCGTTGACCTGAAATGGTCAACCCATTGAAAATTAATGGTAGGCACGTGGTTGCCCGGCAGGTCTCAGTAGACTAACCCGTTGAAGCTAACTGGTAATCCTGTGGTTCCAGATGTTTGGCCCACTGATCGTAACTGGCATTCCAAACAGCCCCCAATTCATTCTAGTTGGTAAGCAAATTCAATGTGGCTGGTAACCACATGACTTCCCACATTGTTGCAAATGGTCAGCACTTTGATGGTAATTGAGACTCCAATGATTCCATATGTTTCAATAAAAGGTTGCGTTGGGCTAGTTGATACATACTTGGATACATGCAGCGCGAACTTAGACAAAGAACACAGACAAGCGCTCGTCTGCGTTGTGACTCTCTGGTCTTCGACCAAGCTGCACTGCATGTATCCAGATGATTGGCCCAGTGACAAAAGCTGGTGTTTAGCCAGTCACCATTCTACCTGGTAAGCCAATTTAATATGGCTGGCCATTAGTTTCTGGTAAGCACTTGGTTGACGCTAAATTGCTAACTGCATTTCAGCCAGCCAGTGGTTGGTATACAGAGAGAGCCAACTGAAGCTAAGTAGTAGTGTAGTAATTGCAGTCTCTTGGCTGACCTATAAACATGATTATCACATTTCTGCGGATGCAAGTAGAAAATGACAATCCTGTAGAAGGCTGGCTGTCATCACACTGCACTTCATTAATTGCAATTTCACAACACAGTGGAAACAGCACAGGCTGGATTACCTAGTGTGAATGTGACATTAATGCACACTCAAATGCATGCACATACAAGATAAAAACAATGGTAGAGAAAAAAAAAATATGAAAGAATGAAAATTTATTCACACATTCCATAATATTTACACTATTTAGAAAATGCACCAATGGTCCTCCTCTGTTAAACTTCCGCAACGCCCTGGTTGTCCTTCGCCCTGCAAATGTTTTGCAGAATTTATACATTTAGTCAGCCACACAATGGCTTACATTCTTCCAAGTCTAGATGTGATTTAACATAAAAACATTAACATAAAAATAGCTATGCATGTTGAAGGGGTACAACAGCTGTGCCAATTACGCGAATTTGATACAATTCCCCGCTTTTGCGCCGAGCTGCCAAAACCATATTGCGCCACGCTGCGCCAAAATGCCAGACGAGCCTCCAAATTTTCTCAGTCTCTTTCTGTACATGCATGTTGCAAGCAGATGAATATGGCCAAGTTTCTCTTAAAAAAAGGGGGGGGGGGGAGTCCTTTGACACAAAGAACACACTTATCTTACCGCTTGGCAAGCTTCTCAATATCTGAAAGCTTCTCAACAATGAAGTGGTTCATCTGTTTGACTGCCAACGGCAGTACTCCTGCAGGCACGCCTTGATGCTCCAGACGTGCTCTGTAGCAGTCTGAAACAACAAAAATTATCAATAAATAGCCTTGAAGAAACCAGCTGCTTAAAGAACTAATAGCATCGATATTACTTTAAGAACACAAAAGTTCAAAATTGAACTTTTAGTCATATTTCTTGATGCAATGAAGTGTTATATGCTGAATGGCCTAGAATATGCCTTAGCAGCACAGGCTTGAACAATACAGAAAGCATTCTCCAGTTAGCAAAAGTGTTCCGTTCCAGCATTTATTAGAAAAAGGAAACTGCGAACTTAGCGTGCACATGCACAAAAATAATCTAAAAAAGTAACATTTCACAGCTCTCCACTCGCACCATGTAACTGTGTGGATTTATATAGTGCAGGAAGAAAGCAGAGAACACTATTTCTTTTTTTGTCATTTTTTATGAAAGAGATATAAGTTATGATGAAAAAAATGCTGGCAGTCTACACACTAGCTCTATTGTTGGCTTTTCTTTTTTTCGACTATCTTTTTGAACTACCAGTGCATTTAAGAGACTTAAGACTTTCACCTGCCTGCACTCCTGACTAAAACAAATGAATTTAATAGTAAGTAAGAGGCAAGGTGTTGGGTCACATTTTTACAACTACATAGTTTATGTAAAATTGTGTTCATAACTGAAGTCAAAGCAGACAGTAAAGTTTGTAGTGGCTTCAAAATAGACTCAATTGCAACCGAGCTTTGCTGTGATTTCATGTACTAAGAATAAGATTGGTTCAATATGCATTCCAAGAGACTGTCTGCACACTTACCACGCATTACGTCCAACTTCCACGGTGTTAGGGGAGCCTTGCGTGGACGGTTAGGGTACCGTGGACAATGTTTTCCTGCATAACAGATATCCACAACAACGAATTCCCCCGTTACCAACTGACACACACTATGCTTTTGTATTATAACCAACCATGCAGGGAGCGCTCCTTAAGGTTGTCTTTCGACCAGATGGTGACTAGCAGGTCCTTGACAAATAAGGAATCCTTATGATGGGACTGCACATGTTCCCATGCACCTTTCTTGACCATAAGCCCTCGTCCAATGTCCACCTGCACGGAACATATGCATTCTGAAGGCATCCATGTGCAGTGCAACCTGTATTGCATATCATAAACAACAAAGGTCTATTCATTTCACCAGCACTTTGTCAGCCAGTTTTGTGGTGCTGCACTCTAGCATTCTTTCTATGAACTGCACATGGTGGTGTCAGCACCACAGTATTCATTGAGAGAAAGTGCAGCCTTTGTGCAAGACCAGTTTACAAAGTGCCTGCACCTTCTCAGTGAGGTTGTGCTGAATCCGCGCAGCACGAGATGGCTAAAACAGCAGCAGACAAGGCCAAGTGTATTCCTTAATATTTCTGTCCAACAAGTACGTTAGTGAAGTTGTTTTAGTAAGTTGTGTTGCTGACAACGAAATTCATTTTTTTTGGTTGTTCATAAGTTCTGCTTAAAATTTACACATATCTATAATGATCACTGAACTCTTTTTGGAATGTCTTGCTCAGCTGTGCAGAGACAAACTTCTATGACAAGTAATCTATAATGCTCAATCTTGCTTTATATTATTTTAACATGCTTTCAAAAGAACAGTTGTTTGTAATTTGGACAGCTGCACATTATTGACATTCCAGATAGAATACCATTGTTTCACTGTCATTCGGTTGCGGATTGGATGAACCTGGGCGAAGGGCTCGCTCTGTCAAGGTGTCTTGTAGATCCTCAGACACGGAGGGGCTCGACTGGCTGCCATCCATGATCCTTTTCATAATTCTGCAGCCTGCATTTATACATGAGGTGCCGTGCTGTTTGCATTGCCCAGAGAGGAAAAAGAGCTGACAAAATATTTTCATTAAATTTCATCAAACAGCTGTAAACAATAGCCATTTGCAGTCTAAACTCGAAATATCTTCACTTAAAGACTGCCGAACGTTTTATGGTAACAAGCTGTACACACTGCTAAATGTCAGAAGAATGGCATTAATGCTTTCACAGCACAAAATCAGTACAATGAAGACATTTTCTGCTTCATACCTTTCATGTCTTCCAGTGCAGAAATAACCTTGTCCTGAAGCTCCATGTTCAGTCTTCTGAGTTGAGCCATCTCCCTGTCTTTTTCTTCATTTTGTTTTCGCAGTTGGCGAATGATGGTAGATTTTTTCTCTACCTGCTCTTCAAGGTTATCAATGGTTTCATGAGCCCCCTGAAGGCGCCCACTGTCCATTGCTTCTTTGTGGTGCTTTTTAGAATGTGGCCCATCTTGATTTTTCGCCTGCCTCTTCATATTT
This sequence comes from Rhipicephalus microplus, assembly GCF_043290135.1. Classification (NCBI taxonomy): domain Eukaryota; kingdom Metazoa; phylum Arthropoda; class Arachnida; order Ixodida; family Ixodidae; genus Rhipicephalus; species Rhipicephalus microplus. Next base: position 82,979,111 of record NC_134710.1, read on the forward strand.
TCTTTCTTGCTTTTTAAAAGCTGAAGCAGGCGTGCCTCTGCACCACTTGTTGTTTTGTTTTTCGTTTTTTCTTTGATAGGGCTCTGGGCGAAAATAGAAAATAACTTGTTACACACTGTTTACACAAGTGTTGACAGGACCTTTTGTAGGAGGTTTAGATAATAATTTACCTCCGCTTCATTCTCGTAGTCCGAAGACGCCGGCGAATAAACCCTCTTCGGAATACGCGTTCTCTCTCTGGCCTCTGTCTCCGCGAAGTCCTCCGATTCTGGAAAACGTGAGGGCGGATTGCAACATTAACATTTACTGAGTTAGTGTCACATCATCCTCTGACGCGTGCACATTTCACGATCTCTAGCATGCACTTTTATTAGTTTTATTGCATTGTAAATTAACCATCGAACCTCGTGTGAATGCTTAAGTACCGTTGTAACACAACGTCATATGCCGCGAGCGAAATAGTAGCGTATAGACCTTGTCATTAGGTATAAAAGCTGCAGTGCCACAAACAAAGGCGCGTCCTACCGCAAAAGGGCCTTATATACTCCAGGCTGATATACCCGACGCTGTTGGTATCTCTCTGCGGCCAGGTAAATACCAGCGTCATCTCCGTAGAGTTTTCAGGTATATGCATAAATTAATAATGACACCATACTTATTTGCGATTGCACGCGGTAAATTAACAAAATGAACTATGCTAGTGGAGATTATCGATAAAATACTTTGTAGTTACTAACGGTGAACAGTGCTTAGCAGTCAGCCAGGCCAAAGAGAATGCATTTCGCCGGCAACATATCAAACAAAAGCAGGCTTACCTCCCAGTGCCAGAATCCGGGCCCTATAGTAATCGCTGTCTCCACTGTCGTCCGTCCATTTGACTAAATAGAGGGATTTGGACTTGAAGTCTTGCTGGTGACGGGGGAAGAAATCTTTAACGTCTTCTATTGGCACCGTTCCAATTTTTTTATCATCTTCGTACCGGACTCGAACGTGGGTAATCATCTTGCAATGCTGAAGAAAACATCTACACACGTGCGCTACAGCTGGTCAAACGCTGGTCGCACACAGCAAGCAACAAGGGTCGACCGCAGCTGCGGATCTGATAGTTTGTCAATGAAAATGTTATTCTTCATTATAAGTAAACAAAAAATCAGAATAATTTTAAAAGTATTTTTTTACTTTTATAATGTTTGTTTAACGCTACGCTGTTTCAATCAATTCACATGCAGACTGCTGGCTGCAGGGTGTCTATGCAATATGGCAGCCGCTGTGGCCGCAGGCAGCCGGTGCACATTGTCCTATCGCTTACATCGCCGTTTCTGTACTTCGTGTCCCGGAGTGAAATAAGCCGTCTTGTTGCTTCAAGACCTCGCGATGGAGCGCGGTCCGAAGAAAAGAAAGAGAGGACCCTACAAGACTTATTTAAATCCCAAGTCTCAGTTCCAGCTACCAAGGAGCACCGCACGCGCTTGCCCGCCGACCGTAAGTTCTGATCATTTTCAACATGGATGGGCACTTTCGATCGGGGTTTTAGCTTGATCCGGGCCCTGCTGGTATCAGATCAGCGGTTGTCCACAACATTAATCTGCATGTTGCTCAACGACTTCGATCGTTGCGCCGTGTTTTACGGTCTTCCTTTTTACCACCCTTTATAGTTCTGCCCGCGAATGATCGAATGTGCTCGGCCGTGTTAAATTGCTATTTTTTATCAGTGCATTTTCTTTTTCATTAATTTAGCGCAGCAATTTAAGTCCAAATCTCATTATTTTCTTCTAGGGTGCCAGCCCTAGCATGCCTTCTTCGAGTGATGAGGCAGACAGCGACACTGAAAGGGCAGATCCACCAAGTCGAACAACATCACTGAAGAGCCGGAATAGTCACATAGCTAGTCCGGGCTCCGAACGTCCGGAAAGTGAAGAAGATTTCCCCGAGTCCGATAATGAGCCGGTAAATTGAGCTGGTAGTAGAATGCTACGAGAACTATTGTTTCTATACGATAAACCGTTTACTATATCGGCGCACTTGTTCTATCACAGGTAACGTCAAGTGGAGGCCGGTTAGGCTCGTCAGCTGGCAGTGCTATGGAAGCTCCTGCTGCAGCCCCTGAAGCACAAGAGCAGAGGAACAGCGCTGATCCGTCACAGAAATTTCCTGCACGCGAGCCTCACGCCCCAGCAGATGAAGTTATTTTACTAAGGCTTATCAGTTAATTAGTAAGCATACACATGCTATTTTATGCTTATGTATTACGATGGGAAATTATAAATTTTGGTTGGTTTTTTTTAGGACTCTCCACTTCAAGACGGCATTGCAAGCCTTTCTGACGCAGATGATTCGTCACTGTTTGATAAGGATGAAGAGGTAACTTTTACACACTAGTTGCACTCTACAAATATGTGCAGCTGGAAGATTCACATCCACTAGAATAGCCTTGAGCAAGTGCATTGGCACTGTGGTTTTCTCTTGCATAATCAGTTCAAGACGAGTTATCACTTGGGACAATAAACTCTGGGAACAACCTGCAACAGGTTTTCAGACCATGTTCTTAACACTGTCTGTTGTCATGTAATTTACGTGCTATGAGTGAACTAGCACAGCTAACTAGAATAGGCAGATTGGGTTACTGTGGCACTAAATGCTTCTTTTTTTTTTTCTTCACAGGAAGCTTTTTCAAGTGACCATGCTTCACAGCAAGGTTTCCCTGGAGATTTTCTCACATTAGATGATGACATGGTGTGTTTGTTTTCACTGGAAATAACTAGATTTATGGTCAGGTTTTAAGGGCACTACTTTCACAGGCTCTTTTATGTACTGGAAAATGTCTGTGTAAATTGGGCACTGTTAAGAGGGACACGTAGCGGTGATTTGGTGAATGATTCATTTCAAGATCACTGGCTCTTTCATTTTAAAGAATATCTCACCAGTTGGTCTGTAAAAAGTTATCAGCCTAGCAGGCATGATATTTTGTACTGATCAATAACAGAGTTGTTTGCTCATATTCATTGGGCTTATCACGGTTCACTATAACTGAATTCTGTGATAGCTTCATTGACGAAAGCTTTTTTTTTTTTTACTTTCAGCAGCCTGCTGCAGATCCAGTGACAGAGCCTGATCCATCTTGCAAGGCACGCTTTGGAGACCTTTTTACACAACTTGTCACTGAGAAAGTGGTTCTTTCGAAGGGAGATATTCTCCTAATGGCACTAAAGCATGCTGTGAAGAATAATTTGACTCTTTTGGGTTTAACTAGCTTAATAGATTTAATTAACAGAATTTTTGATAAACCTATATTACCTCACTCACAGTATCACCTACATAAACTTTTTAGCGAAACTGGCACCACTATGACTTTTTTCTTTTTTTGTCCGAGATGCTTTTCGCATATTGGCAGTCTTGAGACAAATTCTTACTTGAAATGCTCGAAGTGCAGTCACACAACTTTTGTGTCTTCCCTTTCGGATGCCCCCTTTTTTGTCACTCTCGATGTGGAGTCGCAACTTCAAAGGCTACTTAAGGACTGTGATCTTCTTGATTTAACAAAGCCCCTTCCGACGAATGGGACATTTTCAGACATCTGGGATGGTACAATGTATCGTACTTTTGTAGCCGAATCTCAACACTGTGGACCAAGAATCAGTTTCTCGTTGAATGCAGATGGGACCCCGCTTTTCAAATCAAGTGGGACATCAATTTGGCCCATCCAGCTAATTGTTAATGAGCTCCCTCCACAGCAAAGAATGTCCAAATTGGTCCTGGCCGCATTGTGGTTCTGGAAAGAAAAGCCAAACATGGCACTTTTCCAAGGTACTTTTGTTGAGAAAATGAACGAGCTGTGTGAGAATGGCGTTGAATTACAACGTCAAGGAAGGGTTGAAAAATATAAGGTCTATTGTATCTGTTCAAGTGTAGATTCTGTTGCTAGGGCACCGATGCAAGGTGTAACCCAATTTAATGGGTATTTTGGATGTAATTGGTGTCTCCAAAGAGGTGAGAGAGCTGGCGGGGCAACTAAATACCCAGTTGAGGAAGTTGAACCCACAGAAAGAAGTGAGCTCCAAATGCTAAATGACATGGAGATTGCTTTGAAAGGGGGGGTGCCTGTGCAAGGAGTCAAAACAGTGTCACCGTTGATAAACCTGCCCCATTTTAACATAGTGTGGAGCTTTGTGCCAGACTATATGCACTGTGTCTTGCTGGGGGTAGCGCGCCAGTTCCTAGAATTGTGGTTCAATTCTGATAGTGCCTGTTCAATAAGCCGACATCAGCACATAGTGGACCGCAGGCTTATGTCTATTAAGCCACCAATGGATGTGAAGCGATTGCCGAGGCCGACAAAAGAGCGGAAATGGTGGAAGGCCAAGGAACTTGAGAGCTGGCTACTTTGTTACAGTGTCCCTGTTTTGCATGGCATTCTTGAGAAGCCATACATGCAACACTGGGCTTGCCTAGTTGAAGCCTTGCACATAATGTTGCAGCGTGCAATCAGCCCAACTGAGCTCACCATTGCCGAGGGGCTATTGTTGGAGTTTCATGTGCGTGCAGAACTGCTGTTTGGCAAGTCAGTCATGACATTCAACATGCACCAACTGACTCATATAGCAAAGAGTGTGCGCCACTGGGGACCACTTTGGGCACACAGTGCGTTCCCATTTGAAGCTGGGAACGGCAGCCTAAAAAAAGCTGTAAAAGCAGCTAACGGAATTCCCCATCAAGTCTGCCGAGTCCTACAGATGGAAAGCATGGTAGTAGAACTTCAACGGCAGGCTATCAGTCCAAGTGTAGCAGAGTACTGCTCGTCTTTTGATGGCACAAAAACGCAAAAAAGCGTACTTAGTAGTGGTGGCTACCGTTTTTTCGGACACGGTTCCCGACGTGCATCAGCAGGTTTGCAGCCATCTTTACATGACACTACCCTTGAGTTCACCAAATACAGAAGAATGTTGGCGAAGGGATCAATTATCACTGATAGCATGTATGCATCTAACAAGAGGACCAATAGCTCTGTTGTTGAACTTCAAAATGGGCATTTTGTTATTGTTGAAGAAATATACCATGGCAGCGACAACAAAGCATATATATCTGCAAGGAAATTAAGCTGCAGTCCAGTGATGTACAACTTGGTGGCCATGTCACATGTGCTGAAAGTAAATCACAAGGCAGCGAATACATCACTGGTCGAATGCTCTGAAATCAGAAAGGTGGTTGTGTTTGTGGAACTCGAAAGAGCTTCCTATGTATGCTTCCCTCCAAGTTCCTTTACATTGTAATGTATTTGAAGTGAAGAACCTATGCTGTGTAAGTTTTAAAGGAACCCTGTTTAGTGCACACTATGCCTCAAAACATGAGCGTTTTTTTATGTGAGTGGCCCTTGAAATGCCTTGAGGCGATCGACGTGAAATCGCCACCCGTGACTAGTTAGCTCTTCTAGTAGGCAAGATGTTTGTCATGATGACTCATACCATTGAAACAATTCCGTTTGAGTATATATAATGTATATAGTTCATCAAAAAGTATATAGTGAATCCAAATGTAAATTAATAAACATTGAGTATGTTATGTATATATAACATTGCCACGTCTATATATGGTAATAGAAGATTTGTACGGAGGATTCGCGGGTGACCTGATCATCTCCAAGCAAGCTCACCTAACATCATTCACTTTCTGGATATGGTGATGATTTTTTGTTTCACGATTATGTTTCAATGCATGGTGACAACATGGTGTACCTCATAAAAATTGTTCTTTAGAGCAGTCATGCCTGTGTAGCTCATGAACATACCAAGAAAATGTTTTTAAATGTGCAGTGAAAATGGTTATGTGTGGGCCCGCACATGAGAGCCTCCCCGGCTGCATATTTGAGACCACTGATATAGAGGGATTTATCGTGCTGTGCAGATTAAATTGATTGACCACATGGCTGTGACAAATTGTGAAATATCTGTCTGTAAGCCAGCTTGCTCTCTAGGTTTGATTGTTTTTGGAAATATTTTTTTTTCGTTAAAGTCTAGTGTTTTGCATATTGTATTAGGTATCTGAATATTACCGAAAAGAGATCGGTGGGTCTGAATTTCTTTAAATTTATTATGTCTCTTTTTGTGTGTATTAATGTTTTATATTTGCATTGTGTACTGAATGTTTTCCTATATTTATTCAGTGGGTGCTGTATTTTTTTTATTCTTACTGCTATTGTATTCTTTATTTTAGTGTGTGTGTCGGGGTACTGCAATATTACATGACGCTTTTTATTCTTTTTCATACAAGTTCAGTCTTGTACACTATGCATAGAATGTGTGCTTGTCATTCATACATAATTCATTGTGCCACTGTGAGCATCCTTAAAGGCCAACTCCAGCGATTTTTCGACCATGTCAAGGTAATGGTGTTTCTGTGTTCCTGAGACACTCTTGTCACGAGCCCAATAGCTGAAATGCTCAGGAAATTCGAAAACAATTTTTAATAAGCAAAAAGGTGCAAAACCGAAACCCGACCGGGCGCCCGGTCTGCATATGATGTACTATTTGTTAAGAACTGGAGGCCGTATACTGGTTCTGCCGGCACGTAGTATGAAAACTGTGAAAGCCAGACCAGCGAAGCACCGGCAAAACACCACAGAGGAAGGAAGAAAGCTCTCCCGTGCTATGGTCGTGCCAAACACCACCGCTGTCGTCTTGGGGCCAGCACAATAAACAATGTAGGGGCCAAAGTAGCGATGCCATCGCCTGCGTCACTTTCGTTGACATGACAAACTTGACATCGCACTGACAGTGTTGCCAATAATTCTGGCAAGCGAGGCGAGTTTTTCGAGGCAATCTTTAAAATTCATTTGCAAATAATCTGCGCATCTCTCAAGCCTGTAATTGGCATAAATGACAGGAATGTGCGTAAGAGTGTACCCAGCGAATTTGATTGAGATTCGTTGACCTCGAAAAACCACCGGAGTTGACCTTTAAGCATCCTTAAATAAGTAAAGACATGCTGTTCACGTGTAAACTGTTAACCTGTATGAAACCTGTTTCTCAGTGCTTTACTGAAATGCCAGTTGTATGGCAATGCCTTTTTCCTCCTTTGGAACTAAAATTCCTTTTATTGTGATTCAATTTACTGTTATAAGTATTTGTAATATTTGAAGTATCTTGTACGCCTTGTGTTGCAGCACTGGCCAAGAAATTTTTTTACACCAAAATATGTTCTGTGCTATTTAAATCCTGTTTGCCTTGAAATAAAATTCTTTTTTTTTCAATGTTATTGTTGCCTTTCATACCTTCTTTCGGATATCTTGTTAGTGAGAACATCTAATTGTTTTCTCTTAGTTGCATAACCTTTTCTATCGTATGAATATTAAAAAAATTCAGTCATATCCTGCAGCAGCATTATATGCAGTGACAGGTAGCCCATAAACACGTGACATCAGGTGCTCACTGGTAGTTAGCCATATTCCCTAGTTTGGGAATAAGACATCGTTGGTACATTGTGATGCTGCAAACAGTAGAAGGTGCGGTTCCAATGTGTACTAGTACTTTAACTGCTGCATTTTCATGATGCATATATGGAAAGCTTAATCAGATGCCCTGATACAGTGGTTGTTTGTAAACCAGGCAAGTGTTGTAAACAAGCTTAATTTAATCCAAGGTTTAAGTAAGTGACCGAGCTCAGGGATTCCAAGCTGAAGCACTAGCTCGAATTCTGTTTGGGTAACACACATAAATGAATTGCTTTATATGGAGGGTTGGATGCATCACCGTAGATTTCCATTTATGACTTTCAATACTGCTCAGGTAGAGAATTGTAAAAAATAAACTTCAAAGTTATGCATGTACTGCAATTGGGGTGTCCTATTGGACTCTCCCATTGCAGCTTGGGTCCCATTGACGTCCATTTGAGTCCCATTGCAACCAACTGGAACCACCTATCATGACAGCAGGTCATCCTGTTAGAACTTCAAATATGCAGAGTTGGTTAAAATGTTAGAAGCCACTACATGGGAAGTCCAATTGGACAGTCCCATTGCAGCATGCACTTCCAATTGGGCACCAGTTAGACACCATTTGAACCCCACTTAGCCCCCTTTGCCACCCATTGCTCCTAACTGGAACATCCAGTTGGACCCATTAACTATTTTTGACTGGGTGGTCAACCTTCGTGACCCATCCGGCCGCCTCGCACGATGGGCCATTCGTTTGCAAGAACATGTCTTCACCATTTCATACAAGACTGGCCGTCTACACGCTGATGCGGATTACCTCTCCAGAAAGAGTCCTTCAAAACTCGCTACAACAGTCAACACAGGCATGTAACCTATGCCCCCGGTGATCTAGTGTGGGTGTGGACCCCAATACGCAGACGTGGCTTGAGCCAAAAGTTACTGGCACACTACGCCGGTCCTTTCGTGATACTTCATCGTCTCAGCGAGGTCAACTATGAAATTGCACGTGTCACCACTAGTGGCCGACGTTCATGCAAGACAGAGGTGATGCATGTTGCCCGCCTGAAGCCGTTTACACAAAGGATGCAAGAATGACTCGTCCAGAGGGCTTCGTCTGAGACCGGAGGAATGATAAGAAGTATCACTACCAGGAAAAACAAGGGAAGCGCGGTTAGAGAATGAAGACAACGTTGCCTCCACTGCGATCCCTTTGAGTGGGTACGAGCCATGTCGGTGGAGATCATCATCATTATACGGTGATCGCAGACTCTGGGCCCATTAAAAACCCCCATTAATTCACCTTGCCTTGTGTAACAATATGTTTATTTAAAGGGGTCCTGCAACACTTTTTCAACTAGCCATGGAATGGATTCACTAAAACAGCTTATTGCCTCACGAATTTACTGCCACAAAATCTTTAGAATACATCCAGTACGTCACAAGCTGCAATCGCATTCTCTCTCCTCTCGTTCCAATGAAAGAGCTGGAAACTAAGCAGGAAGGCATGACACGAGGAAAGAAAATACTACGTGACCTTGAGTACTTTTTCTCTTTTTTTTCCCTTCAAATGCGCGGCCTTTCAGTGCGATTGTGCACGTACGCGTAAAGAAGTGGCAGCTTTCCACGGCAGCCCCAGTAACGACCGAGCGCGCCATTCTCAAATCAGGCAATGCCTGTGACAAGTGATTTTTGAGCTTGTATTGTGATTTGCTAAGAAAAGAGTGGAATTTTCAGCGGTCTTCGAGAATTTATTGTCAATTGCAAGCCGTGTGCTGTGCTGTAATATTTCGCTCGTGTGTTCTCGGTAGCCTCGACTACCGATCGGCAGCGTTTTCTGACCATGCTCAGTGAATGTTGCAGGGCCCCTTTAAATTTGAAGCGGGGCTTCGCGGCAAAGCGGATTTTCTTAATTACGTGTTTTCACGGCTTAGCATGCCTACAATGCAGTGAAACTATCTTTACAAGCGGCTACACGAAGGTTGATATACATCTATTTGTTCATAGCGAATACTTCAAAATTTTCAATAATTTAAATTTTAATCAAAGCAACTTTTAATATGCTACTATTCGTTAGAGTATTCGAATATTCGCACAAGCCTACTGAAATCCTTCACAAAAACACGCTATACAGCCGTCTTGTCGGGCAAGGAACGACATTGTTAGCAGATATGATAAAGTATGGTAGAAGAGTAAAATAACGATCAGGCATCACACAATACAATTTGCATAGCGAGTTAGTTTTTGAATGCTTCCAACTCATTAAGCAGGGCTCGGCCATAATTTTTAATCGTCATTGGCCACTGCATCAACAAAGTGCACATATTGCCTTGCAAAAATCGCAGCCGGTACCTCGCATCTTCAAAGAGTGATGAATAGTGAAGTAGTGGGTGCTTCCCAACTTGACAAAAATTGTAATTTATGGCATACTTGGTACCTTACAAGCGTATGGACATTCCTAAAGGTACATGCTTCATGACTGAGGAGGTCACGGTATATTTTTATCAATCAAGCAACATTATTTTTTAACTATCAGTGGTCAAGGTTACAATGTCCACAAGTAATTGTCCTGCAGAAATATTGGAAGCATTATACTAAGTGCAGCTCCGTGAAGTAAAAATCCTAAACAGATATGTACAAACAAATATAATAGAACTTCACTGTATATTTCCTAAGAATTTTAAACATTTGCCCAATAGATTCTTAAATGACATTTTTGGAAGACCGTTAGTCAAACTTAGAAACGGCTGCAGTGATTGCAACTGATGCTTCAATTTGTGAAGCAAAGGCAGGGGTGGGAATCGCATCTTTACAGGTAGGCAGTTTTCAATTTGTTTACCTGACTTTACACATATTTGTCACTAGGAGTTACTAGCCATTGTTTTAGCTATATGCAAATTACGTCTACCAATATCAGAAACCATCATTCCAACACCCTGTCTGTTCTTCGTTGGCTGCACCAAATTTTTCAAATACTTTAGAAGCACTTTACTATCTCATTCCAAGGCATATACATATTATTTACTTGATGTGGGTACTAGGGCACAAAGGTAAAACTCTCAATTAATATGCGGATGCCCTCGCAGTAGCATCTCGCTATAGTCCCAAAATATCTTTATTGCAGACGTCTGTATCTGCGGCATGATTTGAAAAATCTGCCACATCGGATAACTTCACTCAGTCAGCATCTGAGTTTCCTCTTATATATTTGCACAGCGCAAGACTACGAGTAGTTACGACGTAACTACAGAAGAAGAGACAAGGACAGAAAGAGCGCTGTTTCCTAATCTCAATTAATTGGAAATGACGATGGTGCTGCTCTAGAAGGGCAGAAATGTCATTCGCCAGAATACGATGCCGAGTCTTCTCAGTGAACTTTTACCTACACTGGGCTGGTCCGGTGTGTTCAGCTTAATATCTCCATTAAAGTGAGAGTGAATCCTTGCATGATTTGTTCTTATCATGCAGATTATTTACCAGTCAAAGAAAAAGACTTTTGATGAACCATTCCGAAGGTTGGGCTTAAATTTATCACTTCCGGTGATTGTTTACTTTGGAACTTCCGTACTGGGTTTTAGCCGCAGGAACATTTGCAAAGCTGTATGCGATTTCCTACGTGAGAAAATAGGAATTTAATGTTAAGGTTATCTAAATTCAGCTTATTCTTCAACAAAATTGGCCTCCTCTTTTATTTTCTCCTCTTTCTCCTTATTAAAGCTAATCACTTATTTCAAAAACTATCTATTGCTACATATTGAGGACATATTCATTTATATAACAAGGCACCACCTGTTTCATGGCCAATCCCCCATGGTGGGTTGTGTCAGTTTCATAAGAGTTAATCAATTAATTTGTATTAATAGCCTCAAGAAAGCTTACAACAGGTTCTACAAACGCCACTCTTCTAGCTTCTACTGTGACTGTGCTGCCCTTTCCGCGCGAGTCTGGTGTTTTTTGCTGAAAATTGGATAACACGACTGCAAAGGAGGATCATGACTGATATATCCAGAAATCTTATGTTTATTCTTTGGTATACTAGTTCAAACCACGTTCTAGCAAGCCACAATGTGCTTATTGCAGGGCCACTGAGGCTGAAGCAGCATCCGTTTTCCGACGAAAACCAATGCTGCTGAAATTGCTGAAGAATTTACTCCTAGACGTTAAAAAGAAGTAAGTGCAGTGCAAATTTACCAGCTACCTCAATGACGCTCAATAAAAACAAGTTGCTGATGTGGTATGCACATCTTTCTTCTTCTTTTAACCGCTTTTGTTGATACAATTTTGCATAATAAGTTTTATTTTCTGGTTTCCATAAAAATCATATTAATGGCATTTTGCTGTTTATGTAAAACTCTGTGGTGTATGAATTTCTAATGAATCATTGAAGGCTGCTGAATACATTTTTGTGAATTCAACTTGTTTTTGTCAGTTTTGTCAGCTGGTAGCCAGGAAAAAAGCAAGAAATGTAAACACTGATTTCTGAATAACAGAACCTCTTGCATATCATTAACATAGAATCATTTAACTTCAATGTGCTGTATATGGCTGCAAACTTTCACATTGCTCAAGACACTACCATGTTTGAATGAACTGTTCAACATGCCATATTTTGGCAGTGACACCAAAAACACAATTTTTCTTGGTGCTATATCGATACAACTAATAAAAAAATTATGCCTATACTTGGAGCCTGAGAGCTGGTTCTTTTTATACAAGAATACATGTGATGCATCAACCACAAATAGTCACTGAAAATGTGCAAATCGATGCCCTAAAACCTGGTTTTCTTGTAAAAGAATGTTTATTGCCTTGGAAGAAGTCCTGCAAATTCAGCACATTTATAGACAGTCCGTCGTAATTCGCATTGGAAGGAGATATTATGATTCTATTTCTAGGTATTATTCATTAATTAATGAAAGCCTAAATCTAGCGGCAACACTAGGGTCACCGGCATTTGGCAAGGAGAAGTGGCTGACTGAACGACCCTCCATCTTCCCTTTCATTTTGTTTCAGAAATTGGTGCACAAAAATTTTATCATGATGACCAACTTCAGAGCAGACTTTGTTTCGTAGGTAACTAATTATCTCTTTCTTTTTTTCCAAGGTGTCTAAAAGTACCAGCCACACCTCTTAACTGACAATTCAGCTTTGCATCATATTGAAATCTTATATCTAGATTGGTTCAGAGGTTTGTCTGGAACACTTTGAATACTTGAACAAATATTAATGTATTCAAATTCGATTTGAATATTAAGTTATTGGCAATCTTGAAGTTATCCAAATGCACCAATAGATGCATAGTATGTCCATAAAGGTGGTTTCACAGCAGCAAACGGCAAAATCCGCACTGCCACAAACATACTGCCACGAACATACTAGCCTCACATTGATTCTCCCTTTTTTTAACATTGAAAAGCTTGTTATGCCAGTTTATATGCACTAGTTACGGTATAGTAAATTTTAAAATGTAACACACTTTACAACTTATCTCTTGCATTCTACCAAACATGAAATCCTGCTATGTACTATTTAAAGTTGCTTCCACCTTCTTTGAAACAAAAAAAAAATTACATTCACACATGCTTTGTTTTAATTTTTAAAAAATTGCACAGGTCTTTGGGTCATGACAAATATGCAAATTTTCCTTTATAATATTGCCACGGCATCAAAACAGAGGTCTTGCAGCAGAGATGGAGATACCAGAAGCAGGTCGGTCTCTTTAATAGAATGCGCAAGGGAGTTCTTCTTTTCGTCCATTTTATAGTCCTTCATGGCACATGCACAACTACCATGATATTTCTTGCCGCAAGCACGTGAGAATATGTGATATATACTATTCCGATTTGATATGAGATTATGCGAACCAAATCACTATTCGCTTCAAACGGAAAATTTGCAATCCACACAGGCCTAATCTAGATGCTTATTTTGTATTGTTGAGCAAAAAAAGAGTGAGCCAGGTCATATTAAAAAAAACAACAGAATGCAGCAAATCGTTTTTGTCAAATTAATGCCAAAAGTAACTTTAAAAAAATGCAATATGCAGTAGTACTCCAGGTACTGCAATTGAAATATGCAGTACTTGCAATATGCAATAAATGAAAACAATAAACATGAAAAAAGACCTGCTAGGATGTGAGCACATGTGGCTAAAAAAGGAGGTATTGGCAAATGCCGTGATGGCTTTAGAGGCGTGAGTAGGCGTTGCATAGTGCCATTCTTTAACTCAAAGAAAAATGTCGTGCACTTTTCTGTCAAATCTATATTTGCCATGCCGCCGCTCCCTTTTTCGATGCCCAGCACAGCTTTATGAATGAAGCTCTGAGCAGCTGTCACAAGTTGGCAAAGTATTCATCACGTGGTCAATGGAGGAGAAGACATGCGACTTTTTTCTTCGCACACCCAAGCTATGCTCCCTAGAGGAGCTGTAGAAGTAGTTTTTTTCTTGCAACATTCAATCGCTTGTCCCTCCATCCAAATTTCACAGCCTAATTCGTTATGCCACTCCATACCCAAATTAAAACCACTACTTTAATCTACTTCACTTGGTGAATAGGTGTTGTACACAGCAGTGCATTGTGGCAGTGGTGTAATACACACAGCGACATTAAGGAAAGTGTAAATTTTAAGGGCTTGTTCTCTTTGTTAGACATAGTAATAATGAGAACTAACAGACAATAATGCCAGGGAAAGTATAGTGGCTGTCATTAGAAGTAATTGTAATGTGAATGTGAAGAAAGAAAACTGGATGCAAAGATGACTTGGCACCGGCAGGATCCAAACCTGTGACCTTCGAATAACATGTCCAATGCTCTACCACTGAGCTGCAGCGGCAGTCATTCCTACATGTTCTTTATAGGTGCATTTAGATGTGGGAGTTTCAGTCAGCCCCACACGTTGCCATTGGGGCGAGTATGGAACACTTTTTGCCTGTTGTGGCGTCACATAGTATGTGATCTTATTATGAGATGGCAGCTGACAGCGACATTGTGATTTTTGAACACCACTCTATGAGAAGCCGGAGCCAAGAGTAGCCTATTGGACAGCCAACCAGGGAAATAAGACCACAATATGATTATGAGCCACACACACCACAGAGGGGGCTCCAGATTAATTCTGACCTACTGGGGTTCTCCAATGTGCATCTAAATCTAAGTAAACAGGTGCTCTTGAATTTTGCCTCATCAAAATTCAGCCACCATAGCCAGGAATCCAATCCATGTGCTCAAGTTTAGATGCACAACTGAACCTGCTAAGCTACTACAATGTGCAGTAATTTTAGAAGACAACCACACAAGTACTATCTGCATGCTGTTAAAAGCTGCTGCAAGGTTCAAACAGGACAGTAGTGAGGTTTTCATTCTTGAAGATGCAACATGGCTGTGTTCCTGAAGGATTAAATAAAATTCTAGTTTCACAAGTGACTTGCTAGATCCCCTGCATTTGCCAATAATGATAACAATGTCACTTGTGGTGCAATGTATATATGCCTATAATATGTAGTAGCAATCATTGAAAAATGTTAACATGCATACATACAAAATACACTATCTTTTTTATTTAAATAGTTGTGTTGTGTTTTCTCCAATGTGTACGAATATATGTTGAACATGACGTAGACCATTGTGCAGATATATTGAACATTGTTCCATGGCCTATTGTGGTTTTACTATGCATTGGTCATCATACCAACACATAGTGACTATAGATCATATAGGCCATTACACATCACACTTGTAAAAATGTATGGCAAGAAAAAGTTACCTCGAGTCCCAAACCTTTATTGCAGTAACCTTGACGTTCTTAGTATTGCAACAAAAACATTACCGAAAGACCAGTTGTCCACAGGTATAATGTCAATGAGACAATTGCCATGATTACCTAAGGAAATAAATGTGCAATTCACTGCACTGGCAGTTACAAAAGTAATAAAAAACATCATTAGGCTGATGTTTTAGCAGTCTTATACATACCATAACAATGTATTATTAAGCAATATGGCAAAGTCAAAATGAGCCCATTGCTAATGAGAAACTGTTTCATGTACACATGCCATAGTATGCACGCATGCATGAAACATCCACATCTAGTGATCAGGTTCATGCATTCTACAAAAGAAAATGAAGATTGCTTTTCTTCTCGACACACAAGAAGTTTGGGTCAAGTAATGCGTAACAGCAACAAGAATCTAGATATGCATTTAAAAGATGGTATTCATCACGTCCAACATTTAAAAATACACATCATATACAGTTTAAACACTGACTATTGTTGTTATCACAATGCAGCAGACAAGATTGCACACTAAATAGTTCAGAACCATCAACACACGAGCACCGTTTCCACACCCGGGTTCACTTGCAACATGGCAATACGGTTGCTTTTGCCAAACATGGGACTGAAATTTTTGGGTGCATGATGTTGGCAACTGAAAAATCACTTAATTCAACATGCAGGACCATGAAATGTTCACAAGACCAAATGCTGTGATGTTTATAATAAAACACAGTTCTAGCAAACAATATCCACAAGCCAAAAATTCTGCACCATTTCTGCAGCAACTATTTAATATTAGCCGATTTGCAGCACAACCAGGCCCTAAATAAGAGAACATGTCCAACCAATCAATCAACAATATTGTGCTCTTAGACATGTCTTGCTACTCCGAAACACAGGACTGGTGGCACTGATTGCTTTTCATCCAAAGTAAATGCAGAATAGCTGGGAAGATACTAAAAGCAGTATGAATTGCAAATTTTTAAACAAATGCATGTTTCATCTACCTTGCAAATTTTTTGAGGTTTTGAAACCTCAGGTGGTAAAATTTTTTCAATGTACCAATTTGCATGATGGTACAATACCTAATGGTAAGATTAAATATGCTCTATACTCTTTGCTTGGCCAGGCTAAATAATGGTGAGCAGCACAGTGCATCTGGTGAGACCTTGCAGGCATTTGGCATATATTGATCAATATAGTCCCAAATGAAGCAGTGTTGGCACAAATTTTATAGCTTTTTCTGCTTCCTTCAGAGCTTGCCTTCGATAGCTTATGTTGTATCATTCTTTAAAGTAACTAATCCAAAATAAACCTGTAAAGCAGAGCAGGCTTCTTATTGCAACATGGCAGCTGGTAAAGGTGGTCATATGGTATCACAAACTAATGACGTGAAGTCAGTAAATTGTGTTGTGTTTGCAGGTCATTTGGCCACACCACGAGGGTACCACTCTTAGGCACTAAATGGGTGAGAAAGCAATAAACATGTTACGTGTTTCAAAAAAAAAAAAAACATACAACCAGAAAGCTTATAGTAAAGAAAAAAGAAACAATTCCCAATGTGGAGGTGTACATTCACCTTTTAGCAGAGTCGCAGCGTGGCACGCAATCACTGCACTCAGCTAACTGAAATATAAATCAGCAGTCTTTATCATACCACAGAACCAATAATAAATTTCTATCACCGGTTAATGGAGGCCTTCTTCATACTCTACACACTACTTGTGGTCAAAAGTATCACATTAAAACATATATTTTTAATTGTTAATGGTTTGTTGCACTTTAAAGAATTAGGCCTTACAATAATTGACAATTCAGCAGCTGCCAAAAATTGAAGAAAAAAGAAAGATGAGCAAGAAAAGTGTTTATGTCTGAAGCTAAGTTATCGAATCTTAACAAATGAAACATGTAGCACGAACACTTGGCCCATTCAAAGACTTAAGAGCTATTCCAACATAATTAGACAAATAGACATTATAAGTGTCTTTTTTGGTGGAAGAGTTCTTCACCATATAAAACAAAGGAGCAGATTGTGCGTATGCCCAATAAAACTTGTATCATTTCTAAAAATACCTTCTCCCATCAACCAAGGCCAAAAACAATAAGAATGCTACTAAGGTGAATACAATGGCAAAATACTGGGTGATTAATTGTATGGCATGAAATCCTACCTCTGGGTAAGAAAACCATAAGGTACTCTGGATATCACACTTACGAAAAATAAATCAGCAGAGGGAAATGTGAATGTACACAGAAAAACATGTTTGTTAGCAAGTGGATGAAGAATTGCCATTTGGATTACAAAAGAGCATTTGGTCTACACAAAGTTAACTAGGAAAACAAGTTCGTATGATTATTAAGCCATATTTGCATTGATGGTATATGCTTCAACCACACTTATGAACCGTGGATGAACACTAGCTCAGAATGCACGAAGCATAGAATTCCCTGACAGTTGCCACTATGAACTCACTGGCCCCCAATGTGGAACAATTCGCGGGTCATTCCCAGCTTTGAAAATAAAATCAGAGTGCAAAATATGGCACACAAGAAGGAATGCGTGCTCTTCTTGTCTTTTGTGTTCCATCTTTTTGCATTCTGCTTTTATTTTCAGACAATGCACCAACTCGCCCAACAACGTACTCTATTAAATTCTCCGTTTTCTTGGGTATAACAAGCTATGAAAATATGCACTTGGCACCTTCAGAGAAGGACTAATTTATTGGGATTGCTAATAAACTTCAGAAACATGAAGCCCTCTGACAAGTCCTCTTATGCCCTGCACTAGACTTGAGTAGACTCTGCTCATCCCAGCAGCTTCTAATTACAGCAGACAAGTGTCAACAAAACCCACTCTACATTGAAACTTGTTAGCTTCACCATTAAAAGGATATTATAGCTCTATCCTCTTAACGCAATTATTTTCCCGTAGCCCTACCTTAGCACTAATTCAGTTGCTCTAAGAGGCTACTAATTACTTCTTACATCATCACACGACCAATCAAACTTCCGTTCTTTGCTTTTAACCATAACTAAAATATTACATTATGCTGCTTCTCAATGACTCATTGTCTTTTTTTAAAATTTCTCACGACTTTTCTTTTCGACTGCTAATGTAATTGGCAAACACTTGACAGAAATTGTCATAACTCCTAGCATAGCATTAAGTTTAGCTGTTTTTGCTCACCTAGAGATGTCTTTAGGTTGGGTGCATGGGTGCTACTGATGCAGCACACCTGCATGCACCCAAATGTCAGAAATGAATGTGCCACTAACAATACTTGAAACTGCATTTATATACACATTAGCTAACAAAATAAAGTAGCCAAATCAACAAAGAAAAGAGAAGACAAGTGCAGACATCGTAGAGGCCATGTACAGTGCCATTACGTAGCCAAGTTCAGCACAACTTAATGTGTTATGAATCTAAAAAAAAGGAATTAGTACACCACGTTAAGTTACAGTGAATAAATTGAAAAACTATATACTGCTGAAGGAGAAGCAATCATTTTAAAAAATGTATAGAAACAGAAAAGTGCAATGGCCATATTCTTAAAAATGAAATCCTATCAGCTAACCATGAGTTCTTTCACACCAATTATGCTACTGGTTTGATTAATGTTTAATTAAAGTAACAAGAAGGTTACACTTTCTTTCTCTTTTGAGTTAGAAACATAAACGACCATATACACAAGGCACTGTTTCTCTCCATAGCAACACACTATTTTAGCAAATTCAATTAGGAAACATGGTTTCACTTAAATCACTTGCCTTTAAAGGCCATCAAGACTGTACATAAACACATAATAATGCATATATTTTTGTTGGAACACTTGAATAACAGTGACCACATTACTGATTTCTACCTAAACCCGAAACCACATTGATAGGATACACCCCTGAAAAATATTTTTATGGCACAGTGACAATGTCAACAGGTGTGTGCTCAATGTAGAAAAAAATAATAATCAGTTCTACAAGACTTGTTCAGCAATGACATAACACCACTTAAAAGAAAAAGCAATGTTTCAACAACATTAACAAGTATATTACGCTGTTGACAATGCTAATGCAATAAACAAAAGTAATATTAAAGAAAAAATACTTCCCCACACACTACTGATGAAGGAAAGTGTAAATTTAAGGGCTCGTTTTCTTTGCTGGACACAATATTAATGAGAACTAATACACAATAATGTCAGGTAAAGTATAGCAGACATTATTAGTAATAATTATAATATAAATGTGGTGTATAATGCTCTAGAAGCATGTAATTATTTTGCACAAACTAAGACTATGATCTTGTTTATAGTGTTAGACTTTGTGGCAAAGCAAGTTATCAGTATTTCTGAGACTTCTCAACTCCTCCAAGTAGCATCTGCTCAAACACTAGGAAGAACAACCCTTTATCTCTATGCAGAGCTGTCCTAAGAAGTCACATTCTTTAGTAGCAATGAAAATGTGTAGGAAATTAAAAAAAAGCCGAGTGAGAACATAAGTTTTTACAGAAACTTCAATTGTATCAATAATGCTAACATAACAATGTTATGCTTGCATAACCGAGAGCCTGCAATATCTGGGCAATAACTTCTGCAGTAACATGCTATGTATATAAATTTATGCACTCAGAAGCATGACCATTCAAGTAACACATCCTTTGAGCACAGTATCAGTGCTATTTGAACTAACAAAAATATGTATATACAAGGCAACACACGAAACGGGCATATGCAGCCTCTAATGAATCTTGCTGATATGTCAATTCTAGCTCTACTCAACCTTGTGGCTCAAGAAACTACATTGAGCACAATATAAAGCTTTACTATTTGGGCACTTCCCTCATATTTCGTAAACAAAATCTCTAGAGTAACAGACACCACTTTAGGCAGTGTGATGCAAGTGGACGCATGTTGATACGTAATAACTGTTTATGAGCACAATCTGCACGCCTTTACAATGTGGCTAAATCACCATGCCATGACAGGGTGTACACCAAAACAGGTTCGAGCAATGTACAAGCCTCTTTTACAGAATAACAGTGTTGGTGGTAGACATGCCGTGATGCTGGGGCTTCTGGAGATGTAGATTAAACTTGTAGCTTTCAATAGTGACCCTCTTCAAGGTATCCCTTAATACGGGACGGTAGTGGAAGTCTTTGAATGTGGTCAAAGCGTGTATACTGCCGGATCACAAAGCGACAAAGGTATTGCAAGGACCGCACATGAGTAAGTCGAGAAACAGGCTTAATGAGACGCACTGGGAAAGAGGGAACACCAGGGCTCCGACCCCGTGAGTAGCAGAACACGCCTGACTGAGAATAGTTCATGGACTCTTGAATAAGATCAACAATGCAGGCACGTCCCTCAGGTCCAGATTGAGCATAAAAGCTGAACAGACCATTACAGTGCTCAATCCTCGTATGCAACGTCTTGCCGTATGATTTGAACGTAAGACTCAGCAGGTATCTGTCGTCAGAGCTGTCTCGTACAAGGAAAGCACCATCAGGCTGGTCAGCGAGCTTCTCTTCGGCTTCGCCTCGCGTGATGGGCCCCCAGTACCAACCGTGCTTAGATAACTTGAACAATTCTTCACTGAGACTACTGATCCTTAAGTCTTCTCGGCCATCGGGTCCCGGAAACACCGAGACAAACCCTGACGGGGTGGCGTCGAGCAGGGGCTGCCTAGAAGGAACCTGGGGTCCTTCCACGATTGACGAAACTGCCGAGGTTTCGCTGCGCGATCCGTCTCCAACAAAGCCCGCCGACTGCGTGGTGCCGCCTTGCGGGTCAGTCGTCTTCCACTGCTCTTTGCACGCCGAACCTGTGCAGCTGTGTTGAATAGCGACCGGTTGAGACAAGCACCAACTACTTGTTGGTGGAAGCTGTCTCCCCGACACTTCATCAACGCTACACGACGTGCGGCGCTGCTCTGAATTTGCCTGGCTGTGTGTGAAATGCCCAGTGACACCTGTGACAGGAGACTCGGGTTGATAGACATGCACAGAAGGGACCGTGAACGATGAAGATGAGGGCAGATCATGATGCGATGTTTCGCCGACAGCATCACTGCACACACGTTCGCCATTTGAACCAACACCGGCACGCACGTAATTGTCGTTGGCGTCATTAGGCGAATCTTCGTGCGAGTTGGACGCAGCTAACGACGACGACCCCGGGCAGTAGACGGTCACATCTCGTTTTCGACTGCCTGGCTCTGGAGGCCCCGAAGATACATCGACACCATTCTGCACGGCAAGTTTCGTTTTTCGCTTCCGCCAGTGTTCGCGCAGCGATTTAAAAAAGTTTGTCTTCATTTTGGGCTTTGATGACACCCCTGAACCTGAAGCACAGAGACGTTGACAATCTTCTAGTTCGCTCTCAGACTTCTCTTGGGCTGCGTCACCATTAGCACTAGCCTGCGCGCTTGCATCGCTCTCCGATGGAATTTTACGGCGGAGCAGCATTTTTTATTTGTTTAATTCCACTATCCTAAAACTTTGCTAATATTTGAATACAGCAGCAACTTTCTACTACCCATCTCGGCTTACCTCACGAGACACCTACGGCCACAACGTGAAACAACCGATACAACCACAAATCACTATCATTACGCTGGATTCTTCCACGAGTTCGAGTTTCATGGCACTTCAGAGTGAGAACCTTTCCGTGGCGCTAGGGCCGCTTACTTCGCAGCCATATTTGCAGTTTTCACTTGCTTACAGGATTTACAGGCTAGAGTGCATGGAGGAAGAAAAAAAACTTCTTCCGTGATAGAGTGCTTCGATGCGCGCCCCTGTCGAGACAAACGAGCGCATCGAGCACTCTATTAGAGACAGGATGGTTCACGGGGTAAAGGAGGTTATACTAAAACTTCTGGAGTGGCGGTACCACATACCTACCAATGTATCGAAGTGAAGCCGCAACGGCCATATTGCTCAGGGCAGAAGGCGGTGGCGCCTGTTTGTAGCGCCGTAATGCTGTGGTCACTGGCAGCCGTGCGTTTCGTTATAGCTACTAAAGCACCAGTTTGTTATTCTTAGGCAGTGAGGGAACGTGGGAGTGATTCTAATGCACATATGCTTTAATTTTTCTTTGACACTTAGCGTTTTAGGCGTGTTAAAAAAAAAAAGCCAGGCATACACGGAAAGCGCAGCACAGTCGCACCTGAAGCTAGAAGAGCGGTCTTTCAGAGCATTTTCTAAATACTCTTTGGGATGCTAGAAGCACACTGCTGTGTACCCACAGTGCCATAAATAATAATACATTTTGTGTAGTAGGCCAGCATTCACTATGCTATCTTTCGTAATTCTTTGGAGAAGCGTACGTGGTAGGTGGTATCCACTACACACTTGTTGGAAAGTTTGTGCAGTTTTTTTTTTTTATGCAGTGGCTGATGACGATGAAGAAATATGCGTGAAGTGGGTATGCGACACAGTTTAAGGGTGGTAAAGAACAAGTTTTCCAATGGGTTGGAGCATTAGACGACCCAGTCGTTGAGCAATTCGTATTGTGTGACACCTGGCTGTTTCTTGGACGTTATAAAACGCTTTCTTATTCTTTTCCAGACATCAAGTCTGCCTATGGCCAGTTTAGAAACAAGCTGCAAGCACTGTCGTGGCTCAGTGGTAGAATACTGGACAGGCACGCAGCGGACCTGGGTTGGAATCCCATTGCGTTATTGGTGTTTTTTATTTACCGAGTTTTTTTTCCCTCCATACTGGTTAGGGGCGGCGGCAAACGATTGCAAGTTTTCCAAGCATCGTTTTCCCTGTATATCCAGGAACTTCACAAACGAGTACATGGAAAGGTGAAAGACACCCCTCCCCCCTATTAAAAAGAGTTTGCACTCACGCTGCACTGTTGTTCGCCAAGGGCTTATGGTTGCGTGCGAGTGAAACTTATACTTTCCTTGCATCTGCTAACTGGTCACTTCTGCTGTGAGGCAACTGTGTAAACATATATTGCGCATTGATATCCTTAAGTACTATTTTTTTTACAGCGACAGTTGTTATGAAGTTATGCTTGGTGCTTTTCTACGGCGTCGCAAGGGACCTGTGTTCTGACTTCATAACAACTGTTGCTGTAAAAAAAAAATTAGTACTTAAGGATATCAATGCACAATATATGTTTACACAGTTGCCTCACAGCAGAAGTGACCAGTTAGCAGATGCAAAGAAAGTATAAGTTTCACTCGCACGCAACCATAAGCCCTTGGCGAACAACAGTGCAGCGTGAGTGCAAACTCTTTTTAATAGGGGGGGGGGGGGGGAGGTGTCTTTTACCTTTTCACGTACTCGTTTGTGAAGCTCCTGGATATACAGGGAAAACGATGCTTGGAAAACTTGCAATCGTTCCTCTGATGATACGTTCTGCTCCATTATCTGGTCAATAAAATTCTCAGAAGCATCAAAACATTTTAAAAGGTCCCATTGATGCTGCTGCGTACGATGTCGTACCCTTCTTTTTCGGCTGTTATTTGCACCTTGTTTGTGATTTTTTTTTAGTTTTTGTTTTATTTTTCGTTTTTTGCCTGTACCATTCTTTTGTGGGTGAAGTTCTGGGGTGGCGGGATTTTGACAGCTCCATCAATTAGAGGAGCTTTAGGCGAAAGTGTACTTCCCTGAATTTTCAAAGGAGCTCGTTTCCTTTTTCTCCTGCATAAAGAGAAGCATATCGCAACATATCAGAAATTTTGAGACTGGGAGCGTAGTGCTTATGCAAATATAAGAAGCTCCGAATCCCAGAAATGCAGAGCCGCTGCTACATTAGCTACCTTTCGAAAGCGAAGCGCACACTTCTGTTAGGCACACTCGCGTACTGGCTTTTGTAAGTGCGCCTTAAAACGATGCAAACACGGTAGTAATTTTATAAGCCCGTCGTCTCGTTATTTACCTTGTCCCATCGAAGCAGCATGCTTTAACATGTGTACTAAACAAAAGTCGTCATTATTATTCTTTTTAACGCTTAACCTTCTTCCCTCATAGCGTACTCTCATTTGCCGCGCATTACGACGTCTTCGGAGCCCTGAAACGTACAAAAATTATTCAAAATATCTCTGTGCATCCGCACGCCAAAAGGAAGTACATGTAGTCGGGAATGCAGTCGTAGTCATGAAAATATGCGAGGAAAAGCGAGTGAGCGAAGTGTGCCTACGTGCACATCAAAAGTTGTGCCCTGTGTCCGCTTCACATGATTCGCGCTGCCGAATGCTACTCAAGAGCCCACCATCGTCGTTTTTTAAAGTCATAACAGACGTGTTGAAAACCACCTTATTCAATTAGAGGCATCACACGGAACATTACTGGCACTAAAACAACGCGAAAGCCACGTACGCTACAATGCGCCCATCCGCTTTCTGCCCTGAGCAATGTGGCGGCGGTAAGCTTCAGCCACGGAGCCCTTCCGCCACTCCAGAAGTTTTAGTATAACCTCCTTGCACGGGGTACACTTCCTTCGTGACGGGGTAGGATCACGGAGGGGGTAGGATGCACGGAAGAAGAAAAGGTTTCCTTTTTTTTTTCCTCCGTGGTTGGATGGATATATGGATAGATGTGGGTTTACCCTCTAGATCGGGCGGCGGCTAACGCAACCTAGCCGTAATACTTAGTGAACCACCAACTAGATTTATCTTTTTTTTTATTTTTTAATAGCGAATGGTTTAATTTTCACTCGTGCCTTGACTTTAGCCACCAATCAGATAACCTCCTTCTAGTTAATTCTACCCGCTTAAAGTCTATTTTGCCCTCCCTGTCTCTAAACCCCAGTGCTTTGAAAAACTCTGCGCCATCATCCTGGAGGTGAAGCCCTTTACAGAACATTATCAAGTGTTCGGCAGTTTCCTCCTCCTCTCCGCATGCACTGCATACCGTGTCTACCCCTTCGTATTTGGCCCGATATGGCTTGGTTCGCAATACTCCTGCCCTGGCCTCAAACAGTAGAGATCTACCCCGAGTATTATCATAGATCCTTTTCTTGGCAATTTCCTGCTTAAAAGTTCGATAGATCTTTATAAAGTACGGACTTCTTAATCATGCCAATTCTCCATATGTCAGTCTCTGTTTCCTTCACCTTCTTCTTATTACCTGATAGTTCTTTTTGGTTTGGCCCCCTGCTGTTTTCTAAGTATTTACCCGTCAATTTTCTGGTTCGCTTCCTCCATTTTGTATCGACATTCTTCATGTACAAGTAGCTGAAAACCTTCCTAGCCCAACGCTCCTCCCCCATTTCTCTCAATCGCTTCTCAAGTTTTATCTTGCTGCTAGGTTCCCTGCCCTCAAATGATGTCCATCCCATGTCACCTTATACTCCCTGATTTGGTGTATTCCCGCGAGCTCTTAAAGCAAGCCTACCTATTTCACGTTGCTTAATTTCTAATCTTGCTTGAACTTCTGACCTCATGCACAAGACCGCATTGCCGAACGTCAGCCCAGGAACCATGACCCCTTTCCATATTCCTCTCACAACCTCATACCTATTGTAATTCCACAGTGCCCTGTTTCTCATCACCGCTGCATTCCTGTTACCGTTATTCGTCACGTATATTTCGTGTTGCCTTAGGTACTCGGCCTCATTACTTATCCATACGCCCATATATTTGTATTTATCAGTTATCTCTAGCGTGACCTCCTGTATTCTAAGCTCACTACCTTCATTATCATTAAAAATCATGACTGCCGATTTTTCCTTACTGAATCTGAAATCTAACCTATCTCCCTCATTACTGCAGATGTCCATCAATCTTTGCAACTCTTCGTTGTCGGCCATTAGCACTATACCGTCTATGTACATCAATGCGTGCCTGTTCAACGAGTTTTCCTTGTTTTACGAAAGAGAGGTTGAAGCCAAGTCCACTTCCCTCTACTTCGGCCCCTAAACCTTGTAGGTACATCATGAATAACGAGGGTGACAGAGGACAACCCTGCCTCTAAGCCCCCGTTTTACAACTGTGGGCTTGGATACCTGTTTTTGCCACTTTATAATTACCTTGGTACCTTTATAGATATCCTTTAAAAGATTAGTGACTACATCTTCCACGCCTAGTGTGTCCACTATTCCCCACAATTCCTCTTGAACCACGCTATCGTACGCTCCCTTGATATCCAAAAATGCTAGCCACAGGGGTCTGTGTTCTTTTTCTGCTATTTTGATGCACCACAGAACATATACACTACCATTAGATGCACTGCGCCAATGAGAACAGTCAGTGATAAGTGTCACTATCATCACCCACGACCTCCTCTATAGATTGGCGACCTGCTCATACCTGTTCTCTCTACGGCTGCGCTTGACTCCAACCACGGAGGAAGGAAAGACCTTTCCTTCCTCCGTGACTCCAACTGTGGAGGGTCACGTGTTTGTCTAGTTACAAAAGTGTCACGAGAGGCCGCCTCAACTTAACAGGTGTTCTGTGACTTAACCACAGAACACCGACTTAACCCCATAGCAGCCGGCGCGACAACTTGAAAAGTGCGTAGCCAGTAGGTGTTCTGTGGCGTAGCACCGTCGAAACGGTTCCCGCGTTTCGAGTGCTCCGTGGAAGGTATTTTTTTTTTCTTTTACCGGCGGAACGGTTTCTAATGTGCCGCGGCAGATATATATATATTTTTTTCCTTTAGTAACTTGCGTGATGATCTTGGAATTTTCTATTTGACTAGTGCGCAGAGACGAGGCCGAGAACGTGAAATAGGCTTAGAAGTGTGGCAGCTTGGGCTAGTTGGTATGGCATGGCGATAGTTATAGCGCGAGAACAAAACGACGACACAGAGACTTTCTGTCACAGAGTCTTTCATGTCCTTCTTCGACACAGAGTCTTTCGTGTCCTTCTTGTCTCTGTGTCGTCGTTTTGTTCTCGCGCTATAACTATCGTCGTGAAATAGGCGCATTGACGGCATGCCTCGGCTCAGTGCAGCGGTCCCAACAATTACTCAACGCGGCTGCTCTGTGAAAAACTTTCTGTGTCGCTGTGTGGAGAACATTCACGCGTTCTTCATCGCGATACCATCGTTAATAAAGTCGGCAATGTAATGGGAATGTCAATGAGAGCCCTGCCGTGCGCGACTGGCGGTACTAACAGGGTGCCGCCGTTTAAATAAAAACATTGATGGCACTTGGTTTTTCAGACATGACATTTCAACATCTTCATGGTCGAGGAGTCTGTCATTCTTCTCTGAAGTAGAAACCTCTAAGGGCTATTGTAGCTGTGCAATTTATTCCGCCCATTTGAATGAAGAGAAGTGCCCAAACCGCAATGCTCGCATTCTCGTTTCTTGTAGCACATTGAATCATCCGAGTCTCAGTTTCAGAGTTGGAAGCTTTTTAGCACACGTATTACTACGAGATCACGAATTACATGAAGTACGATTAGCTCCAGGTTTTTTATAAAGCAGTATAAGCTACGTATAACCGTGACCATACTTAACACACCGTTTTTATGCATTACGTGGACCAAGTTGCTGAACTTACCATACATTTAGCCTGCTACAAGCAGCGGCACTTAAATCATTTGTCCCATTGAAACCAGCACACTTATGTCCCTTACATAGGCAAAATTCAAATGCATTCTCTGTAACTGCAATTGACTCGAATCTTTCTGAAAATATATTTTGCTGTACTTCCCTTAGTAGAGCCTCTTAACTGCTGTGCCCCTTATTAACCCAATAATTAAATGCTTAAGCCAATTATTTCAGAAACTTGTCTATGTTATACTAAATAAAATTCTAATGCAGAAGGAACACACTTCATGGATTGTGAAATTCCAGTACATTTTATTTGTTTGCCAAGCTCAAACCTTGAGCTCGATCCTTTCGTGACTGTTGTGGCTTGGCGTGCAGCA
Source organism: Rhipicephalus microplus (assembly GCF_043290135.1). Lineage (NCBI taxonomy): Eukaryota > Metazoa > Arthropoda > Arachnida > Ixodida > Ixodidae > Rhipicephalus > Rhipicephalus microplus. The sequence goes on from NC_134710.1 coordinate 83,007,141, forward strand.
ACTTCCTTTTCGCACGAGTCTCGGTTATACGTTGCTGGAAAAAATTGCCAGAAAGGGTTGCAGAAACTTCACGAGAATGAGCTTAACAAGTGCAGTTGTATGGGCTACACTGTCATTCCTTTCACATTTTAACAGGGGGTTCTTAATAACAGATGGAAGCACGGCACACGTGAACTTCTGCAGTGGCTGTGGTCGTTTGATCAGCAAAGGTGTCGCTCGTTCGCTCTGATATGTTCGTCCGCTCGATTTACAAAACGGAACGCAACAGTAAACCATAGCTAAATAGTTTACTGCTGCGACCAGTGCTGTCACACTTCAGGCAATGGTAAGCAAAACAAAAGTCAAAGAACGCCAGTTGCGACACACCACGACCACAAAGAAAACAACACGTGCGATGCCTGCGCAGCTTTCACCCGTCTGCGAGAGATGGGGGTAAGTTGTAGCGCCACGCTTTGCCGTGGCTGGTCGGAAAACTAAAAAATAATAAACAAGCAAAAACAAACTTGGCGCGCAGGAGCGTCGGAGCACGGGCAGGTCGCTAATCTATTGAGGAGGTCGTGGCGTCACCTAACAGCTTAAGTTTAACAATTCTTTTGTGTTGTTGCAGTGTTTTTAATGTTTGAACGTTGGAGACATAAAAAAACTAAAAAAAATATGAAAAAAGACATTATATTAACTTGATGCGTTTTAGGCAGGTCGTTTGACATCACGTGACTTCTTTCTTGTTTCTTTTTTTGCTTCATTCTCGTCAATTTCGCGCCAAAATTCCGCGGTGCTGTTGAGTGCGTGCCGGTGGTCTGGTGTACGTGGTTGCGATAAGTTGTGGTAAGTTCACAATCAGATAGTTGTGCTTCCTTAGCCTGTATGGAGAGCTTACGGCAATTCACGGGATTGTTTTCAGATTCCTTAGTATTGCGTTTGGAGGTTGTGCATGTACTTTACAATACTTACAATACAGGCCCGATCGTAGTGAACAAAGACTCGAAGCACGCGTCTTCTTTCTTCTTGGGAGAGCCGCTTTGCGCTCACATAGTATCCGTATATTTATATATATGCATATCTTTTTTCAATTTTCAGCGATTCTAAAGGGAAAAGATGTCGTCGCCTGGAAGCACACCCAAGAGGAACACGAGAAGTGCGAGTCGAGAGCCGCGCACACGTATGTTGGTTGATGTCTGCTACTGTACATTGAAGTGCACAATTTAAATTTGTTGTTTTTGTGCGGCCGCTTCTTGCAGTGCAAAATATGCGTCCCGTATGAAGTTGCTGATGAAGGGTGCTGTTTGCAGTTACCACGTACTTGAAATTGCGAAGGTACCGTTCCGAGATAAATAGGTCATATCGTGGATTGAAACCACTGCGTTTGTTTATGCGAAATGTTGCATGACGACTTTGGTAGTTTATTTCCTGAGGCATTTTTTCTCGCGGCACCTGCGCAGTTCCTTTATCTGTGTGTTTTCGCCATTCTTGGAATTGTAACTTACCACAACGATGAACAGTAAGGCCATTTAAATTGGCACCTTATTCTGTATTATACTGCCTTTGGATAGAATTTCAGAAAAATCTTATTGCACTCTAGCGTTGTGAAAAAAAAAAAACACTAGTTATAACCGGTAAGTTGGTTTTAAAAAAATTGGTCACGTGCATGGCCCTGCTTGTTGTGAGGAAGAGACGGGTAAAAAACAAAGAGGCATTGAAGTGTTTGAAAAACAAGATGCTCATTGGTTACTTCACATTTGGAATCCGTGTATTCACCTGCCCTCTTCAGTAAAAAAAAAATCTGCCCCGGATTTTGGAGAGAGTCTTAAAGTAATCATATTTAGTTAACTATACTGACTCCACTGTCTCTAATATTAGCTGACCCTGCAAGTTGGTCAAGAAGTAGCTCTTTTATGCCTCCAGAGCCTTGAAGAGTTAAAAAAAAGTGTTTATCAGCCAATGTCAATGTAGAAAAAAAATACACTGTGAATATTGGGATTAAAAATATTGCATTAAAAACTGAACACAAACTGAAGAAAAGTTTCAGGCAAGCATGTAACCTCTGGCCCGTGAAACTCTACACACACTGTAATAGAAAGTTCATCCTCGTTGTGCTTGATTGTTCAAGGGGATGCATACATCGCCCGTTCGGTATGCTTGCACCAGCCTCGACCAATCGTGTGAGGTTAGGGTAAATATTCTTTTATAAAATGCGTACGAGATTGCGCCTCTGATTGTGTAATGGAAAAAAATAATTCAGTATTGTTGTGCACAATTCTATTGTCTTTAGTGCTCTTATTCTGGTGCATAGAAATACAGTTACCTTGTATGTACACTCTTTCTTTTGAGTAGACTTCAGCGGACTTGTTTTTTATTTAAGTTTGGCACTTCTGTGTGGTGCAAAGCACCACCATGTTTCCCAAATTTTTTTCTCATGACATCCGGTATCCAATGCTTGTCTTTACCTAAAATGTTGAAAATGTCAGAGGTTGCTTGGACACACATTATGATCTGTTAGTAATGCTTATACCTTAACTGTGCATGGTGACTAAACAGTGTGAAATGTTTGTTTGGAGTGTGACATTAGATAAGGCAAGTAGTTAGTGTATTGGAAAGCAGGCTTCAGTGATAAGTCTTGTATTTTCCTAATGGCATGCAACTTGCTTTCTCTTTCAGCATCCAGAAGCCACAGGAACACACGTAAGTTAAAAATATTTTAATAAATGCTTTTCTGAGATAGATAATTTGTTATAAAATGACATTAGCAAACCTTTATTCTTAAGTAATCTGTTCTTTCAAGCAAAAATACGCATGTTGGAAAATTTTTTGAGATTGTCATATCTTTGTCTGTTTTTACTAAATCCTGCTCATTTAAAAGCTGAAAAAGAAGATTAGTTTATACCTTATTAGTTCCAGTCTAGATGGTTTATGAAACTACAACTGTAGCAATTGGTTTTAAGCATCATAATTTGGGTGATTTCTATATTTCATTTGGAACAAATTGGAACCTTGACTAGTATTTTATGGCAATGCTTTATGCCCCACTACAAAATATTGAACCTAGTTGTGATAAAAGGATTGGTTCCATTTGCCAAATAGAACCACTTTGAAATTGCACAGTATCCTGCTGCGATTCAGTTTTTCTTTCAGTCACGTTTTAATGGAGGGGACCTCTGCCTGTTTGTAAACAGAGTAACGTCACTGAGTAACTCTGTCCACCCTCTGAGCAGATGCTGGTTGGCAAGAAAGTTTTGCTGGCAGTATATTTCTGCGTAGCAGTACTGGATGTGCCTGGATTTATTTGACAAATTTCTGCGAATTTCTGTTTTCTAAAATTACAGCGTTTAAAAGGATGAGTTACTGCCTATAATGCACAATTCTGCTGGGTTAACAATTGGTGATTTCAGACATGAAAAAAATCTTATCCTCTGTGAAAGTGAAGGTTCTGCATGTTCACGGTCACTGGTGCTTTGAGAAATATTTCAGTAAGGTAGGGAGGTGAGAGAGTTGGATTTGATGTGTCCTGTAAAAAATCTGTGCGAATGGGACAGAGCACCAGAATACTATGTCCTTCTATTCTTGTGCTCCGTCGCATTCGCTCCGATTCTTTACTAGGTGAGAAACATTTGCATGGCATGGACATGAACGTATTCAATTTCTGTCGCAACATATGCACTGCAGTTTAAACGAGGTACAGCGTCGACAGCAGCATGGTTTTTAGGTGTTGTGCGCGAGGTCACGGATAAAATTTTTACTGCGCAAAATTATGATCGGATGAAAAAAAACAAAAAAACAAGCAAACATCGAAACAGTTTTTCATGTGTTATGTTAAAGTTAACAAATTCCCTTGAAAATGAAAATCAAATACTTCTCTTGAGGTGAGCTCGTTTATACGGATCTATTAGAAAACACAAGTGCTTAAGGTACACAAAGACACATGAACATCCTCGGGCTTGTCTCATGAGTTACTTTAAGCTTTGCGTTTTCTAATGAAATACTCGGCTATGCTGTTACTGATAACCCATTGAAAGTTTGCGATTTTGAACTTGATAACTTAATTACGTACATAATATCTTGCACAGATGCCTCTATGCATCTGATGTTTACAATGTGCTTGCTTGCGTAATTTGCTCCTTTAGATTTGATACAACAGGGTTCATGCGGGTCCTTGAAAACTCTTGAATTTGAAAAGTTTGTTTTCCAGGCCTTGAAGGTGCTAGTATATTTGCAAATCCTTAAAAATCCTTGAATTTCTTTTTTTTAATAAACATTGTCACAGTGCATTATTTGTGATGCCATAAATTTACATTTATGAACTGAACGAACCTGGCCACCCGTTTATAAACAGTTTTTATTATTTTTTATTTGTTTTTTACTCATACTTGTCGAAGTCCTCGTTATTTTTTTTTCATTCCTCATCTGCTTTCCTCTTTCTTTCCGCTAATCTTTGTTTCCTCTGTTTCTTCCCTCCTCCCGAAAGAGTGAGCAGGCGTTGTGCCCCTCCAGGTGGCAGTTGCCAGCTTGCTTTCTCCCTCTTTCCTCTGTGTCCTTGTGTATCTGTGTATGCAAATCAAACAAATAAATAAACAAATGTAGCAGGTGTCTTGTAATATATTCCCATATCTAAAAAGTTGAGAACCTCAGTATCTTCTGCATGGAACCAACACTGTATTTCTGTAAACTCAGAAAAGGCAGGAAGATGAGAAACAGAAAAAGAAATGTTGCACTGAGAAGGAAATCTAAATTCATACAAAAAGGAAAAGAAAGTAGAAGCCTCTTAGCAGTGCCATTTTTTGGGCGTGTTGGTAAAGGGAGCTTGACGAAGAAGCCTCGTAGAAGCCTCTATTAAGGAATTAACAGCTACAGCAGACTCGTATGCACAAAAGGCCGAGACAATTAGAGACTTGACGTGCATAATCAAGTGAAACAGCCTTAGCAAAACTGCCTAGAACAATCGGCAGGAGATAGTGGATATTGATATGAAAATTATGAAAAAGCAACAAGGCATTATGTAAAGATTGTTCCTTAGTCTTGCCTGTCTAAATAATAATTTGAAACTTGTGTCATACATACTGAACGTCATTACCTATGCAACTCTAAGAAACTACACTCAAACATCTATATAACAAACCATGATGTAAGGAAATATTGGTTATAACGACATAAATAATAGTCTTGCAGTAACTGTAGTGTTAAAACTGAACCTTTGCAACGAATTTTTGGATATAACGAACTTATTTTCATGTAAGATGCAACTTTGTTATAATGAGGTTTGAGTGTATGATTGAATGTTGGCAAGAAAGAAAATGTCATTGAATCCATGTTTCTGACGTCTGCTCCAGTTCTAGGTATTTTTAGGTATAGGTACATTCTAGGTATTTCAAGCCTCTATCCTTTCATGAACTTGTGGTAATTGGGTTTCCAACAGATAATCGGGTCCTTGAAAATTTGCAGACATAGCCTCGAAAGTCCTTGAAAACCCGTGAATTTTTGTCATGCAAACGAGCATGAACAGTGGATACACAAACTTGTAATGCATATTGTTATTTTTCGAAAATTGAGCCATCAAAATTCCAAGTATACGAGGAACAAGAATCTCCACTGTTTCGATTAAGACGTATGAGGTCTCCAATAAAAGGAGTTATACCTTTATCGGGTTAGTGTGTTTGCCGTAGTGAAGCATATATGCAGGTTTGGCAATGCTGAAACATGCTCATAGATCATGCGAAGCCATATCTTCCAGTCTGCAAATGGTGCATCTTTTTTTTTTTTTGCATTCTGCTGAGATGTATGCACTTGCAGATGATGGTGGCAAATGAATTTTTATCTTGACTAAAATCTCAAATTGTAATATTCTGTCAAGAGATTGGTTATACTGATCCACAACAAATGCCTGGTTTTTGCAAACAAGATGCATTTTTATTCACACAGTACACACCACACACAATGTTATCACTTTCACTGTCTGTAAAGGTGGACCAGTATTGACGGTGCCTTTCAACGCACACGACATGCCCCAATAAACACTACAATTTTTTAAGACAATGCCACTGTTTCTCGCACGAGCCGCCACATGTGTTCACCTCTAAAATAAACAGCCAGCCAGCATGGCAAGTTTTTTGTCTCACAGTTTAGCACACATGTAGATGTTTTCTGACACATAACTGCGGCTAATCTTACCACAGTAAGATGAAGTTTAAGCTTTAAAAAAAAAAAGGAAATAAAAATCTTGCCCCAAGCACCGCGCGACTGTACCACCCTGCGCCATCAGCAGGGGTGTTTTGCCAGCCACCGTCTTGCACGTGCGCCGGTGACGTCACACTTTGATGTACCTCGGAACAGGTCTATTGTAAAGTTTCTTAAGCAGTAGAGTATGGCACTGAAATGCTTTAGCATACAAGGCACTACTACCGGTATTGTAGGCGGTTACCACCTTGTTAGTCTGCTGGCCCCTGGGTTGCGTGGCTTGTGAACTGGAGGTGACCACATTTTTAGATAGTAAACAAAAAAAAACAATTCATTCCTCTTGTTCCCAGCTTAAAACTGCAAAGAAAATCCATGTGGATTTCTTGGAAGGAACACCTTTTAGTTGATAAAAAGATTTCCGTGCTTTGGAAGTGTTTGGATAGTAGCCCAAAAAAGTGCTGTGATGATTTCTTTGAAAATTTGTATTGTGTTATAATAGGCATTTCCCCAGATATCCACTGGGTTATGTTACAAACTTTAGTGGTGTCTTCTTTCATTACCTAATTGTTTTCTACCTATGCACATCGGTGCTAGCTCTGTGCCAGTGAAAGAAAAGACAACATTCTGCCGCGCTCTCGGCCTCCTGTTTTTTGGGCTGCAGCTGTCTTGCTTGCCCTGGCGAGTTTTTCGCTAAAACTCCTCCGAAGAACACGCTCGTTACAGTTTGTATAACTGGTTGCAAGCTCAACAAGTTATTTTCAGATTAAAAAAAAACAAAAAAAAACAGGATGTCAAATGTGCCTGAGGGTGCTGCCCAGTAAAATGATCACATGAAAACAGAACACTTGCTAACCGATAATTTGTGGTCAACAGGTGGTAACTGGTTGAAGGGAGCAGTCAGTTGAAGTAAAATAACCACGGAAATTTCCTTGAAGGTCTTGCTTCTCTGTTTTTCTTGGCCACAATCCTTGATGTGGCCAAAAATCTGTTGCGTGGAACATTTTTTTCTGCGCTACATGAAATGGACACAACTTTCCTAAAATTAAAGAATCAGTTGATTAATCTTGTTTAACATTCCCCTTGTTAAGAACAGGTGGCCCTATTCAAAGAATTCTGGTTACTCATCCCATTTTTTCAACAAAATATGGCGGTGTTGCTTCTAGCTTTTGTCCTGTCATCCTCATCTTGAATAAAGAGCTTCTCAACGTTAGCTCTTTATTAGTGTTTCAGTTTTTGTATTCTAGCCTGATGTACCTGGTTGTTCATGCCCAAAATAGCATCCTCATCTCTTGTTGCAAAAAAAAAAATAATCATGCAAAATTTCATTGTAATACAGGAGCTGCTACAACATTTCAGTTTTAATGTAAAGCATACATGCAATGCTTGTAAAATGTTCCTTGTTTTGCTTGCGGCTTTTTGGTTATCACAGTTTTGCTTTTTGTCCCAAGTCAACATCAAATACCATGTAGCTATTGGGCACATTCCTTAAAATGTCATAAATTAGTACTGTATTTGTGCGATTCTAGTGCACCCCGATCATAACACATAGGTAATTTTGCAAACAATAACTTGATGATAACTTTGCTTTTAAGCTCGCTGTTATGCACACTTATATCTGATGTCTACATTTAGCAAAAAAAAAAAAAAAACTATGCACTAGAGTTGGGCAGATACAGTATACTGTCAAAAGCAACGACTCATCTAGCCATCATAGCACAGTGGCTGTGGCATTGCGCCATTGTGCTCGAGGTCACGAGTTGGATTCCATCTGTGGCACCGTACTGAACGATAGTTATAGCGGGAGAACAAAACGACGACGTAGCGCTCGTGTCCTTTGTGTCCTTCTTGTCTCTGTGTCGTTTTGTTCTCGCGCTATAACTATCGTCATGCGATACCAACTAGCCCAAGCTGCCATACCGTACTGAAGTTTTGAGGAAAGAACCTTCATTTACCCTACACTTCTTAAGGTGCCCCTTAAGGTGCCCCTTAAAAGTGCCCCTTAAGGTGCCCCTTAATTGGAAATGCTGTATAACACCGCTTCTCACTTTAATTGTTTATCTTTTTTTTTTCAGCATCTAGAAAGAACACACGTAAGTTTCTGCTTTTGTATACTTGGTTTGTTTTTCTTTGTATCATTAGTAGTTGTACAGTTTTATGTGTACCACAAGTTACCTTTTATGTTTTATCATATTGAAACTTGATAAGCTTTTTGTTGGAATTCAAAAGCAAAGTAAGAATGGTGTGCAACCTTGTGCAATGCACACCACTAAGTGGCACAGTTTGATATTTGATTGAAGATGTAATTTATACTCACGGGAAATAATAAATAATATGGAGAGAAAGAAATTATGTTTTAAAGTTATCTGAAGTGTTACATCGCTGTGGATGTGGTATTGCAACCATGGAAACAACACATTAAGATGTTGAGTATTTGTTGAGCCTATGGCCACCTTCTGATGCTTTCAGTCATAAAAATTTTAAGCCCTCCAAATCCAACAAATGGCTTCCTGATTGAAGAGGCAGTTAGAATGATATGGATAGGTTTAGCAGGGTATGGCATGGCGACTTTCACTACTTTCCTGCTGCTATTGGCGCCATGCTACAATGTGATGATAGTGTTATTAAACGTTAGCCTATAAAGCTGCAAAATAAGAAAAACTAATATGCTTCTATTAAAATTTTCTGACTGATGAGTTCTTGTGTTAATCGTAGTTTATTGTGATATTTATTTTTGTGACATACAGAGAATAAATGTAATGGCAAATATAGTGGCCTTGGCCTAAAAATGAAACAGTGTTGCAGGACTACTATAATGCATTATGGAGCTCGTACTTGCTTTAATTTCTATTTATCTTCAAAGAGATCTTATCTACTAAACAGCATCTCTTCATGGTTTCTCTTACGACATACCTTTTTTTCCTTGTCCAGCATCTCGAAGTACGCGAGGAACACGTAAGTAGTCTTTAAGTTGCTTTGTGGTGAGAGCATGTCTACAAAGCTTACGAAAAAAAAGTGTCTCACTTTTAGATATAGTGTAGTAGAAACTGAAGAGGGATTTTTGGAAAAAATTGGTTTCTTGAGCTCTTTTTGCCTAAGAACCTCTCCCCCCCTCCCTCATTTGTTTTGACTTATGACAGCAACTCCCCTTGAGATTGAATGCTCTTTATGCTGTCAGAATGACAGTCAGTCTAAGGGACATCAGACAGTTGTGAAGCTAGAAGCAAGGGAACTAAGGAGCCATACATTAGACCAATCTTTAAATAAAACCAAACCTTTCCTTATTTACCTCTGCAATTTCGTTGTGTTGTAATGGTGTACATCATTGGCTTCATCATGAAGTAGAAGTCGTTTTTGGGAATAGAATAAATTTATAAAATATTTGTTACTGGCTGCAACATGCTCATAGCGAAGAGCTCATCCTAATGTTGGTTTCTACTGCCACATTCTTGAGTGAAAAAAAAAAAAAAGAAATATACAATAAGCTAATAAATCCTGTAGCCCTGTTTTTCGTTTTTATGAATCTGTGCGTTGCATCTATGATCATGCTACAAATAACTAAGGCATTATGGGTTTGAATTTTTTTCAGAATGCTAATGTTTCGTAGATATAATTGCAACTCAACACCATATAGCGGAGTAGAAATGCTGGCGCAAATCTTTGGCATTTCAGTTCCACTTGTGTGTCAACTGAACTGATGCGTGGGTAGCTTTATTGTAAGGACAGCTGTTTTTGTCGTGCCTTTGGGTGCAGCGTGGTATACTTCTGTTGGAAATCCTTTATCACGCTGGTATGGATGATACATTTCATTCACTTGAAGTAATGGATTGCTCGTAGCACCATAAATAGGCATGCGTCAGCATTATGGGGTGCTTTTTGGGCTGTGCTGAGAAGCATTTTGCTTGCTCCTCTCTGTCCATGTAACAGCCCATTGGTAAGGGCTGTTACATATCTTGATACTGTCTCACAAATAACCTGAAACAGTACTGAAGGTAGGTGGGAGAGGGGGGGGGGGGGCTTAGCCGGAGAAGATTTTTGCCAAGCAGAATATGGGTTCAGGTCAACTTACTAGTGAGAGGTCAACTTACTAGTGCTTTCTTTATGAAGCACCATAGTGCTTCATAAAGAAAGCAACAGAATACCAATCAAGAAGGGTGTAAGGCAGGGGGACACAATCTCCCCAATGCTATTTACCGCATGCTTACAGGAGGTTTTCAGAGCCTAGAATGGGAGCAGTTAGGGATAAGAGTTAATGGAGAATACCCTAGTAACCTGCTCTTTGCCGATGACATTGCATTGCTAAGTAACTCAGGGGGCGAATTGCAACTCATGATTACGGAGTTAGATAAGGAGAGCAGAAAGGTGGGTCTTCAAATTAATCTGCAGAAAACGAAAGTAATGTACAACAACCTCGGAAAGGAGCAGTGCTTCGAGATAGGTAATAGTGCACTTGAAGTTGTAAAAGACTATGTCTACTTAGGGCAGGTAATAACCGCAGAGCCGAACCACGAGATTGAAGTAACTAGAAGAATAAGAATGGGGTGGAGCACATTCGGCAAGCACTCTCAAATTATGACAGGTAGATTGCCACTATCCCTCAAGAGAAAGGTATATAACAGCTGTATCTTGCCGGTACTTAGCTACGGAGCAGAAACCTGGAGACTTACAAAGAGGGTTCAGCTTAAATTGAGGACGACGCAGCGAGAAATGGAAAGAAAAATGGTAAGCGTAACCTTAAGAGACAAGAAGAGAGAAGAGTGGATTAGGGGACAAATGGGGGTTAAGGATATCATAGTTGAAATAAAGAAGAGGAAATGGACATGGGCCGGGCATGTAGCGCGTAGACAGGATAACCGCTGGTCGTTAAGGGTAACTAATACCCCTGTCACACGGCCACCACCAAACTCCGTTGAACACCGTCAACGTGAATTTCCCCTAGGGGGTTCGACGGAGAAGGAGTTGTGGCAGTGTCACACGGCAACGACAAGGTTGCAACAGTTGCCGCGAGGTGGCTCAGCTGGCGCTGTTTGATTTTCGGAAAAGCATTCTAATTTCATCTCTATTGATTTTTTTGTGAATCCTTGTTATGCGGTTTTTACAAAACACTATTAAGTAAGTATGCGACTGACAAACCATTAAAAATAATTTCAAATAAAAACGCATTTGCTAAATGTAGCAATGCTGCTAGTGATGCTGGCCACATTGTGCTTTTAGTTGCTTTCTTGCCGGTATACATGCTCGGTACGAAAATTCTTATGCTTCCTTGCCTCGTGAGCGCACATTTTGTGTTCTTCAGCCATGAGTGACACAGCGGACGACGTGAGGAATTGGTACCACATTGCGCGGGTAATGACGTTTATCGGCTGGCGCCGGTCGGCCCGACTCGTGAGGCACGGTGTGTAGGGCATCGGTGTTGAGAGTAAGTGAATTCTGGCGGGCGTAAATATATGTAAACAAACACGCGTTGTGAATGAGTACTACAACGAAAGAGCGTTTAATATTGCCATAATGTATTATTCTTTCACTGCGGCCACTTAGTGCTTGAAATTTTTCTCTGACCTCTAGACTGCTGGGGACGAGAGTACCTCATTTCGCTGCGGAGGGAGATCGTTGAACGTCCTTTGCGAAATGCTCCGTTTACCTTCGTTTGCGTAAGGGTGGCCGTGTGACACGGACCGCATCTTCGTTGTCGTAAGGACGAGGGAGTTAAACGGTCTTCGCGGGTGCTCGTGTGACAGGGGTATAACTGGATTCCCAGAGAAGGAAAGCGGGTTAGGGGGAGACAGAAGGTTAGGTGGGCAGATGAGATTAAGAAGTTTGCGGGTATAAATTGGCAGCAGCAAGCACAGGATCGGGTTAACTGGCGGAACATGGGAGAGGCCTTCGTCCTGCAGTGGACGTAGTCGGGCTGATGATGATGATGACTAGTGAGAGGATTGGGGAGTCTTTTTTTCTTAAGGCATGGTTCGTCGCACCGATCCAAGTTATGTTACTGGTGAAGTAGTGCACAAAAAGCATAGTCACACACGCACAAAGAATATGCAAATACAAGTTTTTTATGTACAAATTTTTGTGCTTGATGTTTTTATGTGTGTCTGTGTCTTTTGGGCTCTGCTTCATCACTATCATGGCTTACCAGTAAGCCCACCAGTGCTTGTTAAGTAAAATATTGATAAATAACAGCCGCTAAACACGGCTGCATGAAAGAGGAGGACGAAGTTGGTTTCCGTTTGATGCTGGTCTGGCGCCATCTTGCTCGTCGAGTTCTGTGCGCTGTAAATAGATCATTAAACAAGTTACTCGTAACATTATTGGTGGAGGTGCGGGGTAAATGATAAACGTCTTCTTTGGTAATTTTGTTAAGGTGACGGTAATCGACACAAAAGCGCCATGTTCCATCTTTCTTTTTAACAAGGACGGCTGGAGAAGCCCAGGGGCTTCATGAAGGCTCAATAATGTTTTTCGCAAGCATTTTGTCGACTTCATGTTGTAATATTGCACGCTCCGACGCAGACACACGGTAGGGGCGTCGGTGAATGGGAGTTGCATGGCCAGTATTTATGCGATGGGTGACAATGGTCGTTTGGCCTAAAGAGTTGCTGGCAAAGTCGAAAATGCTACGATAGCCCTCAAGAACGTGGCAAAGCGCTGCAGCTTGCTCAGACGCGAGGTCCGATGACACCATTCGCTCGATGTCGGCGCCCCAAGAACGTAATGGAGTGGAACCACTGACTGAGCTGCAGCAATCGTCAACTCTGAAGGGCTCGACATGGTCATCTTGGAGAGCGGTAATCGTTTATCTGGGGCCATGACCAAGCGTCATCGTTTTCGCTACTTACGACACTGCTTACAACGCCACCAATCTTGGCTCACTTTGATCCATTAGCCCCAACCGAGGTTCACACGGACGCCAGTGGACACGGCATAGGAGCTGTGCTATTGCAGCAACAACGGGGACACGACCGTGTTATAGCCTACGCAAGTCGACTGCTATCTCCAGCCGAGCGCAACCATTCCATCACGGAGCACGAGTGCCTCGCCCTTGTATGGGCAGTCGCCAAGTTTCGTCCATACCTGTACGGGTGCTCATTCCGTGTTGTCACGGATCATCACGCGCTCGGCTGGCTAGCCTCCCTGAAGGAACCCACGGGACGTCTCGCTCGTTGGGCTCTACGCCTTCAAGAGTACACGTTCTCTGTAATGTACAAAACAGGGCGATTACATCAGGATGCGGATTGTTTATCCCGCTACCCTGTTGACGAAGCAACCGATACTGACGCTATCACGGACGTTTTTTCCGTGTCGCAGCTGTTAAGCATTGGCGAAGAGCAACGTCGCGATGCTTCTTTACGAGCCATCATTGACAAACTGGAGTCAACGCCTAGCGACCAGTCCCTACGAATGTTTTTGGTGAAAGACGGGATCCTATGTCGCCGTAACCTTGATTCCTTCGGATCAGACTTAATTCCTGTCATTCCAGCGCACCTGCGTTCCACTGTCCTGCATGAACTTCATGACGCTCCCATGACGGGCCATTTGGGCGTTTCTCGCACATACGATCGGGTATGACGTCTGTTTTTTTTGGCTTGGACTTGCCCGCTCTGTTCGACGCTACGTCGCCGCTTGTGAGCCCTGTCAGCGTCGCAAAACACCGTCTGTCCTCCCAGCCGACTACCTTCAGCCGATCGACGTTCCCAACGAGTTTTTCTTTCGAGTTGGTCTCGACCTGTTGGGCCCTTTTCCACTCTCCGTAGCCGGAAATAAATGGATTACTGTTGCCACGGACTACGCGACGCGGTACGCAATCACACGAGCACTCCCGACCAGCTGCGCTACCGACGTTGCGGACTTTCTGCTGTACGACATATTAGTGCACGGTGCTCCCCGTCAACTTCTCACCGACCGTGGCCGCACGTTCTTATCAGCTGTCGTTCATGAAATCCTGAGGTCTTGCCATACCAAGCACAAATTTACTACTTCGTACCATCCCCAGTCAAATGGCCTCACGGAGCGCCTTAACAGGACCCTAACCGATATGCTTGCCAAATACGTTGCGCCAGACCACCATGATTGGGACATTCATTTGCCGTATGTGACGTTCGCCTACAATTCATCTCGTCACAACACTGCCGGCTATTCGCCCTTCTATCTACTATATGGCCGGGACCCAACTCTACCCTTAGACACTTTACTACCTGCGGCCACTGAATATGCTGGGGAAGCCATTGCTCGCGCCGACCACGCGCGCCAAGTCGCCCGTAACCGTCTGCAGGCTTCACAGGCGCGGCAACAACAGCTCTACAATTCTCACCATAGGGACGTGCACTTTTCTCCGGGTTCTCTCGTGCTCCTCTGGTCACCTACTCGGTGCGTGGGACTGTCTGAAAAACTGTTGTCGCCATACACTGGACCATTCCGTAACGTTCGCAAAGTGACAGACGTCACGTACGAGATTGTTCCAACCGATCCAACAAAGTCGTCAGCTCCGAGCGACACTGTTCACGTGGCTCGGCTAAAGCCCTATTACCCCCCTTCGACATCATCTGCGTAAATTTAGCACCGGGACGGTGCTTCTACCGCCGGGTGTTATGATACATAACAGCCGCTAAACACGGTTGCATGAAAGAGGACGACGAAGTGGGTTTTTTTTCGTTTGATGCTGGTCTGGCGCCATCTTGCTCGTCGAGTTCTGTGCGCTGTAAATAGATCATTAAACAAGTTACTCGTAACATTATGTACTTTGTGCATTCAAATTGTCTACAAAAAAATATTTTAGAGCTTACCATCGCAGCCATGGCTGCCTATCAACATGACAGTGCACATACAGTCTAGGCTGGTTAATTCTTTTGTTACCGCACGAAAATGGCTATTTTTTCATATGTCTCTGAATTATACTTTTTGCCAGTTTGTAAACTACTCCAGCATGCAGTGCAGCATGCCAAATTTTGCACGATTAAATGCACTTTTCACAAAATACATGCAGAGCAACCAAATGATTTTGAAATGAATAAAAATGTGAAAAGTGCATAATTTTTGGTAGACAGGTAAACGGTGCAGTAAAAAGCACTGTATATGCAAAAATTATTAAAACAAAGAAAATTCAATATATACATTTTGAAGATAAATCACCCTGGGACAGTAAAAAATAATAAATGTCTGAGAAAAGAAAATCGGTACCAAGGTGTTGCTTCATTGCTCATGCCATGTGGTAAAGCATTGCATGGTTTTTCGTGTGACACAAGGGAAATCAGGCACTTCTCTTTGTAAATTATTGAAAAAAAAATCGAAAAGAGACTAAAGGTGTTCCAATATAAGATGGATGGTGGTAATGTGAATAATACCTCTATAAGGCAGATGTCCAATGAACTTGTGTATTTCGTGTAGCGTCTCCTCTCTCCATGAGCCACCTCACTCCGCATTGGTTGGCGATCAGTATATGCATCCAAGCATATTTCTTTGCATTTTTGCACATCGTATTAAAAAGAAACAATATGGCATGCAGTTCTAAAACGTTTTGCGCTGCTTCGTAGTCAGGGCCAAAATGTTCGCAGGTGGCCTTTTCGTCATGAGGAAAAGTTCTGCAGCCGATGTCAGCACATCGCGCCCCAGCTATGTGTGGACTTCGCACTTAAGCAGAGTAGCTATAAGATTGTGTACAAACGTCAGCAGCTACGCACTTGCGGTGGAGAGGTCGCAAACAAAACAAACCCACGAACGGCTGCGGACATTTCAGGCTGACGCAAAAAACATCGTCGCCATCAAGCTTGAGCGGACGTGCGGTCATCCTTTGACTCTAAGCTTGTACTCACTCAATTCAGGTGCCGTTTCTAGACAATTTTGAGTGGTGGATGTTTTGTGCAGCGCAGGGGCGCATGCGTGATGATGCCGTAGGAGCGACTAGTGACAGCTGTTGCGGCTCCGTGTCTATAACAATACAAGCGAAACTAAACGTGCTAGAAACTTTCTAGCACTAAACGTGCTACAAACGTGCTAGAAACTGACTTTAGACATGCGGTGGACCTTTGGAAATATCTTTCGCGGAATAAATTTTCCCAAAATCTTAGCAACAGCCTTTGTTGAATAGCATGCATTAATTTCTGGCAATTATAACTACTCAATACTAAGATTGCGAAGCGGACCCCTGAATTTGATATTTGACTTGCAATGATTCTTTGGATTACAGAACTTGGATTTTACTGTAGCATAACCACGACGGGCACAGATTTCTGTCAAGTGCGCGAGCCTAGTCCACTTTCCCCACAACACAGGCACATTGGTTCATGCAAAGGTCTTTCAAAAATCACTTTGTGGCCGAAACAGGCAAATTCAAAATCATTATGAAAGTTGGGTGGCTGGACTAACTACTAGAAAGTGCTGGGTGCATGAGAAACGTACTGAACATGCCAAAATCGACCATCCAAAGCGTCGATCACCGGTGATTGACTTGAATAAGCCTGGTAACAAAAAAGCCAAGACCACCGGTTTCAGTTTGAATTCAAGCTTATTACTTGCTGGTTGTTTTATGATTAGCTACATCTTCCATCAGAACAGTGAGCCCAGCTGATAGCGTTCAGTTATACAGACAAGTGAAGCTTATGAAAATGCATTTCTTGGTTCATGTTTCTTGCTTGCCTGTGACTGCAGTGTGAAAAAGACAGGGTTGTAAGAAACATAGCCTCTTGTCATGATTTCATATGGCAGGTTTCAGTAAGCATCTTACATAAATTGGTTGGGCAGTATTATAAGAGAAACAGTAATGTGTGTCAAATTGGTGAATTTTGCATGAGCAAAAGAAGAATAGAGTTTATACTGGTCCTTTGGGGGAAAATCTAGGTGCATTTTCATAAAATGGACACTTGCTGATATCTGATGTATAAGGGAATGTATTGTAAGGTTCATAAATAGCTAAGACTTATTTTGGTTGCTCAGCAGCTGGGGCATTGCTCTATTAAGCCAGAGTTTACAGGACTAAATCATACCCTCCGTCGCCAAATTTCGATTGGGACAAAATGCCAAAGTTTGTCAGTGTACGACATCGGTGTTGCGGAGTTGGCACTCCAAAATTAGAAAATCTGGAATTTTGCGACCCCCGGAGTAGAATTGGAATGGAATGGCGACGGAGCTTGGAGGAATGGAATGGGAATGGAATTGTCTTTTTATGAAAATAGAGCACATTTTCTTCAATGTGCTGTTTTTGAAACTTCAAGCATTAGTAAGACAGATCCTCGAATTTAACAATAAAGCAGTAATTTCAAAAGGTTTGGCTGATTACAAGCATGGTACATTTATAAGCAACGCACCTACTATAATTGTGTCGTTATATAGACTGTTGCTTCAAAGTTTTTCTCTATTCTCACTAACATTTTTTTTTCAAGATTGTGCTGACCATGCAAATACCATAGGTAGCTGAAAAACTGCCGCTATGTGAACTAGTAGTGTGGTTGTACTGCACGAGATAAGTCACCAAGCTACTATCTCTCTACTGTGGTAACGTGTTTAGCGTAGTTTTGCAGTGCTTATGCATTTGATGAAATCAGCTTTATGTTGTTACAATCATTCGTAGCTCGATAAAGCTGTCAAGATATGAATTTCCTATGTTGAGGAATTGTAGGAATGCAATTGACCTGCCTGCCATTCCCAGAGTGGGAATGGGCTAATATTTGTCATTCAGAGGAATTGAAAAGAGTGGAATTACGGCGAGTTGCCATTACCCAGAATTGAATTGGAGTGTAATGGAGGTGCCCACTGCACAACACTGATGGGAGTATTCTGAGACTATCAGTTTCAGTTACCTGTCACTCTGGCTAGATTTCAAGATGTAGGTGCAGAACTGTACCGCGGTGAAATGTGTCTGGTGTGAGTCTTATGAAGAATCCTGCAAGTGACACTGTGACAGTGTCAGAATACTACCATAGGTATTATATTGCTAGTTCCTTCTGACTGTGGTGTGGCCTATGATGAGATTGTTGTTTTCATATGTAAACCACCAATATTTAGTTGGTATTAATTGAGCACTGTCAGGAAGGTAAAATATCATGTTTAAATTGGGTATTTAATTAGTATTTAATACCATCATGTTCTTGAAGCCCTAAGAGCAAAATTTTATTGATCTCTATCATGGAAGTGTCAAGAAACTACCTTTGACTACACTAAATTGTGCTTTGCTTTGAGTATTTGGAATTGCAAAATATGCTAAAATGTGCAGAAGTTATTGAATGAAGCTAGTTCTAAGGTTTTATTTTCTTCGTTTTTTGTTTTGCAATTTTTGTAGTAGAGAGGCTGTGTTATTGAAGTATTTCATAAAAGTTTACGTTTTGTTCTGATAGTAAATCCACAGGATCTGAATGTTTATCGGTGATGGTCTTCATGCATATGTTTTATGGCCTTTTTCAGCATCCCGCAGGCAAAGGGATGGGGTTGCCAGTGATGGTGCAACTGCTGGTGTGTCTGTGGTTCCGTCATCCGTTGATGGAGTTAATGAGGTACCACCATCAAGCCCATATCAAAGAAATATTTCTGGTAGGTTTTTCATCCTTTGCAGGATGTTTGAGCCAAAAGTACAGCACACTAGTGGCTTCCACATAGTCCTTGAGTGCTCATTAAATCGCACAAGAAAAAGATTTGTTGCAATAGCAGTTGAACTAAGGTATATCGGGTATGAGGGCCAGAATCGGAACCATGTAGCTGAAGTTGATATGTCAAAGATTGGGTTACATAACATCACTCTACCTCTCATGCTACCTCTGTAGATAGTACCTCATATAGCACAGGTGACACTTCGTTTCATACATAAGAGACAATATTGGGTACAGAAAGACTCCTTTCGCTCTTTTCATTTGTACACAATAAACAGTGTCATCAAATACAGTAGACTTTTGTAATTTGGCTCCAGTTAATTTGTTGTTTTGGCTAATTGAATCTTCACTGAAGGACCTGGCTAGTGCACCAAACATTTTTATGGTGACAAGTTCACTGTTTTGATACTGAAATTTGCCTTCACAGGGCAGTTTTAACCTAGCTCATGTTGCACTTTTGTAACCCTAACGGTGACCACAGTAACATTTCTAATAGCAGCGTCAAGCTATGCGGTGCTTAGTGAACAGCGAGTGGCTCACATATCATCTGTCCAAATCAACTATTTTCAGCCTGCTCTGTATATAAAGAAGCAGTAAAATTGGTGATTCCAGGGGTGTAACAGCTGCACCTATTGCGCTAATTTGATACAATTTCTCTTTGTTGCGCTGAGGTGCGCCAAAGCCGTGAATGTTCAAATTGCTCTGAGCTGCACTAAAATGCCTGACCAGCCTCAAAATTATCTCAGATGCGCTAATTTTAGCGAGAAGTGGAGGCCACATTGTCCACCTGCACTTTGCATCATCAATCAAACCAAGCGGCTGACCCTAATTTAAAACACGGTGTGTTTCGAAGTACGATTGACCAGATATAAGAAGTAACAAATACTAGAAGAAGTAACAACACCGTATGCCCATTGGTTCGCGGACCACAGCGGATACCTATCGGCAGGACGATGGAACATCAAACAAACAAAAAAAATGCATTGCTGTAGCCACCAACGCTTCGCAGGAAATATGAATTTCTTGGTCGGCAAACACAGCCATGGCATGTCAGGAACGTATGCCGCATTATTCATGCATGAACAAGGTTGATGTGCTGCGAATGTCGTGCCGTTGTTGCCAGTCAACACGGTTGCCATAGTAATGACACATAAATCATTTTTCTGGCTTGAAGTTGTTTTGTCCTGGCGATAGATATCTGATAAGGGTGTAGCGGTTCAAAAATTGCTTGGCCTTGTTCTCACCTGCGCCGAACACTGCTGAAAGTAACAACGGGCTCGCGCTGTTGTTACTTTGTCTGGTCAAATGCGGCCTTATAAGTGAGCCGAGAAGTTGCGTCCTAAACCTAACCCTACTGTCAAATAAAAAACAAAAAGTGTGTGTGTGTGTGGGGGGGGTAGCAGTTGGAAAATTACTTGACCTTGTGCTAACCCACGCAGAACACTGCTTAAGGCACCTTCAGCGCAGTACACTGGCGTTCCAAGGAAAAGTGTATTATGATTTGGAAGGGGCTGTTAATGCTAGTCACGGGACACAGCACATTTTGTTAAATTACTCGTGTGTATGCGCCGCGTAACTGTGAGCACTAGTGTGATCGTTTGTGTCTAAGAAAGTTACTGGCAATCGTTTAGAGCAGTGAATGACATTTCTGCTGCCCTTAAGAAAATACTTGTGTGCAAGTTTTTTTTCGTCACCTCATTCAATTCAATTTCAAGGTCACTAGCTTGGCAGATCCAGATTTAAATGCGCAGAGTATGTCAAAGGATTCGACAGGCACGGCAAATGCTAGTGTGGGCATCGTTGTTGGCTCAGTGGTGTAATTCAGAATACATACTACTTTTATTGAAATTTCAGTGCTCATGTTCTATACGCACAATTTATGTGGGTTGAATGTTTTTTACTATGTACTTATATATTTTTTTAAATGCGAGCTTTGTTTTTTGTACTGCTCTAAATTTGGTTTTTTATGACAAAAATTTTTTTTCTTTGTAACCTGCTTCAAATTTAGGTTTTAGTGCCCCAAAAGTAACATTTTACTGCTACAGAAATTGCTTCAATTTCTATTTTGGCTGTTGCACTCCCACGATTCACTTCGCTATATTAAAACTGTGTTATACTTTCATTCTACTAGGGATGGGTGAATAGTAAATTTGAGGTTCAAAAGTAATAGTGATTTTGGCTAAACATTTTTATCGAATAATTCAAATAGCATATATCACATATAAAAAAATAAGCATTTTTATAATGACACAACTACTATACATAATATTTTTAAGAATTAGAACTACTAGGCATGTGCAAGTGTCATTTTTTGGTTTGAAGTGAAGTGGAAATAAATTTGAATTGTGGCTGCATCTGAATTGCAGTATGGCCCAAGTTATAAGTGGCAAAGTGTGTAAAGTTTTAAACAATGCCAAACTTTGCATGTGCTACCCACACAACCGCACCACACGTGGAGGAACACCTGCCACATGTAAGCTGAAGGCATGTAAGCAGAAGGCTGTTGCCGATTTTCTTTCGCCCTCCGCTTGTGTGTAGCAGATGTCGTGCCACGCGTAGTGCATCTGTACGGTAATGTCAGTCATTTGAAACACCGCTTTGTGAAACATATCTGCAAAGTGATAGTGTGTCAGTAGATGAATGGTGAGTAATGCAGTAAAGATGTTGCCGTAGGAAACATCGGCGCACACTGCATGCTTTGCCCCTCCTCCTCTTTTGTGTTACCGTATTTACTCGATTCTACCGCGCCCTCGATTGTAACGCGCAACCGGTTTCGACGACGAAAAAAAAGTAAGACATCGATTGCAACGCGCACCCATTTTTCTCGTTGGCGCGCACGATCACACCACTCGAAAAAACGACTCCTTTTGGGAGCGTCTTCCATTTAAATATGAGGTACGGGGGAAGCTTGTGCCCATCTGACGTGTAACAGAGCATTGCCGTCACTGTAGTTTTACCGTGGACCGATGTCAGCACGCGAACTTGCTTCGCCCCCTTCTTTTCGACGGTTGTGGTGCTAGGCATGCCCAAGTGAAGAGGCGTCTGATCGGCATTCCCGATTTGCCCAAGCAGATAGCTGTTGTTGTGCCGCAAGTTTAGGACGAACCTCTGAAAACTGTGAAGCTTTTCATCGTACTCCTCTGGAAACTTTTCGCATTTGCCCGTTTGCCTTCGGAGGGAAAAGCTTTTTCTCTTCATAAAGTTAGTTAGCCAGCACCTGCTCGCTTTAAACTGGCTCCGCATTAGCGCTTTTTCTATTCTAAGGCTAACTGCATAGCCCGCACTTGGAGCAGTTCTGTCGTCACGGGCCGCTGTGCCGCTCGCTGCTCAAGCACATACTCGCCGAGCAGCTCTTCAATTTGTGGAAACCGACCCTGCTGTGGTCCACTAAAGCCTTTTGCGTGAAGCTTTGCTGTCGACAATCTTCTGCTTTTGTTTCCGCCATTCCCGCACGCACGTTTCGGGAACTTCGAACGACCGCGATGCGGCCCATTTTCGTCCGTTTCTACACACGCGACGACTTTTCTTTTAAAAGCGGCATCGTGGTGCACTCGAGTTTTTGGAGTTCGTCCTTCCATGCCGTCGATGCTAATGCACTACAAGATGACGAACTCCTCAGCACATGTACGTAGTGCCGCACATGGGAAACATATAGGCAGAAATGGCCGACGCGCCATGCCGACGCACGTAGGGGGCGGCAATTTTGGATATGCCGATGGCAATAGAATGACCGTATTCAGTTTTTTTTTTTTTTCCGTACTCGATTCTAACGCGCATGCAATTTATGAACTCGCTTAACCGGAAAAAAGGTGCGCGTTAGATTCGAGTAATTACGGTAATGGAGCTGAAACACGTTTACCTGCATGCTCCTTCAGCACAACTTTTTTGTCTTCAGTGAACTGAGTCACTTGCTGTTCGTTGTGTCACAGAAACTATGCTTAGTTAATTTTATTCTTCATTGAGCCTGGAATACCTGCTTTAACTACTGAATTGGGCAAAGAACGAGCCCTCTGGTATTCTGAAACAAGAGGCAAGATTTTTTATTTTTAAAGTCAACACTTTTGTCATTTGTGAAAATATGAAATGGCGGTTGCAGAACCTTGTTTTGTAGCCCCTGGAATAGGACAATACTTGTTTTGGTATTTGAATTTTTGAGCATTAGTTCCATTCATACTTTGAAAATAGTTATTTGTAAATATTCTTTCATTGCAAAAATCCACATTTGTCGGTGAATCTTTCAGATATTTTTTGATGTTTCTTGATCTGAAAAATATAGTTGCTGAACCTTTGATTAAAGAGGGATCTAACAAATCATTGGATGTAACAAAGTAAATCCGTGATTGTTACTGATATCTCTGTGTAACAATTATGTAATGGTGACTTGTGTAAAATGTTACAAAAGGTATTTTCTTGTGTGATGTGCCTTTATTATTTTGGCATTATACTTATGATGTATGTGTGCACTAAATTAATTACATAGTTTATTGTATTTCATTGCTCTATGAAATAGTCTCTTATATTATTAGTGCTCTGTTCATGTGGCATATCTACATTAGAAACATTGGAGTGTGTTTGCTAGAAGGAGTAGCTTATTTCATGATGTGTTTTTTTCACCAGCTTTTACAGAGTTGGACTTGAGCTCTCCCTTGCACTATGGGACACCAAGCTCTGCGACTGGGACTCCTAGATCTAATGTGTAAGTGTTATATAATAGTACTGTGCAGGATTTTAGTGTGCCTGGGCTCAGTGTGCCCGCCTAGATAAACACACTGGTGCTTATGCTCACCTTGTAGTTGTCCGTGCCATTTTATATATATAACGCAGATGTGCCTTTGTTTTAGTCGTTTCAACTAGTTCGCTATTGTCTCTTGAAACCATGCAGTTTGCAAGTGCTACTTTCTGATAAAAATTCTGGCAGATCCTTCGTGTTGTGAGAATCAATGTCATTTGAAACAATCCACGAGGAGCTGCCTATGCTGCGTTGTTTGACTTTGAATGAAGGAAAGAAGTGGTTTATTCATGTATTATAACAAGAGACATTCTATAAAAAACATAAGGCGTACTGACATATAATTTCAAGGCTGGGGTAGCTTGCGAGATCGATTCTCATGAACATATGTATATCGTCTACCAAATCTGAACAGCCAATACAGCTTGGAAGGTAATTTACATAAATTTTGAAGTTGCGTGTCTGATCCAGCACTATTTGCTGCACGTTATGACTTTGGCATCCTCCAAAGTGACCTGAGTGGGACCCTAAAATTTCTGCAAAGTTACCACTGCAGCCAAGTTCTGAGGTGCCTAGCTAAATCATAATGTCATAGTCACCATTGCACATATGCTGCGCTTGTACCAGTAGGCTGCTATTCAGCTGCTTACCCAGGAGTTTGTGCCCACGGTGAACATGTGGAGGCTCCAAGAAAATCCTTGCCATGAGCTGATGAAGCCCCGCCGTGGTGGTCTAGTGGCTAAGGTACTCGGCTGCTGACCTGCAGGTTGCGGCATTGAATCTTGGCTGCGGCGGCTGCATTTCCGATGGAGGCGGAAATGTTTTAGGCCCGTGTGCTCGGATTTGGGCGCACGTTAAAGAACCCCAGGTGGTCTGAATTTCCGGAGCACTTCACTACGGCGTCTCTCATAATTAAATGGTGGTTTTGGGACGTTAAACCCCACATATCAATCAATCAATGAGCCGATGATGATGGCAAAAACAGTACCAACATTGCGCGGCACATACCTCACGTGGAAGACCACGCGGACATCACAGCAGTGCATCCGAGCTCTGTCTGCTGTTTCACACACTTGTTGGCATTAGTCGCCCACAGTGGCTTGCCATCTTCTAACTTTCTAAAATAAACACTGAGAATGGTCGGTAATAAACATACCGTAATTACTTATCTTTGGAATGCTGCCGCAAGCGATGTGCCATGTTATGACTATTGCACCTCCAGCGTCGTACTGCAGCAAAAATATGCCACAACAAACTTTTTGCATCTGTATTCTTTATACAGCCATTAAAAAAGGATGCATTGTAAAAACAATTCATACATGCGCAAACATAAACGGGCCAAATTACACGACTCTTCTCACTTGCAGCTGAGCAAGTGGCACACACCTCCATAGTGTACTGCGCGAGTGAGCGCATAGCGTACTTCATTGCATATTGTGTAAGTGAGCACACCAAAGAAAAAAAAAATTGGATTGAAAAAAGTGGAGAACCTATAATAATCCTTCGTCTATCGGCAACGAGACTGAATAGATCTTTTTCGAGCAATCCCAGAACGCTCCACGAGCGTGTGGAGCAGTATGGGAAAGGTGTGTACACCGAGCGAAAAGAACGCGTCATTGCTTGTTGATTATTAAAGGGACATTAAAGGCAACTATTAAGTCGACGTTGATTGTTGAAATAGCGGTCCAGAAACCTTGTAGTGTTACATTTGTGCCAAGGAAGGGCCTATTTTGAAATAAAATTACATATTAGTGGTCCGCATCGGGTAAGCGCACTTCAAATCACCCGCCTCAAGAAGCGAATCGACCGGACTGACTCGCGTCACTGTTGCCGCGCACAACGTTACTCCGAAAACAGCGAAGCCACAGCAGTTAGGACCATTGATCAATTTCCCACCATTGGCTCTGAGATTGCAGACGTTTTTTTTATTCAACTGTGCCCCGCTAGATGGCACCACCTGTTCAGTGTAACTACGAGTCCACTACCCAGCCACTACAGTCTCTATCCAACACTATCTGCAATGCATACTAATGGTGTACTCTATCTCTCAGTTCTTTACATTCTCAGCCACTACAGTTATGGCCGAACACGATCTGTAATGCACACTAATGGTGTACTCTATCTCTCAGTTCTCCACATTCCCAGCCACTACAGTTATGGCCAAACACGATCTGTAATGCATACTAATGGTGTACTCTATCTCTGAGTTCTCCACATTCTCAGCCACTACAGTTATTGCCAAACAATATCTGCAATGCATACTAATGGTGTACTCTATCTCTCAGTTCTTTACATTCTCAGCCACTACAGTTATGGCCGAACACGATCTGTAATGCACACTAATGGTGTACTCTATCTCTCAGTTCTCCACATTCCCAGCCACTACAGTTATTGCCAAACACTATTTGCAATGCATACTAAAGGTGTACTCTATCTCTCAGTTCTCCACATTCTCAGCCACTACAGTTATGGCCAAACACTATCTAAAATCTACGCGAAAATTGAATTGTTGGACCACTTGTGCCATTCCCCATAGTAACGTCTGGTGGTTCTTTTTTCCATGAATCAAACAGAAATGGACAAGCAGCATTTTATTGCGTCGCTTGATGCATGTAAGGTTCTTTATTTAGTGCAGCTAGATCGATTACTACGGATTAATTGTTGGCGGTCCATTTGATGTCATAGCGATAATTTTAAGAATGCCCTACTGTGGCGCATGTGTTCTTGTGCATTTACCTTAATTTCTTGGTAAGTAGGTCTTTGCTGTTGGTAATAGTAAATGATGTCATACATGGAGCTTTCACTCTGACGTAAATTGTTATTTGACTTTTGTGTCCCTTTAAATCCTGAACACTAGTTATTTCCAAACGCACCTGCATGTGTTTCTACTCATGAAATGTGAAAGGAATAACGCAGTCATTGTTTATATCACCATGCAGATGAACATCGAATGTAGCAGTTGATTGGCATGTGAGTTGCGTAGGTATATGTAGTCGAAACATGCTGTTGTGAGGAAAGTAAAGTGGAATACTGAATTTATGTTTATTTAACGATTAACTGCTCACAAGGCCCTATGGCATTTAATACCATCACAGTTTGATTGGGCCATTAATGCCAAACTAGAAAGAAATGTTACAAAATTATTTTATTTTATTTTTATTCATGATTCATGCTGTGTAAGCAAAAAAAAAAAGAGTGAGTGTATTTTAAACAAGTTAGAAGGTGAAGGGGTGGAATTAGAACTCACTTGCGAGGTACCTTGCTCTGATAATTTTCAGTTTCTTCATAGATGCTTAAGTGGTACTGCGAAGCATGCTTGCTAGCAGTATGTTCCGCATTCAGTGAAACCGGTGTTGAGTTCCGTGACTGTGCATTCAAGTATTGTTCAATGAGGAATCATGATGTCATGCTTACTCTCTGCATTGAAGAAAAAAAAAAACAAACAAAAAAAAAACTTGCACACATTACCTGAGCAATAGTTTCCAGCTGCACATTGATGCACATTGACACTTCAACAGCTCGATATGGCAGTGTAGTGCAATTATTGTGTACGGTGGCATGATCACTCCTGGGACTTAGACTGCAATGCAGAGCGGTAAGAGCTAAACGAACCTTGGCACGCAGCTCTGATCGGGAAGCCAGATATCTTTGTTGTTACGGGAATTTCATTCTTGAGAGCTCATGCTATTGAGTGTTCAACTGTATACCAAGTTAAGGAAATGACTGAAAGGGCACCCAGAAGCGGGAGGGTGCTCTCGTATATGCCTGAAAAAGGAGAATAGATGGATCAGTCATTTATTTATTTATTTATTCAGAATACTGTCAATCCCGTGATGGGATTATTACAGGAGTGGTGTCATATTGTTCATTGTAAAAACAAGCAATACACAGACTAAAAATGCATGTTGCAAGCCCTAGAAATTTCAAGCAAATATCTCAAACATTAGTGCAAAATTCGCCGTAGTGATAGGCAAAGAGTCTTTATGAATATAAACGTCAGATGAATTGCTGGGGCTAGCAAAAAACAAATACAAAATGTAATTGTACAGACAGAGTTAAAACTTGCGTTATCATCGATTCAGGAAATCACCGCTAAATAAAAGTCAGCACACTTTCACTCGCTCGATTAACAAATTTATCAACAAATTTATTCATTTGATTGTTTTCATAGTGCCTTTAGTTGCCAAAAAGTGTTTTCCATTGAACGCTTGAGTTAATGTATTGCACCACATATGCAAGCTGCTCTTAGGTACAGATGGCTTTTATACTAGTTTCGTGTCTGAGTACATAGAATTCAGGTGTAGGCTCTTGTGGAGGCATACACTTGATGCATTTGAGTGTAATTTATTCATCAATGTAGTGTATTACATATACTGCTGCTTCTCACTTGTGTACTTTCAGGAGAGGAACGCCGATCAGGCACAGGACTGATATTCGAAATGACCGCCGCATGCGCCAGGTTGCCATTGGTGCTAGTGATGGAGTAAGCAACTTCTTAATTTAAATTAGTACACATTGAAAGTAATCAAGGGGGATAGGGGGAGGGGAGTTCTTTACCACCATTGTAATAAACATGTTACTGCAAAGTGGATGAAAATTTTCAATTTCCTGATTATACTTTGCAATTTCTTGAAGATATTCGTGGTTACATATTGTATGGCCTGTGACAAATAAACAAGTTTGCCCAGTTTGATGTTGCTGGACAATATGAGCCAGTATAACAAGCTTTAAAGCCAAAAAAATGACTAATCAATGTGAGGCTAATACGTTCATTTAACCTTGAATGGTGGCTTCGAAGCAGTGCGGATTTCACCTGGACAGTTGTATTCATGGTATACCACTCCTCCACTGCAGAGAAATCACCTTTATTGGGGTTACATGCAGTTTGTTCAGGTCTATTAATCATAGCTATCACTGCATGAGGCTTATGGCCTATTGGGTTCTTGCAGTAGTTTGACCCAGGGACATCATGCTAACTTCCACTTGAGTTAGTAAAGGGCATATAAATGCAGTAGGGGCTTTGCATAGTGTTAGTGCTACCTATTTCAGGAATCTCATTCAATAGGCATTGAACATTTTTGTGCTGACTAGACGAGCTCTGTGAACATGCACTTAGCGGTTGAAAGTAGGTAAAATGTATGATGCATCACAATCTACTGCATCTGTTGCTACCTATTTCTATCATTTTAGTGCATACAGCACACAGGCAATCTGCAAATATCTAAGATATAACACTGTTGCAGCCAAATCTCAATACAGCGCATATCATTTACAACATAACCGTCTGTAGTGCAGGACTGGCTATAGCATGTTTTTTTTTCTTAATCTTTTACCCTCCCAAAAAACTCAATCTATGCATACCGCTTATTGTGAAGTCTCCTGAGATGAAAGAATGGTTGTAACGTAACTATGCGAAAATTCTCAGAGAATTGAGGAAGCGAGCGCACTTCTAAGTTGAGCTGCACCAGCTGTGAAAAGAGCAACGGCAGCATATTGAAGGAGGAGGGGACATGTAGTGAACAATAAAGAGCGGTGAATATGGGAGAGGGGCAGTGCAACATAGGCACCCACGCGTAGTGAGGAGCGGGGAGCGGGAAGCCTTTCTCCACTCTGCTCTGGCCGCTTTTCATGAGTGTGCTCCGCTTTTAAACGTGCAGCCTCATCAAGTGCGCGTCACCGCTGTTTGTCCATGCGTTTCTTTTGCAAAAATAGTTGAGTGCAAATATCACGAGTGCAATCTCGATTCCCTCACATATGACAGTGCTTTAAGACACATTGATTCTTTGCCACTAAAAGGCAAGCTTACGAATGCAGCAGACTTTTTCAGGACAGGTTCCGCAGCTGTTCTGACCATCAACCGACACTTCTTTTCGTGGGAGTGCTGTTTTCCTAACCACGAACCGAAACTTCTTGTGCGTGCTGCCCCTGTTTTAGCTCGTGAGTGTGGTTTCTTCCATGCCCACTCTCCACGTGTTTTTTGGCAAGCTTCCCACGACATGGCAACCCTCGTGCTAGGCCTAACAAGCACTAGCTACAGTATAGGCACGGCACACTGACCAGAGGGAAATGCGTGGTCGCACTGCCCCGTCTCAAAGTTTCTGACATTCGTCGTTAGGGGTACGCAGAAAAGAGACGCGTGCTCGCGTCCCCCATGTATCCCAGGCAAAATCCGCCAACAGATGCAAAGCGCGAGATGTGCGCATCGCGTTCCATTTTCAAGGTTTCTTTTTTTTATCCGCTAGGCTACGTACTCTGGCGCTCTAGTCAGACTGGAAAACTCCACTGAACGGTGCCTTTAGACCGCTTGTAACGTAAGTTGCGAATATCCGCACTATAAGCGGTATCGCACTGTAACCAAACCAACCTTTTTCAAGGGCCGCACTTGCGCAAAACATGTTGAGCATGCGGCTTCGCGTGTTTGAGAATCGAAACATGCGATAGGTGCTTGTTAACAATTAAATTTCTGAATGTTAAAAGAATGTAATGTCCAAAGACGCATGTTACCAATCAAGTGAACGTGAAAGGGGGCGGGCGGGTCTAACAAATGAAAGCACCATTTAGCCTCGATTATGCACATTACTCAGAAACTATGTTGAATCACGTCCAGAATTCGACGCGTTGAAAGACGCCAACCATTTGATTTCACGAGTGTGCACCCGATTTAAGACATCGCAATCGAATCGCGAACCACTGTTTGAGCGCTATACATGCCGCTTTCTTTTTCATTAACGATATGTATCCCTTCACGTCAACTGCGGCCACCGCAAAAAGTTTCGTTGATTCGGTACCAAACCGCAACTTAGAATCACGCGACCACTACCGATTGAAGCGCAACCAACGCCGATTAGGCCTGGCTTGCGATTTGGTATGTTGTCGCGAAAAGTTTGTCCAATACAGTGAAACCGCGTTAAACCGTAGTTGGCCAGAGCTCGGAAAAAGTACGTACTAAACGGTAGTACAGCTTAACCGAAATAACGTCAGGTCGCTCACTTACCTGTAAAAAAAAAAAGAAACCTTCAGGGAGTGCGATGACTCTTCTCGGCAAATACCCGCATGACGCTGACGCAATGCGCAGCTTCGGCTACTGTCATGGTTGAGTTGTCATGGTTGAGCTGCGAGGCAAAAACCAGGGCCTTCTCCACGAGCAGGGGTTTGCTGATAGGCAGATTTTTTTACCATGCAGCTTTTAGCCACTTCACCAGCGCCTTCTCTACATCCGAAAATGCCGAACCGCGTAGCTGGCACCTTTTCGCAGTTGCAGCAGCACTGCCGAGCAACTTCTCTCTGGAATTCCAAATTCCACACACCGTGGTTAACGGCAGGTCCTTTTCGCGTGCCAGCGCCGATTTTTTCATGCCACTTTCAATAGCACGAATTATGTCCAATTTCTCCTCTATTTTCAGCACTCGGTGCTTTTGCCCCAGCTTCGGCATTACGCAAGTACGAAGCAGCACAAGCACACATACACGAAGCGTGAAAAACGACGCGAGAGCTGTACGGCACGGATCAACCAGAGAACACCTATGCACGACGCCAAAGGAACAAAGAAAGTAAAGCAGGCGCACACCGTGTTAGCGTGTTTGTGCAAACCGCCATCGCGTGGAAAACACCAGAAGCCTACCCGGCCGAGTGCTTCTTGTTGCAGAAAAATCCAAGAGATGGTGCTCACCAACACAGCCGCCATCATCATCAACACAAACAAGCGAGGCGTGTTTCGATCTCTGGGGCTTGCTGTTCTGTCGGGACGCCCAGTGGGGGACGACATGCCGCGGCGAGTGCGCAACGAAAATTGGAAAAACTACTTATTAATCAATACATACGCGATAAGCTGGTACGGCTTATGCGTATACAAAATGCATTATGTTCAATGGCCGCCGAGTCGGAGATTTGACTTCACTACTTTTAAAACGAAACTACTGTTTACGTGGGTACGGTTTAACGAGGTTTCACTGTACAAGAAGATTGGCCATCAAAAAGATCGCGCTAGCAGTGAACCAAGAACAGCGTGCGTGATAGGAAATTCGTGTTTTCAAATATTGTGGCTCTGCACAACTCTATGAATCAAGCTTTTAGCAGATCTCAGGAACAAGCTTCTAGTTATAGGAGAACTTATTTGCTTTTTTTATGAAGTATACAGTGCGGGAAAAATATTTTTGTATTATGATCATGCAATGTTCAGCGATCACACACTTTTTCAATCTCTCCTCTTTGACAAGTACAGCTTCATAGAACAATATCTCTTGCATTAGCTCTTTTCTTTCGGTTGAAATAACGGCTCTCTTCTCTTAATTGTTTTGGTCGAGTATTAAATTCACCTCTTAGCACTTTCCCATGTTCTCTTGAGCAGGTCTCCATGCAGGTCCATAACAGTTGCATGGCATAAAGTAAGTGCTCTGGGAGCTGTTGCTGAAAGGCTCGTAGGGGGCATTTTGCTTTGAAAGCATTTTGTTGTAGGCTCGCTTTACTGTATAATGCAATAGTGCCTTAGTGTGAATATTTCATTTGTGTAGTGTTTTACTATGAGTTTTTTAGGGGTTTATTATTAATATTTTTCCTCATTTATGTTACTTGTTTTACATTTATGTGGCCCTGTGGCAGAGAAAAAAAGCTTGCAAATAGAAAAGCATTACCAATGTCTCATCTTGTTCCATGTCTGCACAATGGGCTTTTAGGCTGTATAAGTTTCCTCTGAGACTTTTCACTAATGTGCACACATTTTCAGGATGCAGTAGAGCAAGGAGGTGCAGTAGCCACCAGTGATTCTGGAATTGGCCCTCAGCTGGTCATATGGGGCACTGACGTGGTTGTGAGCCACTGCAAGGAAAAGTTCAAGCAATTTTTGCGCACATTTGCTGAAACCAATCTGGAAACTGATGAGCTTATGGAAGGTGTTGACCCGGTGCAGCCTCTTTATCTACAAAAGTTTGAAGAAGTGAGTCTCTCTATGTTCTTTTAATTTTTATTTATTTTTGTCATTTCCAATTGGTTGTGCTATTAATCACTTTTTTGTGCCTCCTAATATGTAAAAAAAAAGCATTGCTTAGCTATAGTAGTTTACGTAATAGGACCAATTTCAATCATTGAAGTTTTGACTAATGAAGTAGAATGCTGAATTTTAGGTCTTATATGAAGGCTTGACATGGTAAAATAGAATTTTTCCATTTTCTTGTGAAACGAAGGAAATAAAAATAATAAAATATGTAAAACCTGAAGCTGCATGGGCTGCTGTGCCAGCTGTGTCTGTGTGTTTGTGCATCAAGCATTTTGTTACCTGAAAATCATTTTTACGTTAGAATTCGAAGCATAAATTTCAAAGGGCAAAGTTTTCTGCTATTATAAGTATCTTGGACTTGCGTTCTTGCTGGCAAATGTACTGGTGATTGCATTTTTTTGTTTCTTTTCTTCGTTCTACAAGGCAATACAAATGCTAAGAAACCAGCTGCATTGACATAATGGCAGATGAATGTTCATTCTACATGGCACTGATTTGATCTGTGGATTATGGCAAATATACATGCTACAGTAGAGTCCACTCATAACAATATTGTTTGTAACAATATACAGTCGAATCTCATTGATTCGAACATGCTTAATTCGAACTTACGGTTAATTCGAACTCACAATGAGGTCTCGTCAAAGCTATGTGTATTCCAATGGGCAAAAACGCCCGGTAATTCGAACGCACAAGCACTTGCGACGGTTACTTCGAACACACCGCACTCCCGAAATGCTCTCAGAACCCCGCCCAATCCCGCGGTGGCACCTGAACACCTCAACGCTGCACGGGAAGTAAATGAAAAGAAATGAAAAGGCTGTGGTGGAATGTTAGCTTTTTCTCAAACGGCGATCTACGACGCGCCAGTGTCACGCTTCTCCCTTTTCTGTCCCTGCCATGTAAAGACCCTTCTCCTTCCAACACCGCACGTGAAGAGAGAGAGAGAAAAAAAAATAAAGCTGTCGCTGGGTTGAAGGAATGTGTGGTTGAAGGAAAGGAAAAAGGCGCTATAAGGAATGTGGGGTTGAAGGAAAGGAAAAAGGCACTATCTTCTGCAGCCCTTGCCCCTTGCGGGAGCACGGCTCTGCGCTTTGAGGGGGGGGGGGGGGGGTCCTCTCATACGCCGGTGCCACGCTTCCCCCTTTCCCGTCCTTATCATGTAACCCTTCTCCTTTGAACGACGCGTGCAAAGAGAGCAAGAAAAAAAAAAAAAAGCTGCTGTGGAGTGTTGGTTTTCTCTCAAATACCGATCTGCTTCACTCTGCGTGGAGACGCTCCTCCTTTATCATCACTTTCTGGCCATGCTCCGGCTGCGTAGCGGAGAGCGGGAGGCTCCGGCTGCTTAGCGGAGAGCGGGAGGCTCCGGCTGCTTAGCGGAGAGCGGGAAGCTCCGCTACGCAGTTGTTGTCGGCGTCTTCAGAAAGTGCCGGCGCTGGACATTTCCATGCCCAACTTCTCTTGCCAGGAGAATACTGAAGCCGAAGTAGAAATGCTTTGCAAGCTGCATGCGGAATTGATTGACTTGCTGCAAGGCAAACGTGTGCAGACGCGCATCACCGATTACTTCAATTAATAATAGATGTCCTGTGATTTGTGAATAAATGTAAGTCTTCTGAAGCTTCCCCCTCGTGTGTTAGCTCAATGCACATGCGCCGCTGCATGGAGAGCCCTTCGTTTATTTAGCTTTCATTAATTCGAACTTTTTTCGGGTTCCTTCGAGTTCGAATTATCGAGATTCGACTGTATCAGATAGAACGATAAACAACGATGACATCTTTCACTTTTGCATGCTTTCTATGGTAAAATAAACTGCTTATTACGATGGTTCAATTCTGTGATATCGGATGTAGCTATTAAATCCGGCTACAGCACACACCCAAAATGGCTCTCTGTGCCGACGGCGTACGCCGCTAAGCGGCCTGCACCGCGTCCACACCCACAGAAAACGAAAACGATATGTGGCTTACAAGGAACTCGCAAGAGGTGGAGCTTTTCTTTTGAACTTCTGAAGCAATGCTAAGGGAGGCCTGCAAAGAGCTCATCGACGAAAAGCTGCTGGAGTTGTGGTCTGTGCCTAACAGACGCGTCATGTCTGGACTACTTGCTTTATATAGACATATAGATCTTGGTGCCTCAGTGATGAGGTGATCCTTGCATGTATACGTGTTGCGGACAGTGGTAAGAGCGGTGTCTCTGATGACATGGGTGAGCAGCCTGCCCAGATATTCTCATTGCCGGAGGCCCAACAGATAATACAGTCTCTTTGGGACTTTGTTTTCATGAAGGATCTCCTGCTCAGCTATGTGGAGCACCTTGTTGCTTTTTAGAAACGGGTATGCAAGCTTCGAATAAAGAATCAAAGCTGAAAGATTATGGCTTTTTTTACAAACAAGTGTATACTTTCCACTGCTTTACTTGCATGCAAGTACATTCTAAAATGTATTGACCTTTCTCTTTTTGTCTTTATTTTCTCAAACCACTTATGACAATTATCAATTATAATGATGGGATTTCATTGGCACTTGGATATGATTATGAGTGGACTACAGTGTAATGCACACAGTTCAGTGGATACCCGTGAGCAGTGTTGCTTTGTTTCTTACATCTATGGGCTATGCTACTTACTACATACCCCGCCGCGGTGGTCTAGTGGCTAAGGTACTCGGCTGCTGACTCGCAGGTCGCGAGATCGAATCCCAGCTGCGGCGGCTGCATTTCCGATGGAAGCGGAAATGCTGTAGGTCCGTGTGCTCAGATATGGGGGCACGTTAAAGAACCCCAGGTGGTCAAAATTTCTGGATCCCTCCACTATGGAGTCTTTCATAATCATATTGTGGTTTTGGGGCATTAAACCCCACATATCCATCAAACCTACTACATAGCTGTTCAGAAGGTTCAGGTTTGTCTGCATGATGTCAAAACTACCATTAGGGAGGAGAGGGTGGATCTGAAAAACTTTTCTTGTTAAAAAAATGTTTTGTCCGCATCGTTTAAAAAGAATCTGAAGATTTCAAGGGTGTCATTGCCATCTTGTCATTGCTATCTCTTAAAGTGGCCTTATCATGGCCTTATCATATTGTGCAGAATGTGCACACAGTGCGTGAGTTTTCTTGCATGAGGTCTATAAAAAAAGGGCACTGAAGTAACTTTTTTTTCCACATCAATTTTTTTTCCAAATGTGCGTTCATTTACTGTATGCCATTTACTTCTCTCTTGTCCTTTTCAACAGTTGTACATGCTTGAAGAGCCATTTCTCAATGTCAACTGTCAGCATGTGGCCAGTTTTGATGCTGATTTGTACAGACAGCTCAAGTGCTATCCCCAGGAAGTGATTCCTACATTTGATATGGCTACCAATGAGGTCTTTTTTGAAAAGTACCCTGATGCCCAACTACGTCATCAGATTCAAGTTCGCCCTTTCAACTCCGAGAAGACTCAGAGCATGAGGGAACTTAACCCAGAAGGTAAGTTTGACATTCCTGTATCTTCTTCTGCTTGCATTAACCATGTGTGCCTTGCATGCGAGACTTGATAGTTAAGGTTCTGTGTCGCATGAGTGGCCACCACACGTTTCTTGGGGAAAAATGATAAAATTGTGAGGTTTTAAAGAACCATGCTTTTGTATGAACTATAGAGCACCATATACCATATTGGCTTGTTTTATGATCATACCCTTTTTCATTAAAAGGTGGCTCAGGGTTGGGAGTCTGATCATTCTATGAGGCAAAAGCTTTTAATATGAATAACTTTGGAATGCAAGCTTGTTGCGGGTTAGTATGATAATTAAATTGGTTGGTAAGAAGCAGAAATTTACTTTCCTGGTAGTTTGTTTTCTTCTCTGATAGTGTGGCTCTAATTTTGGTGTCACACGGGCATTTTTAATAGCAATCTGTGCCGATCCATATTAACAACCATCCTGATAAGTTGCTGCTCCACGTTACTTTTAATAGCGATCAGGCCCCATCAGGATCAAGGCTGTCGCGATTTGCGCATCGTGATCTGGCCGAGAGATTGCTATTTCGCTGTTGTCTGCGCCTTCTGGCCGAGCTTGTTGAAAGCACAGTAAACAAGAAAATAGAGCATAGTTCAATAAAACATATTAAAAAAGCTACATTCTTATTTTAAAAAAGAAACTGTTTAAATGGGAACAATATCTGAAATATCACATGTTTTAAGATTCGTATTGATCGCATGCAGTTATGGGAGAAGCAGACTATAAGCAGACGACCGTTGTCTTCCGCACCTAGTTCAACTCTCGCACCGTCAGAGCAGTTAGAGCACCTCGAAGCGAATTGAAAATGAATGTCGCCAGCTTTTCGACTACGTTCCAGCGTACACGCTCTTCGTGGTCGAATGGAGAGACTTT
Organism: Rhipicephalus microplus; assembly: GCF_043290135.1. NCBI lineage: Eukaryota > Metazoa > Arthropoda > Arachnida > Ixodida > Ixodidae > Rhipicephalus > Rhipicephalus microplus. The sequence goes on from NC_134710.1 coordinate 83,043,968, forward strand.
TACAGTAATTATCAGGAGCGATTGGGAGACTTGAGGCGTCAGAAATGAAACTCTGGCGTGCACAGCAAGCTTACCGCTTCGCTGTGATTGGATGGCTACAAGCGGGTGCCATCAGAAATAAAAGTGAAGATTAAGAATCTCACACAGCAATACAGGTAAGTTAAAGGAAAACTCTGCTTTATGAAATTACTTTTGTAGTGACACGCAAAATTTTTGACATTCTAACGGTCCGTGCATGAATAACATTGCTGATGAAAGGCTCTATAGAAAGATCAAACGCTGAGTTTTGTCAGTGACATGTTTTACGGCATGCAAGCGCCACCTCGTGCATTTCATCTGTCCCAAGCTCGAACAGAATTAGCTTGGGCCGGGTAGCGGCAACCATAAAGTTGATCTGGATCACCATGATCACGATTAAAAGATTGTTTCACCTCGATTGTGTGTCTTTACTTTGACAAAGCCGGTATCTATAGTTAGTCAAGAAATTTTACACACCTGCCTTCGAGGTCGTTTATTTTTCCATTTTCAGCGCGTAACTTTTCCTTATTGGTGTCCAGTTAAATTTCTCCTTTTGCTCCACACATGGCTACCGGCGTAGGGCACACGAAAAAGGCATGACAGGGTTATAAAAACATAGATAAAATAAGATGCAGTTTCATTCGTCTGATACTTCACTCCTGTAAAAACATCATGGATGGCATGCGGTGCCTAAAACAGTCGCCATCATATGGTAAGGGTTCACTGCATTATGATATTTTAAAAAATTGTTTGCCTGCATCTTATTGATAGAAGGGGGGCCATTTTGTTAGGCTCGTTTTTATTTGTTAAGCACAAAACTAATTACAACAGACCAAGAAGCCAAGCTAAGTATTTTTCAGACAAAGCCAACTAATTTTCTCGTATTTCTTGTCTGTTCTAGTTAATGTTGTTGTTATTGAGAGTTCCGCCCCAAGTGCAATTGATAACCTGCCAGACTTCAAACTACAGGCCACATGCAGACATGGCTGCAGTGCAAATTTACGGATCCAGAGGCGGCACTCATCCCCCTGCTCCTTTCTTTTTTTTTCTTGTCTACTGCTTTCTTTTTGTACCTTGCATCAATAAAGATGTGGGAGAGGAGTCGTTCTAGGAAAGATGTTAGTGGTCACATGGCCCTAAAGTTGAAACTTCCTTGACTATTCTGCTTGATGTTTGCACAGTATACGTATTACACTATTACCATTTATAGTGATGAATACATCCTATCATTGTCCCTTTCTCTGTCGTTTTAATATTAGTATTGCTACTACTGCTTGCTGCAGATTTTAACATTTGAGATTTTCTTTCAGATATTGACCAACTGGTTACTATCAGCGGCATGATCATTCGCACTTCAAATTTGATCCCTGAGATGCGTGAAGCTTTCTTTCGTTGCACAGCTTGTGCACATGTTGAGGCAGTGGAAATTGACCGTGGCCGCATTGCTGAGCCTGTGACCTGTCGCCACTGTTCAGCCAAGTACAGCTGCACTCTGATTCACAACCGTTCTCAGTTCTCAGACAAGCAGATGGTCAAGTTACAAGAAGCACCAGGTCAGTGCTTTATTCTACCAGCCTATTACTGTCGCAGTTTTTACAGCATGAAAAACACTTGGAATTATGAGGAAAGTTTGTGTAACCTTACATAAGCAATTTTGCACAAATTTGCAAAAGATGTGCTTTTAAACTTTGTAGTTTATCAATATTTTGTGTGCACAGGTGGTCGAAATTTCCGGAGCCCTTCACTACGGCGTCTCTCATAATCATATGGTGGTTTTGGGACGTTAAACCCCACAAATCAACCAATCAATATTTTGTGTGCATATTGTACACATGGTATCTGCTTTTTTTTTCCGCAAAGGTTTTGTTTGCACTTTTGTACATGTGTCAAGTATAGAATTCATACAGTGCTATAAAATCACTAATTCTACAGCCCCCCCCCCCCCCCCCCAGGGTCTTAGGTAATTTTAGGAAAATTATGTTGGGGAGGCGAGAGGGGTCGTTCGTTTAATCAAAATGCCAGCAGGACAAGTGTCATAAAAAAAAAGAGCTTCTTCCTCCTCAAATGTAACGGGAGTTGTACTTTGTCAGTCGCATGATTCTAGGCATGTTTCATATTAGTATGTTGTTAAAAGCGTACTCTATCATCTGCTGTATCTAAGCATAAATTATTCATATCCCAAGAAAATTCGGTACTTAGACAATAGAGAAAGAAACTCTTTAATCTGGTCTTCCTGTAGACACGGGGGGGCATCCATCCATTGTTGTGTGTAGCATGTTTATTAATTTGAATATTCATAGGTGTCAGCTTTATGAATGGGATCTTTAACGTTTATGTAGCTAATATGATATCTGGTATGTACCCAAACACCAAGATGTTGTTTTTCTTTCCGTTTCAACACTAAGCGATATTTCCCATAATCGAACTATTTTGTTGGATATTATGGCACTCCCGGCTGATTTTCGCCATTGCCGTCGCCGTCATGTCCCGAATACAGGGGTGCAACAGCTGCACCAATTGCGCCAATTTGATACACTTCTCCATAGCTGCGCCGGGCTACGCCAAAACCATGAAATTGGCTGAAATTGTGCCATGCTGCACCAAGATGCTAAGCCTGCCTAAAAATTTTTTCAGGTGCGCTACTTTGAGTGGGAAATCAAACCAAGCGCGCGGACCCTAACCCAAAACCACGGTGTGAGTTATATACTCATTAGGTGAGGATACTCGCGAGACATGATCAACCAGATAAACAAAAGTGAAGTAACAATGCCATATGCCCATCTGTCCGCTAAACACAGGGGATACCTACTGGTGGGATGACGGACGATGGAGCAAAAAAAAAAAAAAAAAAGTTGCGGTAGTCATGAATTCTTCGCGCAAAATATGAATTTCCTAGTCAGAAAACGCGGTATCCCATGTTATGAAAGTATGCCGACGCAAGAACAAGGTCGACGTTCAGTGAACGCCAGCGTCGCCAGCCACCACATTGGTTGCCATAGCAACGGCATAAAAAACATTTTTTTTTTTGGCTTGAAGTTGTCTTGTTCCAGAGATAGATATCCTGTAACGGACCCGTGCCGTTGCTACTTTATCTGGTCGAACGCGTCTTACAAGCGAGCGGAGAAGTTGTGCCCTAAACCTAATCTCTATCGGGCAAAGAAAAAGTGGGGGTAGGTGTGGGGGGGGGGAAGGGGGGTAGTGGTTCGAGAATTGTTTGGCCCTGTTCAGACCTGCGCATAACTTAAACCACCATCCGCGCAATACACTGGCGTCCCGCGAAAAAGAGTAATACGATTTGGAAGGGGCTGTTGGTGCTAGTCACGGAACACAGCACATTTAGTTCAATCACTCATTCGTGTTGCTATAATCACTGACATCAAAAAAGTTACTGGCAATCATTTGGAGCAGCGCATGACATTCTGCTGCCTTGAAAAAAAAAAAGGATGTGCGTCAGTTTTTATTTCTGCTACCGCTGCTCCTTGGTTTTGTGAAACTCCCGAATTCCCAAGTTGCCAGCTTTGCCGAGCCCCATTTGAGTTTGCAGAGTCTGTCAAAAGGTTCAACAGGCGTTGCAAATGCGAATGTGGGCTCCATCATTGTTTGCTCAGTGGGTTGATTCAGAATACATTTATCAATATGGCAGTGCTTGTTTTTCTCTTTCCGCAACCAAAATTTGTTTTTCTCTTTCCGCAACCTGCTCCAAATTTGGATTTCAGTGCTTCAAAAGTAACATTTTGCTGCTCCAAATTTAATTTTGGCTATTGCACCCCTGCGGATATGTATATGTGCCTATATATGTAAAAAAAACACAAAAGACAATGTTCGATACCAACATGCCGGGGTTCGAACCGGTGACCGCTCGTTCCGCAGAACGCTGCACTAGGCAACGCAGCGATGCGCCATGCTTGTGGCGGTAGTATAACAGCAAGCTATTCATGTGCACCATTTATCGCTTGCGGTATGCGAATCTCGGAACAGCTTGAGCGTATTTTCTACAACAAACGCTTTTGCGTAAATTTTCTTTCAAGTTGAAAACTGCACTTGAGAAGCGCAAGAAAATGTGGCCTCCATTTGTACCACTCATGATGTAGAAGAGAAAGAAAAACAAAAGAAAAAAAAACATGTGGCGTCGCACACCACTGTGTGACAGGAGAAGTAGAGGGGTCAGTGCATGTGCCGTAGTTAAGGAGGAGGAGGAGGAATAAACTTTAGTAAAAGAAACCAGCAGGTTTAGGTGGCCGGGCCTAAGCCTCCCATGAGGGGGCGTCAAGGGCTTGCCTCGATGCTGCCTCACGGGCGTGCTGGGTCGCTTAGGTTTGGTCGTAAAGAGCGGGGCTCCAAGCCGCAGTTAAAAAAAAAGAAAAATAAACAACACCGGCTTCTGCATTGTGGACATTTTCAGTGCATTTCTCAAATACAAACACTTACCAACATGAGAATTGTTAGTTCGCCATTGTCCTGTGTATAGTTAGGCATTCTTTTCGGGCATTCTTGTTTGTGCTGCAGTGGCGTGTTGAAAGTATCGAGCTGCTTGTCGTTCTTCATGTGATATTCTAATTTCTTGCTATCGCATTCACAGCTTCGCCCTGGTTGCATAACTGTGACTTTTGAAAGGATTCTGTGTGTGACCTATATTTTGCTTTATCTTATAGAGGATATGCCTGCTGGACAGACACCGCACACCGCAGTCATTTATGCTCACAACGATTTGGTTGATGCCGTGCAACCAGGAGATAGGTGTGTAAATAAATTTTTTGTTTTTTTTTGCAAGAGATCTTTTACAGCGCGATAACCATGGGTCTATGTTTAGCATATTTTGCCTCGCCGCACTGCCCACCATTTAGCAACTTCTAATTAACATTTCATCATTTGTTTATCATGACCATGGTGCCTGCAGGCATAACTCGTACAGGTACCATTTCTTTCTCGCTCTTTTTCTGTCTCTTTTTAATTTATTTAAATGCTTATGTATATCTCTAAAGGCCTGTAACCTGAACTCATCTAAAGTGACTAGCGGTGGCTTAAGGGGAGGTGCGATTCGAAAAAAAGTTGTGTTAATCTGTAGTCTATGGCAATGAAATTCTTGATCTAATATAGGCTTTTATGCTTGATTTGGAATATGTAGTTAGTTTCATAGTAATATGCAGAGTTATTGTTTTATGTCATGACAATGTGTAAAGTATAGCTTTCTTTGGGCATACTTTTTCAGCCACTTAATAACTTTTATGGTTCTGAGACATTAATTGCTCATATTGCTCACATTAGCTGCAGAATGCAAATAACTATAAAGAAAGTGTGTATAAGATATTTTATGGGAAAAGGAAAATTCTTGCAATCCTCAGCCCATACTAATTGCTTACTTTAGGTTTGTAAGAATTTACAGATGGTATCCAGTTTTAAAGGAGATACTTGCACCCTTCACATATTGAGGAATGTGTGGGCAAAATTTCATCCTGATCTCGCCATCAGAAGTTCCAAAAACATGGTGTCCAAACTTGAGAAGTTGCCCAAAATGGATCTTGAGAAAAACCCATTTAAATGTTTAAGTGAAAGCTCATCTATGCCGAAAAGATGTTTTTAAGGCGATTTTTTCCACCATGAGAGCTTGGAAATCACGGTTATTTACGCATGTGGCTTCAATGAACTCCTCATGGGAAATGCATTGGCACGCAGCCAGGTGACACTTTCAAGGGGACTCTATATAATGCGCTTTTTTTAGTTTTTGTTAGCCACCTTGTGCTTTTTAAAAGCACTTTTAACCTACGTTGAGTTTAATCAAAATATTGATTTTTTTTTTTGGTCGTGAAAGTAGAGATGCTGAATTTGTAAAAACAAATAAAAATGAAAATAATGTAATTTTAGAAAAAAATTCCCATTTTCAAACTCGCATCTTCTCTTATTGGTGCTTGTTCCCAATTCAGAATATGTTCACAGGCGGTCCCTACTGTGCACAGACTGCTCACTCTCACTGTTGTGTATGTAAGGGGAATGTAGCTCTATAAATACTCTAGACTCTCATTAAAGAGAACCTGAAGCCACCAAATAAGTATGTTCCGTTCAACAGGAGTTCCGTTTACCGAGAGATTACCAGGGATGCAGAATTAGGAAGACGTAGTTCCGTTCCATTTAACAGATTAACAGATTTTTGTCTATTGTACTTTGTGCTTCAATAGCATCGGTTAGATGATACTGTTTCTGTTCAATGTGTGTGCGTGCACGTCTGTGCATTTATGCTTAAGTTAGTTTCAAATAGCAGTTTGCCATATGTGAATTTGAGAGCAAGTCGAAGCAGTGCTGGAAGCCAGTTCAATTCAACCAACTGACAAATACTGTTTGTAAATGAACAGCTGTTTTTAAAACTTGTGTAAAGTGATTTTTACATTTAGTGATTTAAATAATTGTAATTAGATACCATATTTACTCGCATAATGAACACACGTATAATAAATGCACCCCCAACTTCAGTCATCAAAATTTGGATTTTCGTTTTTCTCCGCGTAATAAACGCACCCCATACATTCACCCGCTGCAGTTCCGCTAATTGACACCTGGCGCCTCCTCACTCGTTGGATCTCTTCCGTTTTTTATTACTTTTCCAACCGCCCTCAACCACCTCGGCTTGCTTCCCCCCGCCCCTTCGCTTGTTGTCGCGTGCCCTGTTGCTTTTACTTTTCTTTCTATCTGTAATAAACACATCCCCTACATTCATCCGCTGCAGTCCCGCTAAGCGACACCTGGCGTCTCCTCACTGGTTGGCCCTCTTCCCTTTCTTATTACTTTTCCGACCCCCCTAAACCACCTCGGCTCACTCCCCCCCTCCTTCGCCCATTGCCGTGTGTTTGTTGCTTTTCTTTCTATCTGTGTGCAGCATGTCCCCCCCCCCCCCCCCCCCCGTCTTATCTGTGCGCCACAGCAGGGGTTCACTAGGGGTGCGAGTGTAGAGAGATCACAGCTGATAAGCACACAGGGAACTGCTTGCGCCAACCGACCTTGGTTGCTTCCTGCGACCCCCCCCTTTCATATGGTGGTGTTGGGACGTTAAACCCCACAAATCAATCAATCACTTTCTTTTTTTTTCTTCACTCTAACTGTCCCTTCATTCCTCCTTCCCCCGTGAGTGCGCGCTTTTGGGCGCCCCTTGACATCACAAGCAGACACGACTGTTGCTGTTAAACAATTGCAAAAAAAGATGGTGGCAAAACGTTTTTATGGCGTGCGCTGGCGTCTGGTCCTGGCGTCTGGTCCCGGGGACAGCTTGCAGAAGATAGCGCCATCAACCACCGAAGATGAGTTAAGTGCAACAAAGAAGCTGTTTCCAAACTCTACGCGTTTGTAAATTGTGAAAGGCTAAGCAACCTAACTTTTTTTTGCATTACTGTATTTTTTCCTTCTCCCAAAAAGGTTTTCATACAATTTACCCCGCATAATAAACGCACTCCCAACTTTGCTCCGATTTTTCGAGAAAAAAAGTGTGTTCATTACGTGAGTAAATATGGTATATGAATTGCACATCAGGAATAAGTGACCAAATTCTCCACGTGTACAGAACACCTCAGAGAATCATTTATTTATTTACCATATAAAGCTCCTTGTGGGGCATTATGCGAGGGGGGGAGGGTAACAAATGGAGTAGCCTGCCTCACTATACGAAAGCTCGTGTGTTCCATGGCTGTACTTGCCTGAGGAGATGAAGTTAATTGTTGAAGAGCCATTTAGCTATTGCGTGTGTTCTCTCTGTCCTGCCCTTGTCAATTCAGTACCACGCTTACCTTTATGAACATGCTACACCAACAAGGCCAGCAAGCCATCCTTGCTAAGTTGTACTTTTGCACCAAGTTTGTGTTCAATCAGCGTGTTTTGTGCATCCCTGAAACTTTTTTTTCTCGATTATGTTAGTGTTCATGCTGTAGCATTAAAAAATAACTTTAACCGGAAATTAAACAATGCACTTTGTTTCAAGGCAGCAATAGGCAACTGGCTGCTACCCTTCTCCTTAGCACATTTTTTTCTCATCAATATGCCCAACCCAGAGAGCAGCCATTGCTGGAGACAGTTTCGCCTCCAGCCGACGCTGAAAAGACTGGGTTTTGCTATAGTGCCAAGGCATACACTGTTTTAAATTTTCACATGGAAAAGGCACCACTAGCAGTTGTTATTTTCTCAAATTTTTTTGTCTGCTTTGCTTTGTGCTTTTCTTGCTTGGTCAATTGCAGTGAACCCCCTTTTTGCAATAATCCATTGTTGTTGCCACAAAGAATTGTTAATAAAAATTGATAATATGACTTGTAAAGGCCCTTTTAAGCTTCTTCGAGAAATCTCGTGTTCTTTAAACTCAAAAGAATTCTTGGTATGTGGCAGCAAATATTCTTCAGTAATAAATAGTGATTTTTTTATACAGCATAACATAATCAGTGTAAGTATTTATATGTACCACCTTTTTACATAAAGCTCTTTCTCCTCATTTCAGGATTACTGTGACTGGGATTTATAGGGCATCTGCTGTTAGGGTAAATCCTCGACAGCGGAGTGTGAAGGCTGTGTACAAGACCCACATTGATGCTGTGCATTTCCGCAAGCTTGATAACAAGCGCCTTTATGAAGACTCTGAAGATGCGTATGTATGCTTATATGGTGTCTTTGTGACTCATTTAAATGTTCCAGCACTGTGGCTGTGATGTATTGTAGCTGTTCATTGGTAGGGAGTACAGAAGCTGCGTCTTGTTGCTCTAAATTGCTGTAAACCTTCCTTATAGCAGTTTTCGTTCCACAAGAACCTGTGTAATAGCGATACTTTTTTTTTCTAAGTTTTAGTGGTTAGTCATGCACGCCTATGGTGTATCTATAAATAAATACATGAACATTTCTGGTGTCTATATTTTACAGCAAAGACTGCCACTTTACTCCTGAAAGAATTGAGCAGCTGAAGCATTTGTCCCGGCTTCCTGATATTTACGAGCGCCTCGCTAGGGCATTAGGTAAGAGCGTTTTTGTGGATCTCCAATAACGCATCTAACACTTACCTTCACGTGTCTCGTGCAGCACCAAGCATTTATGAGAATGAAGACATTAAGAAAGGAATCTTGCTGCAGCTGTTCGGGGGAACTCGTAAGGACTTCGCCAATACTGGTCGAGGAAAGTTCAGGTAAGCTTTGTTTGCATGTACTATACACTAGCTTGGTGGCTACTGGAAGGAAAGCATGTACAGTTAAACCTGGATATTATGAAATTGACAAATCCCCAGAAAAATTTGTTATTAAGAGGACTGTTAAAAGCAGGTTTGTATGAAAATTAAAAAAAAAGTGCAAATTGGACAAAAGGGGAACTGAAGGCAAAGCTAACTCAACACACTATTTGCTGTAAAAAAACTGCGTTATAGCAATTATATAGACCCTCTTGGCAGGGTCTGACATGTGCTGCTTGCATTTACGTGTTCATTTCTTTAGCAGTCACTTCTTGCTGTTACTCTCATAATGACCCTACTTTGTTCTTTCTTTCTATACAAGAAATTATCCAATCATGATTATTTAATCATTACGCGCCGTAAAATTTTACTTGCAGTGCTGAATTCTCGCAATGGATGTCGTGACTACACTCAAACCTCGATATAACTAAACCAGATATAACGAAATATTGGTTATAGCGAAGTGAATGAAGAATAGTCTTGCAATAGATTTAGTGTTAAGAATAAACCTTTATAACAAATTTTCAGGTATAACGAGCTTATTGTCATGTAAGATGCAAGTTTGGTATAATGAGGTTTGAGTGTATAACCCAAAGAATGAATCTAAAGCTCAGCTTTTGTGTTAAAAGCACATGTTCACTTCACCTTCCATAAATCGCTCTGCAGCACAGTGTATATGTGTAGGAATACAAATACAGTAAAACCCTGCTGTTTCTTTTTTCGGGTGCACTGTTTTTCTGGCTATTGTGTCTTTTGCGGCTGGCCCTGGTACAATTTTCATAAGGTCCAGTGCATTTGGAACCCCAGTCTTTTGTAGCAACTGTAGTACCACTCCTGCATTGCTCGTAGCGAACTGGCCTTAGGAGATGGCCCAGGTGACCATGTAGACATTTAACGTGGCTTAGCTTAGTCCCATTCGTGACTTCGCAATCAGTGATATCCCGTGCAGGGAATTTTTTCTTTTTCGGGGAATTCCTGCCTGTTATTTTGAGCCAAAGGGAAAAGTGAATCTTTGTGATATTGCAGGGAATTTCAGAAATGGGTAAATTTTTCTATGACGACCGATAATTAGCGGTCAGAGTGTGCTGTAATTGGTTCTAGTGCATGCACAATGCAATCATAACCTTCGAGATTTGTGTCTGATATTTACGCGAAGCAGTTTTTGGTTTACTGTTGGTGTTAGAGCTCATAATGTGCAGGGTACTAACAGTATATGAATTAATAAAGTCACGCTTTTGTTGTGCGGCATTGGAGGGGCTAGTCATGATTTCACAAGTCGCCAGTACGTAAGACACTTGTAATTATAGCATGTGTGTGCATGAATTGGGATGGAAATTAGCATAGTTGTGCAGAGAAATATGCGGGGGAAAATAGGAAATTTTCAAGTCTTTGAATGGGGATTCTTCGGCGTAGTACGAAAAATCACTGTTCGCAATCATATTGGCCGCTAGAAGCACTAAGGGCGACATATCATATTTACTTGCGTAATGAACTCAGTTTTTTTTTTTTCCAGAAAAGCTGACATCAATTTGGGGGGAGGGTTCATTACATGGGAGAAAAAAAAAGTCACAGGAGTTATAATCGGAAAAAAAAAAATTCGTACGACTATATTAAGAAACTCGCTGTCTAATCGATGCTGGCCTCCAATTCAGTGGCAGGAATCTGGAGGCCTTATTTGAAAATTTCGCTGTCCACAAGAAGAGACTGTGCTTGTTTTCACCCGCAAAATGCCTGACGAACCTTTTTTGTAGTCCGAAGCTGTTTTCTCCATGTAACCAACATGCACGGATCAATTCCAAAGTGTCGTCGAGCCGCTCAATTCCCATGCTCTGGCGCATACTCGACCAACATTAATGGTGAATTCCACTAGTCGAGCGGGAGCAAGTTTGCTTGCTCCTCAGCTGAGAATGTGCGCTACGCTGGTAGATTCAAAGCAAGTTCATGTTTTTCACTGGTAGATTCGGAGCAACCCACTCCGCGATAGTGTTCCGCGTGCTCCGTCTTGCAGAGACAGATTTCGTCGGAACTCCGAGGATGTGTCGCTTTCATTTTCGGTACAGTCGGGCTGCTAGGTTGTCTTCAGCATTTTTTGAGGCGATAACCCTGGGCACTTGTTTACATTCCTAAAATCGAAAAACGGTACCCCTGCTTTCCGCGATTGCGTAGTCGAAACGCGTGTTTTGCAGTGGCGACACAGTTGCCATTGAAACATAGAAGTTGAAAATGGAAATCGTTTCCAGTACCGGTTTAGCGACGTCTGCGTAAACAACTTCCCTGAGCGACTTCACACGGGGCATTCACGTGTTCCACTCTCAGATCTAGTTTGGCGCAATCCGAGTGCTTGCTCCAGGATTTCAGCCGTCGCTCCGGATCTACCAGCGGAATACGCCATAGGTTTGAAACTGGCCAATCGTGCCCTGCAGAGCAAATGTCTAACGAAGTTTACTATGACAAACCCAACATCAAAAACACAGTTTCGGATGTCGGCGCACGCACGCTGCGGCCTTGCGGGTGAACCGCGTCATTGCATCGGGTTGCGCTTTGTTTTTTGCTTTGTTTTCAAGCCGCTGTGCTTGTGTGTCACTATAAGTAAAGAGGTTTCTTCTGTGCTGAACAGATGGTGCTCTGCCGAAATGCCGTTAAAACCCCTAGAACTTCATAAAGTAGCGACACTCCTCCTCCACTCTCGTTTCTCCTCGGTCGCCTCACCCTCGCACTTTCTTTTCGAACGTGGCGCCACCTGTATTGCTCCTGCATAGCAGACGCCCTTTCGCGACGAGAGTGCTTGCTTGGCAGGCAGCGTTCGTGCCAGCCGTGTGACCCCTAAAATTCATCCTAAAATTATCTTTACGCGTGTAACGTTGTTCAATGAAATGAGTACGTGGGATTATGCCTTGATTGAGTCACTCGGCGTCGCAGTGACCAGATGTTTACTTTGTGTGCATCAGCCCTTAGTGTGTATATTTTTAAACATAACAAGCGATCGTTAGTGAGAAACCCCATTTTTTATTTGCACATGGTTTAGCGCGTCTCTGAGTGTGTTTTGCACTGTAAATAACATCGCTCAGACGTTCTTGTGCGGCAGCTGTGACTTACCTTTTTATTAGCCGACGCGATAACGCCCTGTCTTTCCTTACTCAGTGCATGGGTGGTGCAAGCTTTGCCGTACACATTATGTGCAAAGAGCATTCACAGTCATTGTCATGCAGTGGAAGCAACAACTCGCGTCGACGCTATCGACACGGGACGGCGATGCCACCCAAGGCTAATTTTAGTGTTTGGTGAGGTATCTAAGGTTTCAATTATGTGTGAGATGAAGTACATTCGAACAGCTGTGTTTGTTTTGTGAAGTGATTACACGCACCAATCACATTTCGGAACTGCACCTTGTGGACGTATCTCACAAACTTTATTGCTGAAAGAATGAGCTAGGGTATGAATGAACTAGCTTGCCACCATACGTGATTACTTTGCGCGAACTCCGCTCGCGGATATAAACCTTCATACGAAATAGCAAATAATCTCAAGCAAAATGGCTCGTATGTGTGAGGTTTCTAAGCAATGCACACACCCAATCACTCGAAGGAATGCACGCTTTGTATAGCTGCCCTCGCATCGCGAGTCCCCCGGCTGATGGGTCAACGTAAAAGAGCCAGAGAGAGCAATTGGCTCTGAAATACACAAGCACGCAACAAAACCAACGGAGAGTACTAATCTTAATGAGTTGCTGCACTCCAGTCTTGTTTATTCAAAACAGCTGCAAGGAATCTCTGAAGTTTTGCAATCACAGTTTCCAATGTCTTCCTGCGTGCATGCTAATTAAGTGAACAAACCAATACTGCGAACTCAAACCAGTTGTCACGTAACGACAAGCAGAAGACGTAAACATGTATTGTTGACAAAAAAAAAAAGAGAAACAGCAGCGCAGAAGCGTTACTGAAACCTGAGTGACAGATCACGACGTCCTACACAATTAACTGCGACTTGCCTAAGGCATAAGAGTAGGCATTGAATTGAGCAAACATCAAACCATGCTCATAGTGAGAGACGCGGAACTTCGCAAAGTAGATTAAAAAATGTCGGCCTGAAGTTCTGACTTCGGATTCTATGCAACCATGTCTTTTGTCGCAACTCGTTCTGCTTAACGGGTGGTACCATAATGAGCTTTCGGCCGTCACTAAATTTGTTATGGAATCGGAAAGCACAACAACCACTCACGGCAACGAACAGTGACTTCATTCTTGGGTGAAAAGTATTTCACAGCACAGTGTGCGCGGAAAGACAAGTTCGTATCTGTTAAAGCAGATGCGCTGTGCCCCAAGCAGTCCGTGCCTCGAGAGCAAAGATGGTTGTTGCCAGCGACTGTAAACAAACGAAAACTGGGAGCAGTCTCACGTGACGGCATCTGGTCAATACCGACGCAGTGCCGGCCTTGGAGAAGTTGGAGGAGGGGGAAAAGAGAGGAGGCGCACGAATAACCACATATGTCACTACTTTGTGAAGTTTTAGTTAAACGGCGCGACTTGTAAATCATGTCTTTCTTGCATCTGAATGCCACCATCAGGTCAAGTGTGATGGTGCAAGGGAGATATGATCATTGTAGCGTTGCTAACTGCATGGTTATAAAAGGCATCAAAAACGGCCAGATCAGAAAGAAATGGGAAGAGAGATTATTGGAGTAAATCAACCTGTGCTTTAACATATAAAGTGCTCTTCAGCAGTAATGACAAGGAATCGCAAAAAAAGAATCTACACTAAGAGAATGTTAAAGTAGGGCTGAAAATGAATGGGCGGATGGCCAAGTCAAACGTCTTTCAAAAGAGCAAGGGTTCACAATCATAATAACTCTTCCACTGATTCGACCAGCCTATAAAGTCTATGCAGGAGTATGTACAGTCGAACCCACTTATAAGTATTCCAAATATAAGGATATAATATTTGTAATTACCATATTTCGATGCACTAAAGATTTTCTTGTGCTACCCACTAAAAGTGCGCCCAGATATAATTTTTCTAAATGTTCGTCTTTTATGTTTAACCTTTCAGACAATGCAGTGGTAAAAATATGGCTTGTACACAAAGTTAACGAGAAAATGAAACTGGTCTTCTAAACCATGAGAAGGCCGCGCACTTGTGCGTGCATTCTTTCAGTGTAATCGTGACAAAAATATCGCCCCGCCACGGTGGTCTAGTGGCTAAGGTACTCGGCTGCTGACCCACAGGTCGCGGGATCGAATCCCGGCTGCGGCGGCTGCATTTCCGATGAAGGCGGAAATGTTGTAGGCCTGTGTGCTCAGATTTGGGTGCACTTCAAAGAACCCCAGATGGGCGAAGTTTTTGGAGCCCTCCACTACGACGTCTCTCATAATCATATGGTGGTTTTGGGACGTTAAACCTCACATATCAATCAATCAATCAATCAAGTGACAAAAATATCCTATATTTGCAAGCATTGCATGCAGATTATGGTTATCTTGAGTGTGGCCACTCGTTTTCCAGCTATCTCTACAGGGTCAGCATAACCGTGATGAAGCTGGGGGGGGCCTAAAGCTTGGTGTCAGCTTTTGCATGGCAACATTTTCTAATGCTGTACTCTACAGCTACGAGTGGCTGCGCCAATTCCGCCAAATTGCCCTGGCTCTTACGCACTGCTACATTTCCTCAAAATTTGGCGAGTCTGCGCCCAAGGGCATGCTCTGGATTTCTGAAACGAAAGTACTTGAGGTTCTCCCGTTGTAAATGAAATCGCGGTGCACCTGTGTAAGAGGCAACCTGAGCCAAGCTAAGCCAAACTGGGCCAGATGTCACTGTTGGGACTATGGATGGTTGGACCCAGTAAATGCCCGACTTTTTGGACTTTCTAGGGACCAGGAAATCGTCCGAAAAATAGATTTATGACTTTTTATTCCGCTCAAGTAGTTAAATCGCCACAGCCCCATCTGAACTAGTTTCGATTCCTCCTAGAGTACACTTATCAGTCATTTTGGTGCACGCTCAGGCTGTCATAAATACATTCAGGGTCTGTCAACGTCTATTTGAAAAGGTGCATCGCGTGATGAGTGCCACTGATACTAGCAAAGCGCGAAATAAGTTGCGGATTTATCGCATAGAGCGTGGAAACGATGACACAAAACATAAAGGATGTGGCAGAATAGACGAATACTTGTTCGTACTTTTGCGATGTTTGTGTGTACTCAGAAGATGTGCCACTGTACAAAATTCTCCGTTGTGCAACACATAGCACTTGATGCCACTTGAGATCGATCGCTCCTAGTAGTGTGCAGCACAAAGCCTACACAGCTGACGCTGTTCCTGCCGGGGCGCTTTCGTACGTGCGTATTTGTCATAAAGTTTTCTTGATGCCCACTCTGCTCCTGATCGCACATGGGCACGGCAATGGCGAGCTGCTTTTCTACGTGATGGCACTGCGTCTGTGCGGCGCACTTAGCAGATTCGCACAGAAGGGCAGTATGCGTGAGTGATTAAAAGCGTGTAGCACACCAAAACTGAGCCTAATGCAGTAACAAGCTGTTAGCTAAATATTCTTATTGTACAGCGATTAGGTCATACTGCCGTGCTTGACAGATTGCCTCCATAACGCCTCTGACCATTTTTGGTGCTTATCCGTTAGAGCTCATTCTCATAGCAGTCAAACAACCCGTCGCGTTGCGACGTCAAAAAAAAAAAAAAAACATAGAAAATACGCGACGTAGCTGTATATGGACAGCAACTCATTTTTATACACGATAATCCCTTTCTCCATGACCATGCAAATACCCAAGCCTTCTACCCCCACGTTCTTTTGTGCTCTCCCCGTTTTCTTCTGTTCTGAGGGGGAACCAGCCTTGGTACAATAAGGAGTAAGGCTCCGTCCCAGCAAAAAAAAAAAAAAAAAAAAAAAAAAAACCAACTACCCTGACAAAAACCGGTGATGTCATGGTGATGGGATGGGGCGTTTGACAACTGTGAGAACGAGCCCTTGAACTTTCTTTTTCACCCCATAGCACATTTGAATTGCGGCAAAGCCGACTTTTGGACATTACTGTGACACCGAACGACTCTTGAAAGTGTTCGTTTAAGCCTACGAGGTCAAAGACATAGCAAAGGTGGGGACTTTAAGTAATGCTTTTCATACTTGGAATGTCGGCTGAAAGCCCAAAAAATCTGACGCCGAAGAGTTTCAGTCTAGCAAATTTTCAGATGTTCTTATCCATAGACGTCGATAGGGTTTGTGATGCTGTCGTGAAATCATGTGAATTTTCAAGAATGTCTGAAAAATTTGGCTTCTGAAAAATCTGGAGTCAACTGATCTTTGGTCACGCTATAATGAAGTGCTATGGTTTTAAAGTTCGTCATTGGCTTTGTCTATTAAATGTTGTCAGGTTATGTGTCGGTGATATAATTTTTTTCTTCAACACGCTCTGGAGGTGCCCCTCTTTACAAAGAAAAAATGAAGAATTTTCTCAGAACTCCTTTCATTTAATGCTCACGAGTCCGGTTCTCGTACAACAACTAAAGGCTGTCCAGAAGGCCCACGATGCGGCGGTGAGGCTGCGCGTCCCCGTCCCAACGTGGGAGCGGCCCGCGATCCTACCCCTATAAAACGGGGGTGGAATCCTTCAGGACCCCAATAAAAGTTTTTCATCCATCCATCCATTTTACTATATTATGCTTGAATAGCGTGCAGTACATTGTCATTTTATCATTCGTGTTTCGTTAACACAGTATTTAAAAAACGTCGGGAAGAGGTGGATAAAAACTATCGTGAACAGGGGTTGTGTCGGGCCGACGTTTCGACAAGCGGATTTGTTTTTCTCGAGGCTAGAACAGAACAGTTTTGTTCTGAGGAAGACATGACCGCTTGTCGGAGCGTCAGCTCGACACAACCCCTGTTTATGGATTTCTTCGTGAACACAATAGGTGTCTTAATATTGACTCTAGCAATATCTGCTCCTAAATGCATTTTTGTCTGCTTCAAAAGCTGCTCTAAAGCAGCCTAAGCCAGTAGCATCACTGCCAACAACAAACCAGCCAATGCCTTGCAACCCAAGAAGCAGTAACTGCGATAACTTCTTGGCACAGAAAGGTTGAAGGCACTCCTCAACTAGCCGATGACGCGATGTGCTGCAAAAGGTCTGTCATTCTGGCAAGTGCAGAGACCGGTCACTCAACGATTCTGCTTCAATCGTGGTATCCTTTGGAGATAAGCATCACCTAGGAACATGCTTGTATGACTTATTGCTGACAACCGTATCACAGTAAGCATGTTCAGTTATCTGCTTGGCCACACATCTGGATTAGTGAGAGTTCGTTATACTAGAAAGAGGCTTGACTGTATATCTAGGTGAATTACTTACAGGCCAGCCTACTTATGAAAAGGAAATTTGCCAAAGATTAAGGAGACAAATGCAAACCATGGCTAGCAATTTACTACGTTTTAATACTATACTGTCAAGTCACGCTGAAACTTCGAGGAAAACAAAAATTCTTGAAATATGTGTAATACCATGCAGCGTCCAATTGAGATCAAAATGATGGGAAAGTGTCTAGAGATTGGAAGACAGTAGAATGGGTCGTATAGCTAACAGGGGTAATTGATATTCCAACTATGAAAGTCCAGAGCCATTCCGCTCTGTGAAGGTGGGCATCCTTCAAAGCTGTCTGGTGCAGCAGGCATGGCTCTATCACTGCAAGTTTTGCATTGTCTGATTGATTTTGACTACCTAGCTGTATGTGCTCTTCAATATAGGTATGCATGCCCTTTTTTTTGTTTTCTCTAGTCTCCTGAAAATTCATACTGTTCATTATATCATGATTAATTATATTCATAATCAGAGTTCGGTTTTATGCTTTTCTTTCCTACAGGTCTGAAATAAACATCCTCCTTTGTGGTGACCCAGGAACAAGCAAATCACAGCTGTTGCAGTATGTGTACAACTTGGTGCCCCGTGGCCAGTACACATCAGGAAAGGGCTCCAGTGCTGTAGGTCTGACTGCTTACGTCACCAAAGACCCAGAGACTAAGCAGCTGGTCTTACAAACGTATGTGTTTCTTGCTTTGCTTATGAAACATTTTTTTATGTTTGCAGTCTCATAAAAATGCGATTTTTTCACATAATGATTGCACTTTTTTTTTTTTTCAGAAAAATGCGCGCAAGCTTAGGGGTGCGATCATAAAGCATGGTAAATTTTTAATGAAAGAAAAAAGAGTATATGTAGGGCCTACAGTAGAACCTAGAGTATACGGCCTCTCGTTTTGCAATGACCCGTATTTATGACAAATCAGTTTGGTTCCAACAAAACCTTCATTGAACTAATGTATTGAAAAAAAACAGCTTCAGTTATACATATAACACAATGTTGTGTGCAATGTTATGTCAATTTCACGTATTGTGACGCTCAATAATGTCTGACAAAAACAAGCTTTTTTTCTTTTTTTTTTCTTGAATTCATATTACACTGATTAAATACGGGTGCAAAAAATAAAAACGGACATGCCCCTAGGTCACATTATTTAGAGTGAGACTGGTACAGCATACCTTTTTTTAATGAAAAATTTAGTTTCTAACTGTTCATATATTTCTGTGATCGAGACTTCACTGTGTGTATATCCAGGGCCGTTACCAAGACAAGCTCTTATCTACATGAAACAGCTTCAGCTAGTTGGCAAGCTCATCGTATCTGAATGTTAATACTTTTTGGCCCATGGAGGTATTCCCTGGTCGACATGCAGCTTAACATCTCTTCCAGCACACAAAAAAGACACGATGCGGCCATCCTCAGTGTGCAAGAGAATTTTTCTTTTATGTGAGCGTTCATAATAACAGCTGCACATCACTGGTTGCACTTCAGTTGCCAACAAAAATGCAATGCGCATGAAATGGGTGAGAGAGCTGTGCATATTGCGCATTTTTCATACATTTCCGTTTTCTTGTGCCAAGCTGCTCTAAAAGCATAAAAATTACGAAAATTGCACCGAACTGCTCCAAAACAGCCTCGAAAGCTAGAATTTTGATGCGTAGCTCAGCTTCAGTGGGGAAAAAAGGCGGAGTTGACTAGTAAGACGCGCCCAATTGTGTTTTTTTTTTTTTACTTGGCACCTTTCTGGTGTCAAAGGCTCCCATGCAAGGTGCTGCCATAAGCTCCTCTAAACTGTTGTAAATATGTGTGACCCCGCAAAAATGTGCTGTTGTGATCGTAGCGGAGTTGACTCTCAGATTCTTTGTTGTGCGTAGCGCGTTCCTCTGGTCGCTGCGGTTTTCATGTCGACGCTGCTGCATGCGGCCCCCTACGCGTGCGCGTTTGCCGTGAGTGAGTAGCATCAAACATGGAGTCATTTCCCTGCATGCAATGCGTCTTCTGGACGCTCTGGCGCGTGCACATCAGTTATCAAAATGGTTTCCGTGAGCGACAGAATGCGTGCAACCCATTCTCGGCTTACGCCCATTAGCGACTAGTTTATTTAGTCAAGCGAGTTCTCATTGCATTTAAAAAAGCCATCGTACGCGAAATCCGCACGTCGGTGTTTGCAGTTAGAGAGAAAGACGTGGTTATTTGCGAAGCCGTGGTGACCGAACGTGCATTCAAACCATTTTAAATTATATAAACGGGCATCTCGGCGCCTTATTCGCGACTTATGATTCGTCGGCGATCACGTGGCACAGTTTTCATGAGTGGTGATTTGTCACTGTTTCATTTTGTAATCGAAACTCGCAACGAGCGCTTTAAGAGGCATCGCTGCGTGCCGGCTCTGGGCTACACGAGCATTTAGGCTTAGCTCCATGTTCGTTCGGTTAACGCTTGCTTTATTAAGATGCCTGACGAATGGCTCGTGTTGCCAGCAGAGTCGCCTTGTTTTCAGTTTTGAGCAAGTGCCACGCGGTGGCACTCGCGACCGACACTATCGTCATGGCGTTTTTTACTTGTGACCCATAGGGGCACGTCAGTTGAGAGTTATTCAAGATCTGCAACTATACACGACCATTTCAGAGACTATGCAAAATGTCGAGTGTTTGCTGTGTGTGTCACAAATGGCGCCAGTGACCAACAATAATATAAAATGGAGAGAAAGGGTGTGGCAGCTGTTTTCGTTCTCATGCGGCAGGCATCTAAATAGAGGAGGCGTTGGTTCGGTGTTTCGGTCGGCGGCCGTTCCACAGTGTTACTTCGTTGTTCTTTCTTTCTTTCTTTTTTTTTTTTTTGCAATGAAACCAGCCTTCGCACGTTCGGCGGTTCGTTTGCGCATATATTCTTGTTTATG
This sequence comes from Rhipicephalus microplus, assembly GCF_043290135.1. Lineage (NCBI taxonomy): Eukaryota > Metazoa > Arthropoda > Arachnida > Ixodida > Ixodidae > Rhipicephalus > Rhipicephalus microplus. The sequence goes on from NC_134710.1 coordinate 83,064,427, forward strand.
TTGCCGCTTTGCTCGGTAATACGGCACTTATCAACTCACCGGTTGACACTCGCACGTTCAGGTTAAAAGGAAATGGGCGGCTGTACATAGCTACAAAAGCCACACTTTCACTGCTAGGGGGGAGAATGAATGCAAATGAAACAAATTGAAATGTTATACTTAATGATGCTGGCAGTTAATTTGTTAAGATTCGATCTCGCGTAGATCTGCAAAATGCTGGTGTAAGATAATATGGACACTCCAGCTGGAGGAACACTTTTCGCACAGTCTCCTCGCGAAGTTTATTTCTGCGAAAACTGCATTTTGTACGTTCGTCGTTTTTTTTTTCTACCGCATATATATATATAGGTGTGTGTGTGTGTGTGTGTGTGTGTGTGTGTGTGTGTGTGTGTGTGTGTGTGTGTGTGTAAAGCTGGTTTGTGTACTGCCTGTAGGGATGAGTTAGGTAAGAAACTATGTTTGTGCAATACACTATCATCATTGCACAAGGGTCAAAAGTATAACCTTCATACCTTTGATCCTTTTTGCATCAATTTAGCCACTAAGCCATTTGTACATGCTTTCAGGGAGCTATTGAAGGATTGTTTTTAATGAGTAATGTAAGGGACAGTCGATGAATGTTGAAAAATTTTTAGCTATTGAAATTGTTTTGAAGACTCACCACGCATGCTGGAGCTATGTACATTATTCAAAGACAGGGCTTCTTCTATTTCCTTCTGCACACTGCAAACTCTTCAAATGAGGCATCTCAATGGCATGTTTGTATGCCATTCTTATGTGCTTATGAGAGCACTCTGTTGAACGAAGATTTTCATCACAGGTTGACAAGCTGAAATTAGCAGGCTACCTGAACATGTCATGTTGAGCCAGTAAGTTAAGGAATTGTGGAAAACAAGCACAGGCACAGCCGTCACATCTGGCCTTGACCTGCAAAAATGCGTGACACTGTGTAGTAGTTGTTAATGCAGCGAAGCTATGGCCAGGCATAGGCTCAGAGTGTAACTTAGCTTTAGTCGTAGCTCTCTCTCATGCTGCAGTTTTGGCAGTGGTCCTCACTCTTTACGAAAATGGACATTTTATAATGACAATTATTGTTTTGTATTAAAAAATAAACTAAGTGACATTCATGTCCACGGTTGCGGCAATTCAAGGTCTGCACAGCAAGAGCTCTCCAATGCTTGAGCACCCCCCCCCCCTCCCGCCCTTGTTCTTGGTTTTGTTCTTTTTGGTTTTTTTCCCCCACCAAGACGGTCTTTCTGTTGGGCTGTTTGTCAGCAACCAGTGTCTGTATTAACGAATCTGATTACTTTTTTTTGTAGTTTTTGCAGTCTCAATTTAGAACATGCCACATTTCTAATTTTGAATGGTATAATCTTCAAATGTAATTTATCCTTCTTGGAATATGAGCCTGTTTTAATGATTGTGGAACATTTATCTTTTGTAATAAAATTGCTCTTAGTAAGACTAAAAAAAATTAGTGTGTGCTGTAATGTTGTATGTTGCTTGCCATAGGGGTGCCTTGGTGTTGAGCGACAATGGAATCTGTTGCATTGACGAGTTTGACAAGATGAGTGACTCAACAAGGTCAATTCTTCATGAAGTAATGGTGAGTTTCACGATTTCCTATTTTTTTAAATGATCACATTGTCAAGAAATGGGGGAGAACATTAGTTTTTAAAGTTGAGCTGTTATAGTCTATGTTTGCCATGCGTGGTAGATAGAAAAATATCATCTTCATGAACCAGTGCACTCAGTGGCAGGCCAAGTGTTCTGTGCAGATGGTTAACGAAAGAAACTAAACTGTAGTAGGATTAGCCCAATTTCTGTGGCACGTATGTACTATACGAATTTTACACCAGGGCTGTTACAATGATTTGATAGCCGCTCCAATTGCGCCGAACTTTGCCAATGAGTGAAACCTGCTACATTGCAGCTAAAATCTCATAACTTGTGCTTGGCATGCACCAAGACATTTTTGTGGTCTTTGAGAAAAAAAAATATTAATTTTACATGCACAAGATTTCTTCCAGCAGTCTACTCATATGTCGTACTAGTGGGGTGTAACTTAAGAAGACAACAGAGGCACAGCCCAGGTGAATGAAGCATAGCATTCGATTGCCTCCGCAATTAAAGATATAGTCACGCTTTGCAGCTGTCTGGCAATGGGATACCATTCGTCCAGCTCATGACACCTATGTAGAGCCACACATTGGGGTAGTATTGTGCGCATCCATCGTTGATGTGGCTCCTGTTGCCTTATAAAGCTGTACACGACTATAGAACCAATTCAGTGCTAATTTTAGAGGTTAATTTTCCCTGCTGAATGGGCTAGCACGGTATGCAGTGTTGTCAAGCAATGGAACAACCCCATACAGCATAGATCAAGCTTTCTAAGACTGCTGTTATTTCATTCTGTGGCTCATAGCATTATTTAATTGGGTAAATGTACTGGTTTCCAACTGTTTTGATGTTAGAGAAACTGCATGTTTGCTACACTTACAGGTTTTTCTTTAGGACTCAACATTGTACTTTATTGCGTTATTTACTGTGAGCAGGATGCGTATTTACATGCATAATTTGTGTCTTCGCATAATTTGCGCACCCTTAATATTTTGCCACGTTTAAAAAAAAAAAAATATTTACTCGCATATTTAGCGTTCCCGGAGCAGATGCTGCGAATGCGAAGTCCCTTCTTTCGAGGACTTCCCCCGAACTGGGGTCCCTAGAATACCGCACCCAAACACAAACCTGTTGACGGGTCGCCTGAACTGCTCGAGTGTTTGCCTCTCCCAATCTCTACAACCGCAATAATGGTGATAATGCACGCTCGCGTCAAGGCATGGACAACTTTCTGCATCGGAGGTGTGCGAGAGCCTGTCGTGCTAAGTGTTCTCGTTCTCTGCGTCCACGCTGGAATGCATGCTTGGTCAATTTCGGAAGTTTAGGTTTCACCATCCGGCCGATGTGTTTTGATGGTTCCTTTGCGATGTGCTATAATAATTATATATACAGCGAAATTGAAGTTCACTGTTGTAAATTTCGCTGAAGAAAACGGGAAGCGTGCCGCCGCAAAGCACTTCAAGGGGACGTACTTACGTGATGACCAGCGCGATAGGTACGTGAGAAAACTGAAGAGTGGTTGTTGCTAATGCAAGTTTTCTGCCACTAAAGGACGCCTTTTCAATTGTGTGCGGATGCTTTGTTCTTCCGTCGCCTTGTCGTGGGATCTAGTTTCATCCAGCATTGTCAAAAGAGATTCAAGAAAATGGGGTGTTCGAATGCCCTTGACGTAACCGAGGACGATGCATTTCGGGAGGGTGGTGGCAGCGGCCACGACGATGATTACCAATCGGCTTTGCGATCAGTGATTCCCGCTAGACTGCGCGTGACTAGATCTGACTGGTTAAAGTATGTGCTGATTCTTCCGAAATTAACAACTACACTTCGTTGGTGCTCCAATTTATTTATTTTTTTAAATTTACATACTTTGCGTGTTAGGACTGTGACACAATATTTCCTATGCACTAGTGAAATCCCGCGTAGCTAGCAAACCCCCTTCTCGGGGCCCCCAAATCTCGACAAAAAGTGCGCAAATTATGTGAGTAAATACAGTATGTAGTTGAACTGACCACTATTTTGCTCTTTATTTTTTTTTTTCACAAAAATAGGTGACACTGTTTGCCTTAACTTCTAGAAGTCATGCACAGCACTTTTTTTTAAATATACTAGTATTGTGGTCACGATTAGTCAACAATTCAGCACGTGACAAAGGCCTGCGAAATTTTCCTGAGAATTCAGAGTCGCAGCATATATATTCTAGGGCCTCCGACCTGCTTCTAGACTAAAGCAAACGTTACATATCAAAGATTTTTTCAAATGTGATGTAAAACCTTCAGTTACGGCAGCATTGTTACACAGAGAGTATTTCAGGGGTAAAGGGCCAGTTAATAATTAAATACCCTATTTTGTTAACTGCCCATAAAACAGTAGCCCATGCATCTCCATGATGCACATCATTTACTTTATTGTCCTAGGTTGTACTGAAAGCCCGAACAACATTTAAAAAAATTTTCTTGTCTGTTGTGAAAAAAAAAAAAAAACTGCGGAATATTTACGCAGCTTGCTCTCTCATGCATGCATTGGAAAAAGCTTCATTTAATCACAAATATGAAATATATTGTGCGTAAATGTGAAGTGGCTGATGGTAACGAGACAGTTAAAACTGAGAGTTGGACACAAGCAAACCAAGAGCTATTTGTTAATTTTATCTTCATGAATTTTATAATTAGACATGAATTCGGGGACAGTCGAGTCTAGCCTAGTGTTGTAGACAGAAAGTTATCATTTTGAAGTGGCATGTGTACAATGACGGCCCAAGCATTCTGTATATATAGATGGTGAACTAGAGAAGCTGAAACGTGCCCACCAGCTCTGGTGTGACACGGCCTTGCGCAATTTAATGCAAGCTGTGCTCATTTTTTACTAACCTTTTTGACAGGAACAACAAACTTTGTCAATTGCTAAGGCTGGAATAATATGTCAGCTGAATGCACGGACGTCAATTCTGGCCGCTGCGAATCCAGTGGAATCTCAGTGGAACTCTAACAAGACTATAATTGAAAACATTCAGCTGCCACACACTCTGCTGTCCAGGTGAGGCTTACATAGACAGTATTTTGTTTACAGACTTCATATTTATGCTAATTCTAACTTGAGTGAAGGTTCCTACTTATGTTTAAATATTTCTATGTACCTTAATTAGATACTCAACTTAAAAACATGAATAAATCACAAAAACGTCAAAATTAAACTGATTTTGATTTCTGATTAGGTTTTATTTTTCAGAATGACCTTATGACACCTGTTATATCGCATAAACAGTATGCACCATGCTTACTTTGTCATGAACACATCTAACCGTTCTTGTCACTAACGCTTCACTTTTGCACATCCAGAATGTGGGTGCTAAGAACCTAACTATTGGCTGCTGTCTGGATGTCTGCCTTGTCTCCTTGTTTACATTGCTGGAGCATTTCTAGTTTGAACACTAGTAAGAATATTCACCGAAAATTGAGACATGTCTTGCACCAAGTGAGCCTAAATTCCATTTTGTCTGCTCCAAATCTGCTCCAAAACAAACTCTATCCTGCTCCAAAAATTGCTACAAATCGTAAATGGGGAGGATCACCACTGTAAATGCAATAAAGGCTAACAAAAAACCAAGAGGCACGAAGCGTTTCTGTGTTCATGTCTGTCTTCGCATATGACTACGGTGCAGCCGTCTTCAGCACTTTTCAGTTGGCCTCAAGTGAGGAAGCCTTGACTCGCACCATGGATAGGGTGGCTAAAATGAGGAGGTGTGAAAAGCGGCTGCCGAAACTGGTCCCCAAAGCGCACCGATGCCGTATTTGAGGTGCAGGCAACAAATGAGTCAGCACGCGCTGCTCTCCGCAAAAATCGCTCTCAAGCTATGTGGTGGTCATCCGTTTTCGGCAAAATTGCTTTGATCGAGCAAGTGTAGGGCAGTACATGGCACCTGGGCCCTTTAAGGTGGTAGGCCACCTTCAAAAGTCTTTTTTTTTTTTTTTTTTTGCAAAATAAATTTTTAGGGTTTTGTTTTTCTTGCACGCCCAAACATTCACATATATGTTGCAACAAAAATTATCCTCCTAGCGTCATTAGTTTTCGAGTTACAGCAAGTTTTCTATACCCTATGCTCCTACAGCAAAACCGAAACCACACTTCCAACTGTGGTCTCGGTTTCGAAAAATCGTTTTCAAAAGCAAGTGTTGTTTCGTCTATATTAATGCTATTCAAAATACTTAATGCATTTTATTGTGACTGTTATATAAGATGATGTCATTAAATACAACTTTGTGTTTAAAAGTCCACGCACTGAAGAAGACAGTGCGTGGACTTGGTGATGAGGGAAAGCTCACTGATGCCCTCATTGACCGCCTGCAAAACTACTATGGCATCCCCATAATGGCTAATGTGGGGAACCTTTCTGCAATGAAAAAGGCTATCCTTGCCAGTCTTTTTCATTGCAGCTTTACCGACAAGCAGCCGAGACATGGCCTGTGTCCACTTGGACCGAAAAGCTGGTGCGGATACCAAAGGGTCGAAGCACTCGGCCAAGGGAAATATGTACGCAAAGGAGGACTTTCAAATGATGTGCTCAACAAAGTTAAAACTGTCTACAGTGATCTGTGCTCTGATGAACTTCTAATGAAGTGCCTTCATGGAAAGACTCAAAATGCTAATGAGTGTTTCAATGGTCTAATATGGCAGCGGGCACCCAAAGAGGTCTAGTAAGCTTGCCTACAGTAATGTTTGCCTTGCATGATGCTGTGGCACACTTTAATAATGGCAGTGTAAGCACCCTAGATATCCTGAGGAAAGCTGGCATAATGGCATAAAACCACTGTACCACACGACGAAAGCTTGCATCGCCAGGGATCACCTGCGCATGCAGAATGCTAAACACAAGTCAGCGAATGGGACAAAACAGGCCAGTAAAAAAAGACGAGCAGCCACCCGTACAAAAGGAGACAATAATGCTTCCACAGAAGGGCCCAGCTATGAATCTGGTGCATTTTAGGCCTGCATGCGAAGATTGTGACCCTTTTTACAAGCTCAGAAATCTTTGTTTACGTTTTTTTCGAAAATAACAATTTGCTCCAAATGTTGCGACGCAAACTTTCATGACGTATTTCTCAGCGTGTACTTTGAACTGAAATGTTGCACAATGATTTACAACATATATATCTGTGCAGTAAACTAGAATAAAAGAAATACGTTGAATATTTTTCAGTTCACAGTTGAATTCTTCAACAGGTTCAGTCTAAATTGGCTCTTTTGCCCCGTTTTTTTTTTGTTTTTTTAGCATTACTTCCATGATATTCACTGCATAATATTTATTCTAGTTCACTGCATAGTTCCAGCCATTAGTTACACAAATGTCAAAGCTCTACTGAATAAAGCCACCCATTAGTCACTTATCACAGCTGGCGTGGCTAGCACTTTTAATGCAATTTTTGACGAAGATTACCTCCCAATAAATAAATATTCAATATTTTGCAATGTAAAAAGCTGGGTAAATTAAATAAGACATGCTGGTTTTTAGGAAAAAGTTATTTCAATGCTGCCTGCCCTTAAAAGAATTTTTTGTTTTTGAGTGGCCTACCATCTTAAGGGGGGGACATGGGTTTTGAAGGTGTCATGATATGGTAACCCAACGATTGACGGCTTTCGGCAAAAAACGAAGGTAGAGGGTCAGGTATGCTTGAACACATGTGAAAACAGGACTGTAAGAGATTATTTCAGTCCAAAATAAGCCGTAAAAATCATCTGCTGTAAACTTTGCCCACCGCCGGCGACCGCCATTTTGTCATGACATGCGTGGCGTCACAAGCCAAAGAAGCAGTGTCGTCGTCTGCTATCAAACAGCACCTTCCGCACACGGTCAGTGTTGCGAGTGTTGCTTGCCGCGAGGTCTGCACGTGTCAGTGGGTTGCGAGTGTTGGGGTGTGTTACCGGTATACCATCACCATATGTAGCGACCATGTCGTGTACGTTGCGCATTTTGGATTCGTCTTCATAGCCACCAGCCAAGCGACGAAAAAAGCGTCGAAGATGGTGTGAACCAAGATGCCAACGACCTCGTTGTGGCAGGCATTGTTGACGGCTTTCCGCAATGATAAGTAGCTTTATTTCACAGCCAAGCGACGAAAAAAGCGTCGAAGATGGTGTGAACCAAGATGCCAACGACCTCGTTGTGGCAGGCATTGCAGACGGCTTTCCGCAATGATAAGTAGCTTTATTTCAAACGTGTCAGGTTGAAAAGCAAGCTTAAGATACGGGGGCCTCTCGACGCTGCATTCACAAGCAAGTGCTACTTAACGCCGTGGAAATGGAAAAGCATGCAGATTTTTGTTGGCTAGCATACGTGCATGCACGACTTTCAGTGCTGAGCATAATAAATAAGTGGTTGTAGCAATGCTGCGCGTTTGAACCGTTGTTTTTATATCGGTTGTTGCGTGCGACTCATGTAAACATAAGCCGAAATGAACGGCATGTCAGTGCAGCGCTAGTGTTACAATATACATTTTGGTCGAATCTTCACTTGAACTCTGTCTATTTCATTCAGTTACGGTAAAAAAAATATAACAAGTGTGACGCTCAATTATGGCACTGCCTATGAGGAGTTTCAATAAATATTTATTTGTAGTGGCAAACAGCATATACGTCGCGTTGCGCATTCGCAGGACACTTTTTAACCTTGAAAATTGCTTGCTGTAAGCACCAGCACTACATGGGTGGCGTGGTGGCATCGTTTCAACCCCTGGAAGTCATTTAGTTCCAGTGGCTAATTGAACACTGCAGAAAAAGATTAATTGCAAGCACAGATGACCACGAACACGATCGTCCTCCGGAATGCAGACCGTGCAGCAGCTGTCCCATCAAGCGGTTCGTGACATCATGGCTAGCGATTGCGCCAGTGTTGCCCGACTCTCAGGCTGCTCGCTCGATTATAAAGATATTTTATTAAAAATAACGGCTCAACTAAATTTGCTCATATTTTGCCAGCTTGTCTTGAATGTACAAGAATCGACCCGCACCACACAGATTATAATTGAAAATTGGGCATCATGACCACTTTGAAGATAATGTGGGTTATTTCTTGAATAAAATAAGTGAAACTGCACAGCTTTGTTCAGTTTTTTTAGCTTATTTTAACTATCCAATTTTTTTTGCAGGTCAATTATTTTTTGAGATAATTAGTAATGACATTGTATTGTTTGCTTCAACTATAAAAATTTATGCACATAAAATTGCACAGTCATTAATGCATATATGGATATTAGAAATTCTAAGTAAAGCAACGCTGTAAGCTAATCGAAAATTGAACAACTACTTCCCGAATTAAAACACAATGACGGTCATTGTCTGCATGTAACTAAAAGCAATGAAATTTGTAATTAAAATTAAAAAAAAAATTGTGTTTTGCATCGTATGCACGCCCTCCAGGCAATGGAGATGGGCCGGCTCATTTGATCTTTTCTTCAGCAGAGCTCATGCGCTTTTACCTGCTCATAAATGTTACCATGCGCTGGGGCATGTTATCAATTGGGGTTGTTGCGGAACTTGGCAGCAATGGGAAACACCTGTTGAGAGTAATTTTATAATTGCTAATGCAATAATAACGCAGTTTTTTATTGCTAAGTAAGTGTTTTGGGTGAACTCTGCCCTCAGTTCCCCCTTTTTTTAATTTGTGTTTATTTTTCAAATTTTAGTACCGAACCTGCATTTAACAAAATCCTCTTTATAACTTATTTTTCCAGGAATTTGTTAATTTAGTTATATCCAGGTTTAACAGTACTTGCGGTTCTGTTGAAAGTGACGTTGCAGTGGACCCTGTGTACGACGCAATCCAAGTAGAACTTAGCAAAAGGTCGCTGTTTTAATACGGTCAATGTCCGATTTCACAGACTACCTAAAAACCACGAAGTCATCCAAAAAGATGAATTGGTGTTTTTTTTTACCCGCTAACATGGTCAGGTCACCAAAGCCATGGCCGAAATAGTTTCAGTGCCTGCCAGTAGACTTATCAGGCATTTTGGTGCACGGCCAGGCTCTCATAAATGCATTCGGGATTGCCACGAACCCTGTAACCATTTGCCAACAACCTGTTGCAAATTTTCATCTTGCGATGAGCACTGCCGATACCAGCAATGCGCGGATGAATTTATGGCTGTCACGCATGGAACGTTTGGAAACGATGACTCGGCAAACAAAGACAGAAAAGTGGACGACTCGAAATTTTTAGGGCTTCCTTGATGCGTGTGTGCCACTTAAGAATGCAAAATCTCCGCCAACAAGCAGCACTTGCTGCCGTGTGAAGCCGATCATTTCTAGTTGTGTGCAGTGCATCGCAAGCTCGGTTGGCACTGTTACTACCGGGGCGCTTGCTGTGCCGTATGCTTGCTTTTGTCATAAAAGTGTTCTTGATGCCCACTCTATTCCTGACAGCACATGGACACGGTGATGATGACCTGCTTTTGTTAGTGAAGCAGTGTTGCACAAAGAGGTAGCGTGAACTGCAGTATGGCGCTTTTGTGTTCTCGCTTGTTAAGGAGAGGCGCTCCTCGAAACAAGTTTTTTTTTTTATTTCTAGTCATAGACACTTGAAAATTTTGTTATTAATATAGTTTTTCATGGAGATTTCTAATGTACAATCCTTTTTTGTGTAGCTGCTATAGTTATTGAATTATGCCATGCACAATAGCAAAAAGCTACACATGTTTTGCGGGTACTCTTTCATGTACCGTATTTACTCGATTCTACCGCGCCCTCGATTGTAACGCGCACCGGGTTTCCACGACGAAAAAAAAAAAATTAAGACATCGATTGCAACGCGCACCCATTTTTCTCGTTGGCCCACACGATCACACCACTCGGGAAAAAGACTCCTTTCGGGAGCGTCTTCCGTTTAAATATGAGGTACGGGGGAAGCTTGTGCCTATCTGACGTGCAATGGAGCATTGCCGTCACTCTAGCTTTACTGTGGCCCGATGTCAGCACGCGAACTTGCTTCGTGCCCTTCTTCTCGACGGTTGTGGTGCCAGGCACGTCAAAGTAAAGAGGCGTCTGATCGGCATTCCCGATTTGCCCAAGCAGGCAGCCGTTGTTGTGCCGCAAGTTTAGGACGAACCTCTGAAAACTGAAACTTTTCTTCGTACTCCTCCGGCAACTTTTGGCATATGCCCGTTCGCCTTCAGAGGGAAAAGCCTTTCCTCTTCATAAAGTTAGTTAGCCAGCACCTGCTCGCTTTAAACTGGCTCCGCATTAGCCCTTTTTCTAAGGCTAACTGCATAGCCTGCACTTGGAGCAGTTCTGTCGTCACGGGCCGCTGTGGTCCGCTGAATACTCGCCGAGCAGCTCTTCAATTTGCGGGAACCGACCCTGCTGTGGTTTGCTGAAGCCTTTGTGTGAATCTTTGCTGTCGACAATATTCTGCTTTTGTTTCCGCCAGTCCCGCACGCACGTTTCGGGAACTCTGAACGACCGCGATGCAGCCCGATTTGCGTCCGTTTCGGCACACGCGATGACTTTTCTTTTAAAAGCGGCATCATGGTGCACTCGTCGAGTTTTTGGAGTCGGCCCTTCCATGCCGTCAATGCTAATGCACACCAAGATGATGAACTCCTCAGCACACGTATGAAGTGCTACACATGCGAAACCCATAGGCAGAAATGGCCGACGCGCCATGCCGACGCACGTAGGGGGCGGCCATTTTGGAATGCCGATGGCAATAGAATGCCCGTATTCATTTTTTTTTCCGTACTCGATTCTAACGCGCATGCGATTTATGAACTCGCTTAACCGGAAAAAAGGTGCGCATTAGATTCGAGTAATTACGGTACTTAAAAGCATGCATTATGCTTACAGCTGGGCCAGACCACATGCACTACCAATCAATCAACTGAAGATGCTTATCATAAAGGGATGTTAGCTTTTAAAGGGACTTTCTGACACTTTAAAACAGTGCTGCTGACTGCATCAACTTGTAGTGGCACTCGCCAGAACTATTGCAAGCAATTATGATGACGGAGGGCTCAGGCCTGTGATTGGAGAAATGTAATGTTAGGTGTAATCGCCGCATAGCATCAAAATAGAGATTACTGTTGGGTTTCTTTTTTCTTTAGCTTGGTTTTTTACTGAACATAGAAGAGAATAAAGCTCTCTGACTTTTTCAGCTTGCAAACTGCAAAGCCGCTCGAAAAATGCGCCGAACGCCACAGTGATGAAGGAAAGGTGCTGTTGTTAGAACTAACTGAAAGAAAACAATAATGTAACAGTGTGGATATATAGATGCCGTCGCAAAAAAAAAAAAAGAGCAGTAAAGGTAAAAAACGTTATAGAAGCGTACGCGAGCTGGCTCCTTTCGCACGTGCTGTTCACTCTTCCAGTACCACATTATTTTTTACCATCACAATGGTGTACTCAATATGTCAGAAATAATGGGTAATATGTCATGCAAGCTTCCTGTATGGTAGGGCTTTCGGTTCATTTCATTGGGCAGCCATTCGACGTCCCAGGGCGAGGGAAACATGGTCAGGTGAATTCGCGAGAATTGATTTTAGGGTAGGCATTCATTTTATTGTATTTTGATTTTTTTAACGCTAAATAACTTTGGGCTGCGGTTCCCTATCGCTGCCACTCTTGCGACACTTATCTCCTAAGCCTTCAGTGTACGCAACCAGCTAGAAAAACATGCAAAACAATGAGGTCGCACTGGCGTGTTTTCTGCATTGCTGCCATCCCGCCTCTGTGCGACTCCAGTGCTTAGTAGTAAAGACATCGCCGCACTGCGCTGTGATAGTGGTGCCTTTTGACTTTCGGTCTCCTTCTCCTTACACCACTTAGTCACTGTGGCAAAGCTGAATTTCGGACATAGCTCTGATGGCAAGAAAGTGCTCATTCAAGTTTGTGAAATGGTAGATGTAGCGGAGGTGGGACTTTAAGCAATGCTATTTCGGACCTGATAGGTGAGTGTACAGTCCGGAAAAACGGCAGCGAAGACTCTTGGCGTCCGAAATTGCAGATGTTCTTGTACATTGTTGTGTATACGTAGGTTTTCGACTGTGCCACGAAAACATCTGAATTTTTAAGCGTGGCTGACAACTTTGGCTTCTTGAAAATGGGCACTTGTTTGTATTCGCAAATATTTATGTGGCCGGCATGCGTGTTGCTGGGTGCACACCAAGACGACTACTAGGTATCACTAAGGCTCCTCACGCATGCTGCACCATCTAAAGTCAACCCAGCCAACTTTGCGATTCGCTAGTTCAGTAAACTTTCTGCTTGGGGGTCATGTGTCAAATACAGAGACTCTTTTTGATGATGCTTAAGGGCATTACTTACTCTTGGTCTGATCTCTGGCGGCTGCATTTTTGAAGGAGGCGAAAATGCTGTAGGCCCGTGTGCTCATATTTGTGTGCACATTACAGAACCCCAGGTGGTCGAAATCTCCGTAGCCTTCCACTGAGGCGTCTCTCATAAACATATGGTGGTTTTGGGATGTTAAACCCTACATATCAATCAATCACGCTTGGACTGATACAATTACTGCCTTGTTTCTCAATATGTTTACTCTCAAACGGTCATTCAAACGATTCAAAAACACCCTACACAGTTTCTGATGGTCTTAGGCTGTAGTCAAAGAAGTGTGTGGTCCATGAACTTAATTAACGAGCCATGTGTTTTCTTCTATTGCGATTGATAAAATACAAAGGTGTCATCACAGACGTTTCTATTGCTTTTTTTTTTTTTCAAATGTGCGAGCTGTGATAATCATGTCGCCTTTAGTTATTTTATAACAAGGTGCTATGGTTCTATGTTTCACGCTTGACTTTCTATACTAGTTCAGGTTAGACATGGGTGATATTTATAATTCTGTGCTTTTGATATTTTTATTACGCTTGAATAGTGTGCGGAAAATTGTGCTTTTGTCGGTCGTCTGTCACAAACGCAGTACATGGCTTGAAATCGCTTGTAGTGACACATGCTCCAAAGCCAGTTTCGCTGCTCCAAAATTCATTTTTGTCTGCTCCATAACCTGCTCCGAAACAACCTAAGCCAGTAGCATCACTGATACTGGCCCTTTAAATGGGCACTAAAGAGAAACAGTGACTTAGTGTAGATTGACAAAGTGCACTCTGAGAACTCTAACATTACATGTTTCTACATCATAAATTCATTATTAGCGGAGGAAGTCAAGGTTGAAGTTCAATTTTTAAATTTCGCACCGAAATCTTTGTGCGTGATGTCAGCGATTTTATAATGTACTTCTGGCGTTTTCATGACATTGGCTTGATGAAATTTTCTGAAACTTCGTATGATAGGTCTTTGGCACCCGCTGATGACATTGTGCTTCAATTTCCTTGATTAAAAGCTATGTAGGACCCAGTAAACGACTTCAAAATTTATGACGTCATAGTGTTTTGCGAGGGAATCTCCTCCATGTTTTTTTTTTTTGCATGTTTTCTCGCTCAGTAAGAGTGGTGTTTTCAGAATTGTGAAATCGCACTTGACTAATACGGCACAATTTCGCTCTTCGCTATCGTACAGACGAAATCACACTTGTCTAGAGCAGTGGAGCGTGTGGCTGTGAAGACTTGTCTCCAGCTGCTACCTCATGTTAGCTGGTTAGCTTCCTTATGTGCTTGAATTATATGAAGAGGACCTAGCATGCAGTTTCACTATACAGTCGAAACCATTTATAAAAAACTCGGAAGTGCCTTGATATGTGGTCAATACTATATCAGTAGTGTGTTGTATATTGACTCGCCTTTAAAGATGTGTACTTAGAGATCGAAATGTTTTTTTTTTTTTCCTGTGTATCTTTATAAAAACAGGGCTAACAACCCCCCGGTGACGCATTAGGCCTTTTGATGCATTTTTTACGATGTCTGCTGTGTGCTCTTGAGGAAATTAAACCACATTCATGATGAACTCGCACTGTTCCACTCATGGGCGGTACCGCTATGTGGAACGAGTCATTTCTGGCTAGTTATGTGCAGCATGTATGCTTACTCGGTTATCGACGTCACAAGCCACAAGTGTGCGCTTTAATGTACGCACATGTTTGTGCATTTGTGCAAGCTCCGCTGAGGATCGTGCTCGGGTATGGCGAATAGCCAATTAGTTCAACACAACAAAGACATTTTGCAATCAACGCGCTAGCAGCCTCACATGAGACGGTGGTGGCGAGCTTGCGAACGACAGCAGGACGCACTATTGTACTGCTTGTAATGCCATCACTCCACTTGGTTTAAAGATGCGCAGCGGAGCAGATATCTGCAGATGTCTGCGATTATGTTGTCCGTGAAAACGGCACATTCATCGCCACCTCATCTTCGCTCTATTCTGGTGTTTGTCTATTAAGACACCGCCACGACCGCACAGAAGTGACCGATCGACCATTCTGTGTCATTACAGAATGGCGGAAGACCTTTTGCGGCACATAGTAGCGTCCCCACGTTGAGCGTCGCAACAAACTTCTATGAAACAAAAAGTTATTGCTTCTTGCATTTATGGCTTATTGCATTCAAAGACATTCTTAGGTTAATTGTCAGCAGTCACAGATGCAGAAAGCGGCGTTGGGAAAAATTTACAATGCGGAAGCTTACCGCAAGTCTTCATGCGGTCTCCTATTTCTTTCTTTCTTTATCTTTTTATTTCTTATTGTAGTTAGGCCAATGAAAAAATTCCTGGAAAGTGAGCAAACCTTGCTCGAGCTGTCCACAATCTGCAGGCAGTGCTCGTTGCTGTCAACAATATCTTTGTCGTGAGTAAGCTACAGTGGGGCATGTGCGAACACATGCCTTTCATGTGATTCAGAATGTATGTTTTAATTTTATCCCTGCTTTGTATGTGCCATATTTTTACCACAACTGTGGCAGAAGTGGTCATTTTAAAAGTAGGAGGCTTTGAAAAATGTTTGTTATATGTAGATGCAGTTTCAATGGGTAGCACAGTGAAATCATAAGTGCAATGAAATATGATCGTTGTAACCGATAGATCATTATAAGTGGGTTCAACTGTATTAGCTATCATTACAGTGTCAGTCTTTGCATATTTTTGCAAAAAACAGTAGACAAGTGTGATTCCACCTGGACAACAGTATAGAGCAGGGTGATACTGAAATGATCATGAACGAGACGGTCTTTGCAGTCAGTCGTCATTTCGTTGACGTGGAGGTTTAATTTGCATTTAGCACTGCATATTGTGTCGCCACTCTTGAAGTTCACACTAGGAGGCTTTTTGAATTAATTTTTGCTTTGCTGCCAGATGCGTAGCGAACTGTGAACTATTGTCAAATGCGGAGCAAACTGTTCCACTCATGTTTATATGATGCATTCTTAGATTTTTCTATGCATTGATCTTAAAGCATTATCGTGTTCAAGAATACTTCAAATATAAAAAAGAATTAGATTTACCTGAGTTGACATACTCAGCTTTTACTGTAGTTGATATACTCGGCAAAGGGGTGTATGCAGTATCGGGTTACTGGAGGATGGTATTGACATATTGTGATGTTTTGGCATGCAACCACGATTATAGACAAATTAGTGGTGAGCTAGTGATTTTGTGGAGGAAAAAAAAAGGCAACTCATTGGGAATTATGCTGGTGCAAGGAATTTGTATCAGCAGAGAACTAGAAGGCACCATGTTATTGCCGTAACCATTTTGTTTTTCTGCTTCATTTCGACTCCATCAGATAGCACCACCTATTCGGCCTCTCACATTTATGGCTTTGGTAACTCAGCTGGGGTTACAGTTGGCATTTATGGTGCTCATACTTCAGCTTTTCTTGACTTTGCAGTTGGAGTCACCATAAAGCATACCTTTTCTTTTATCTGATACAGGGGGAGAACAAGTAATAAAATTCACATATTTTTTTCTCCTCTTCCTTCTCACAGGTTTGACCTTATTTTTCTGATGCTGGATCCACAAGACCAACGCTACGACAGGAGGCTGGCCCAACATCTTGTTTCTTTGTACTACAAGAAGCCAGAGGAAGCAGAAGAAGAGCAAATGGTGAGAGGTTTGAATGCTGTAATGTATAGCCATAAATGCTGTTTTTTTTTAAGTGTGAATACACTTTATAAGCGACCCCAGACCATCCACCGCCGTCGGCAGCGTCCGCTGTCTTCTCTCTATATTTAAAAGAAAGAGGACTTGGCGAGCCGCAGCGCGACGCTCTACCGAATAAGCCACGGACGCGATGCTGATATCGGTGTCAGTAACGCGCCTTATACTCCCTCCCCCTTCGCTCGCTCCTCCGCTCTTCTCGCTCGCTGCAGCTGCGCGCGCACCTCTCTCTCGTGCGCCCGCCTTCTCTCTCAGTCTCCCGTCGAGAGCGGGTCGTGAGGGGGAGTAAATTTAAATAAAATCCATTTGCATTAGCCAGTGAGTTAACGTAAACTCCCCAGTGTGATCAAATTGCAATTCCCAGAAACCATTACACCATAAAGGCACCATAGTGTGATTAATAAATATAATAGTGCGAATTAATAAATACCCCTCATAGCATCACCCCGTGTATTCGCACTTAACCATGTTCACCCTCAGGGAAATGCTTGGGAGTTTTTATTTTGCAATTCTTGTAGGTCACCTAATGTATAGATTACTACTTACGCATTGTACAGATCCACACTTGTCTTGAGCACCCAGCCGACCGCTGCAGCTGCCATTTTCTGTAGAAGTATCCAAAGATCGACACTGTAATGATGCCTAATATGGTCATACTGTCTTACCTCGTGCTAGGCTCTTGTGCTATAATTCATGCATGAACGGAAGCTTGTGGCTAACGTGAGGTGAAAGCTGTGGCCAACAACAGTAGGGACTTTTAGCTTGTACGAATACTTCTTTACGTTAATGTGTTACTGGATACCGTTTTGCATTTACCGTCCGGAGCGCATGTCTTTGAACGTTTTAGCTCCTCTTACGTCAGCATTTACGTATGTACGTAAATGCGTATACTTTTACGTTTTCGCAAACCATAAATGGTGATGCTAACTGCATTTATCTTACATAGGGTTGAATCACCGTTGTGGCAAAAACACGAGACGTTTTTTCCTCGTATGCACAAGAGGGGGAAAAATACAAGGTTACTGAATTGGTGGTGTTGACACCTTGTGACACTTCGTGTAACCAGTCATGAACATGTTGGCTTACACGTAATGTTTTTGAGCTGAAAATGATTGAAAAGGTAACTCATTTGTAATAATGCCGCTGGCTGGTTTTTGTGCCAGACGTACAATGCGCGATGTTTCTGCAATAACAAAGTTGGGATTATCGCTGGTTCAATATGGCCCCGCTAGATGGCACCACCTATCCAGCTTATTGGGGGCTCGCACGTTTACGGTGTCTATGTCCTAAGCCATTCTAGCTGTGGTAATCCGGCTGAAACAATACTAATCGCTATTGGCGCTCGCACTTCGGTTTATTTCAACTCGACAGCTCGAGTCCCCGCAGTGCGGATACCGCCAGTCCCTACGAACGAAGGTGGATTTGCGAGATCACAGTGGCTATAGTGACGTGGCCCGTCAATGCCGTACTATCGTTAGAGTAGTGTAATTGTGACCACATTGACGGGGCCCGTCAGCACAGTGCTATCATTAAAGTGAGGGAGCCCGTCGTAATAGCTATGCAGCTACACTCAAACCTCATTATAACGAAGTTGAAGGGGAGCCACAATTATTTTGTTATATCGATTATAACAACAGCTTGTGGCGATGTATGTTCAGATGGGCACACACCTATAAGCATGCAAAGAACACCTCCTCGCGGCTCGATGTATTGCTACGCGACTACCCGTGCGACGGAAAATAAACAGTCGAATATCATTAATTCGAACTTCCGGTTAATTCAAACTCACGCTGTGGTCCCGTCAAAGCTATGTATGTTCCAAGGGGTGAAAACGCCCTGTAATTCAAACACGCTAGCACTTGGGACGGTTAATTCGAACATACCTCGCTCCGAAAATGCTCTCAGCACCATGCCCAACCCTGCGGCGGCACCTCTCAACGCTGCGCGCGAAGGAAAAAAAAGAAAGGGCTAGCAGACGACAGGGCGCGGAAGGATACACTTAGATGTGCTCGCCCTGCTGATTGGTTGAGAAGGCCTGTAGCTTCCACAGTGCTGCACGGAACTTCTGGAACAGAGTATAGTTGCAGGTGCTGTGTGTCATCTATTATACGCATGACAAGCAAGTCAACATTTTCTACATCGTAGCCCAAGCAAGCTGTGCTCGAATACAACGTGTTTAGTAAGAGGTTAGCTGCCATTAGTAGGACAAACTGCATAGTAGAGAAGCGCACTTGCGGATTAGAAAAATGTCCGCACAGCTTTCCTCTTCACAACGGTTTTTATATCATCGGTTCAAAAATAAACGTGAACCTACAAAGGGTTAAACGGAACCTGAAAGGACTGAGAGTGTGCTGTACATGAAAGCTTTGCCATCAGCATCCTGTACAGGGTTTCAACATGCCCTAGCTTTTCATCCCCTTCAACACACAAGTACCTAATGATTCAGATAAAGTGAAATCTTTATATACTGAACACAGTTTTATGGAATTATTGCCTATATCAGAGTTGAAAATTGCTTGCTTTTCTATTAAAAAATGGTCTTGTAAAATAGATGAGTTCACTAGGATCTCGTATGTCCTGTTAGGGTTGAAGGCTTGAGGACTAAGAGGTTCACTCAAGTGATGTTCTATCACCAAAGATTGTTTTTTCACTTTCAGGAGTTGGGGCTGATGAAGGACTACATTGCGTATGCACGGACCTATGTGCAACCACAAATGAGTGAGGAGGCTGGCCAAGCCCTCATAGAAGCCTATGTGGACATGCGACGAGCTGGTAGTGGTCGTGGCCAAGTGTCTGCCTACCCTCGCCAACTGGAGTCCCTGATACGCCTTTCTGAAGCACATGCTAAAGTCCGTTTCTCTGATGTTGTTGAATTGGTGGATGTTGAAGAAGCCAAAAGGCAAGTGTCCTCATTCATTAGAGGGATTTGTGTCCTGTCAAACGTGCGGATACCCCAAGGCTTTGTTTGAATTATCAGGAGTTGAGAAATATAACTATGAGACTTACCAAGTAGCATTGTGATGCTTGTTTCTCAATGCTGCCACAACATCATAGACAGCTCTGCATCATTGCCAACAAAGTTTCTAGACATCAGTGATAATACTGTCACTCATTATTATACAAGACGTGCATCTATATGCAATGTGAGTTACCTCCCAGTAGTGTTGGTAGCCCCTTCGTATTCTGAGGGTGATTTTCCGCATGACACCAGGTTACCGTGGCGAACGCCACTTTAAAAGCTTTCAGCACACAATAGAGCAAGGCCAGACTTTCTTTTTTACTTTGATCAGCATTGTTTGGTGCATGTGGTTTGGCTAGTTCAGCCGTTTCGTAGGCAGGCAGTAAGCTTTATTCAAGACTGTTAGTGGCATAAAAATGGGAATGTTCAGCTTGAAGCTTTTATATATATTTCTAGGCATGGATAACCAAAAAGTGTGAATTAACCCTTTGTAGATTTGCCTATATTTTTGACGTGACGTTATAAAAACTGGCTGTGGGATATACATGTAAACTACATAGAAATACTGTAGTTGCTTGCGTAATGAAACCACTTTTTTTTTTTTTCAAAAATGTTGACGTCAGGTGGATGGTTCATGTTGCGGGAGAAAAAAAAAGTCGAGGCAGTTATAACAGCAAACATTTTGCATGACGGTATCAAACAACTCGCTGTCCAACCGCTGCTGGCCTTCAATTCAGTGGCAGGACTACGGAGCCTCTATTCGAGAACTTCCCTTTCTATTAAGGGAAACTGTCTTTGTTTTGGCCCGTGAAATGTTCTGTAGCTCGAAGATGTACATGCGCTATCCGCACAGCCCTGTTATGTGGTTACCTTCCTTGCGGGTTGTGGACGGCGCTGCTTACGTTGTCTGGCATTTGCAATTACCCGAAAACATTCACGTCATTGAATGTTTTTGGACGCTGTCAAAATAGACACGATATCAGTCAACTTTGTCATCTGCTGCGGTTGCAGCTAGCTTGTGCTGCAGACTTGGCTCTATATTACAAGCACAACGGCAGCACTTTTTAGAAACGAATGCCACAGTGTGGACACTGCTATGTTGAACTCATGAAACAACCGCCGGAGTACAGCGCCATCGTGAACTGGTTAACAAAGTGCTAGGCAAATGAATGGACCAAGAGTTTTTTTTTGCAGTGAAAACTGCTATAGGATCAAAACTTGGGTCACGCGCGGCGCTGTAGTTGTCCGCCACCGCCAGTGTCTGTAAGCATTGTTGCAAGAAATAATAAAAAAAACCTGGTACCAAGAACACAGTGGGGCTCGAACCCGGGTCCGCTGCGTGCCAACCCAGTATTCTACCACTAAGCCACGCCCGTGCTTGGGACTTGTCGGGAAAGGAATCGCGTTAATACGACTTATAAGGCGTTTTAAAACAGCAAAAGAACAAGGAGTTGTCGCACATTGCAAATAGCGTAACGAGTGGGTCATCCAATGCGCCAAGCCTTTACAAAAGTTTGTTTTTGTGCAGCTGTTAACTGTGGTGCATACCCACTTCAAGCACAATTCCTCATCGTCGTCAGCCACTGCATGAACAATTAGCACAAAATTCCTTGCAAGTGTTTAGCGGATATCACGCTTCTCAGAAGAATTACGGATAGCATAGCGAATGTCGTAGTGGGTACCCAGCAAGTGTGCTTGCAGCAGTTAACCAATGAGTGTTTAGAAAGGGCTCTGAAAGGCCACTCTTCTAGCTTTCTCTGTGACAGTGCTGCGCCTTCCGAACAGGCATGGCATCTTTTACAAGGAGCTTCATTTTTCATGAGGCGTCTATGTTGGTTGAGGATTCAGCTGCAACACTTGTTGGTGGGCCAATTGGTACATATCGAACCTTGAAAAACGTGGCTACACTGGACAGAAGGCTTAAAGAAGCGCATCACACACAGCGCTGACTAACTACGGAGTTTATTATCACGAGACAGCTCTGTATATGTGTGCTTCTTTAACTTTCTGTCTCATTTAGGCACCCCGTTCCACTCTGCTTCATTAAGAAGTGGATCTCATGGAATCAGAATGTTGCAATGTTTTCACATTCATCTCTGTTCGCTCTGTAACATCCTGTACAGATGCTCATGATGAGGCCCAGTCTATAAGAGCACGTCATTTAAAAAGGGAACGTGTTTTTTGAGACCAGAAATTAAGAAAAAAATTAAATCAATTTTCTCACTCTCTCTTGATTTGGCCATTATTGATGCATGACCTCACCCACTTTCATGCATCCTAGATTATTTTTTTTGCTATGAAAGCCTTCTACATCACATCAGTAATAGACAGTTTTTTTCTCTCTTTTTTTCGTAACCTTATAATTTATTGTCAAGCTTTTCTCAGCCTTGGAGCACTCAGTATTGTTCAATGTTGTTGTGCTAAAAGGCTGCAGGTCTATGGAGCACAAAAGGGTGCCAGCCGTTATTTTCTGAAGCCAGTGTTTAGAAAGGGTGAAATAAAAAAGTAAATTTTTTAGTCATTCAAGTGAGGGCTCTGAAGTTTTGTAACTTCTGTTTAACCTCTTAGCTGTTCTCTTTTTTTTTTCCCGAAAATTTCCGGCCAAAAAGTTACCTATTCCACTAGGACGAGTTCTACTCGTCTAAAGCAGTTAAGGGGTTAAGAAAGCTAGTACCATAAAACTACTTTTTTTGCTCTTTTTAACCTTTAATACACCAAAATCTACAATCCAGTATCATAATAAATTATACAAAATTACATTTTCATTAATAATTAGGTTTTAAACTAATGGCACAGTATACATAAAAACAGGGTTAATTATTTGATATCAGAACGTGAAAATATATAGTTAGTAGTGTTTCTATCGTCCTAGTTTGAATAATTAACTTTTTTATCAGAAAACCACTTCCCCTTCTTAACATGTCAGTAAACAATGAAGTTCAAGAATTGTAATCCGAATAAATATGCGCATTTTGCTATGTAAAGACACTGCCGCAGGAATTTTGCGAATTCGTGTTATAATAGGGTGATAGGGAAGTTGTGGGGGTTACTACATCTATTTTAGCTGGTTTCAAATTTTCATGCAACCGCACCACTCTTCTCCGTCATAGGGTGTAGCCCGTCGTCGTGACTCCGTCTGCTTTAGCAATGTGACGATGTCAACGTCATCAGAGCGGAGCCAATGACCGAGCAGGGCTTCCCCCACATGAACACGTATCATAGCAGTGCGGTGCGAGGAGTACCCTTCCCCTAGTGCTAAGGTAGCGGGGCACCTTTTTATCGCGGAGGCTTTTTCGTTCTAGCAATACCGCTTCTTTCCGTAGTCTTGGGCTCTACAAAACAATGGGAGGCAGCACAGGAAAATGCGGGCTGCGTGGTCAAAACTGCATTACCACAGGGCCAAGGCGCCATTTCATAGGGCAAAGGGCCAATCATTGATCTCAGTGGTATGTCAAGTTGCCCATGTACTAATTTGCGTCACTCCGCATACGGGGGGGGGGGGGGGGGGGGGGGATTGGATTGGTCAGGCATAGGAATAGTTTTCGAAATATAGAATCTGTGTAGTGTGCAGCGTTGTAATAATCAGAAACTATGATTGCCGTGGTCTAATGTACGGTGTGGTGAGATTCTTTAGGAGGTGTAAAGAAAAAGTCTGAGCCTGTTTACTGGCCTTTTGCTGATGAAGGATAGCATGCAGGTCTTGCTGCTATTTTTTATAAGCTTTTATTTTATAAGCTTTATATGTCTAGGACAATGTTTTCTGCCATGGATGGTTTGGGGACTTTTTTTTTTTTCGACTGATGGAAGTGATGAGGGACGCCCCTAAGTGAGGATGTGGGGGAGTCTAAATTGACACGGCTTGCTGCATGAAAAGGTGCCTTTGATTGCTACCTGGGAAAAAATGTTCAACTAATTTCCAGTGCCTATTCGATTTCAACAACTTGTCGTTAAGTTATGCTGTCTGTCAACCTCCTGATTCTAGCTGTGCTAGCTCCTCAGGTATGCTAGCCTGGAGAAAGCATGCTCGTATGCATATGTTGTAGAAATGTGCAACACAAGCTTAACAGCCATTTTGTGGAAAAGCGGAAACATGTCAGCTCCGCCACATTGCAAAGGGGTTATGCATGAAGCATACCAAAAACCTGAAGGGGCCAGTGCTACGGGATTAGTGGTTTGAAAAAAAAAAAAAAGAAAGAAAAACGTTCTTGCTTTGTTTTGTTTTTTTCCAAGAATACGTTTTGCAGACCCCCTTTTGAGAACCAGTGTTCTCGGACCTTAATGAAATAATTAAAAATATCATAAATATGTTCATTTTCTTCATGTATTGAGCATTTTATGGTGCTTTAATGCTCGTCCTTCTTTGATTTGACGGACAGGCTACACCGAGAAGCTCTCAAGCAATCAGCCACTGATCCTGCCTCTGGAAAGATTGATATCTCTATTCTTACCACTGGAATGAGTGCTTCATCTCGTCAGAGACGTGCGCAGATGACATCTGCATTGCGCAAAATGCTCGAGACAAGAACCAAGGCTCAGAGCCTTCCATACAACAAGGTCTTTGCTGATTTTAAGAGCCAATCAGATGTGGTAAGTTGTGTTGAGAATCTTCATTTTCACTTTTAAGGAGCTCAAGCTAATGTGCTTTGCTAAGCCACAGCATGAGGAAAATGCCACACTGGGTTCGACACCTCACAGCACTGTGTAACTGCTAGAGCAGGCTGCGAAAGGGCTAGTGAAAGTCTTCCGGCCCAAAAATGTTTACCATGTTCTACGTACCATTGTGAGCAATACTTTGAAAAAAAATGTGAATTCGCATTCATTCAGTTCATGAGAATGGAATGATGCTAGATAAATTCAATGTTGAACTATGAAGGTATGAAGGAAAGAATCAACGAATGTCTACTACATCAACACACATTTATTTACTGAATTAATCCAAAGATCATATTCTCATTTTACATAAAAGCAGTGTGCTAGCTCAGTGATCTGATAACTGTACCAAAAAGTGAAACTTGCTACGTTTTGACGAAGATCTCTAACTTGCACCAAGTGTGCGCCAAGACGTCATTTTTGCGGTCTGGTGGAGCCAAAGAAGCCGGCAGGCACTAGAGATTTGTATTTTTGTTTCCGCTGTAATTGCTGATCATAGAAATAGACAAGTGTATTGTAGTTGAACAAAACAACCAATTTTTATGGTGCCTATTTTTTTGGCACAACGGAAAGCTTACCGGTCAGTGAGTCTAATCACAGATTGGTAAAGTGGGAACGCCGTGAAACATGTGCAATCAGATTTTTTTTTTTTTCTCAATCTGCAGCAAATATGAAGTCGTATAATCACACGCTCCAAACAGCGAGCGCCGGTCGTGTTCAAACGCACTGATTCACTGCGCCTGTGTCCACTCCATGTGCATGCACCGCAGCATGGCTTGGTCCACTGGTGGCTGCGATAGCAGCGCCGCTTCTCGTCGTGCAATTTATGTTCTAAGCAGCACATAATTGAGCGGGGCTAGATAATAACATAATCTAACTTTGAGAAGTGGCACATATCACAGCCAGCGTTACTGGATGGGGGCAGTTGCAAAAATCTCGCAAGGAGGTGGCCCAAATCGTCGTTCATTCTAGGTGTTGCTGGCGTCACTTTGCTATATCAGGTGACCTCCGCCGTACAGCCGGCTATGCACGCAACAGACGAAGCAGCGACGTGGCTATCACGGCGTGTACTTGCAAGCGATGTATTTTTTTCTATGGCTAATATAAATGAATGCTCATCGTTAATTAGTTCAGATATTTAAAAAGGCGTGGCCCTTATCATAACAGACCTTATGCATTAAACTTCAACTGTGCCAAAGGAGACAACAGTATTTACGTGGTTCTGCTTTCCAGAGAGAAAGCAGATCGCGACTCTGAACAAACAAATGTGCGCGTGATTTTTTTTTTTTTTTCCTTTGGGGGACGACCGGTACGTGGACGTGTGCTAGACTAACGAAGTCGTACATATCGGCAGCATTAAATGAAATGCCCTTCATGCAGTGACACTTTTTCAAGCCACCGAAATGTGCCAATTGAGTAGAACAATGCAAGAGGACGCGCAAAGTTCACAGCTATGCAAAGAGCATACGTCTGTAATCCTGACTTTGATGCAGCAAACATCTGCATCTTCTTTCAGCACGTTGCAAATGGCTAAACAGTCTCAATTGTGCAAGCGTAGTAGGGCCTGAAAAAGAAGGGGACGGCACTTTCCGAATATCGCAGAACACGACTTGACACTTGGTGTAGGAAACGTTGACATTTGTAGCTTAGTTGTAATGAGAGATGCCATTAGCTAAATTTTTCAGAGAGATGAAAGACGTGCATGGAAAAGTTCGAATGCGAAGACAGACCTGAAATGTTGAAAGCATGGAAGTCGCGCTCACTGAAAGCTCCACAGGGGAACACAAGTTTGATGGTATCAAAGACTTTAACCGGTGTATGCCAAATGGTGTGTGAAACGCAGAGGAACATGTTTTTTATTTATTCTTTTTTTTTTTTTTGTCAAGCTTGAAGGAATTGGTGGTGTAGTCTCCACCGAAAGAGCTTTCACAATAAACAAAAACTCAAATGTGGTTGCCAGCGCTCAAAGAAAATGTGCCGTAATGCTATTACAGCATTCATGGAAGTGACAATAACCTGCAGCTCAGCTTTACAATCTTTAACGACGCAGCACCCTTTTTTCACCACACTGAGGCTTGAAGAATCCGTACTGATTTTGAAGATTGTGTCTGTCCACCAATTCCTACTTCAAAGACAGTTGTCAAGTCTAGGAGGATGTGGAGAAGCAAGCATTGTGCAGTGGTCTGGGAGAAATCCAAACTTCACTGAACTACGCCAAGGATTTATGCAGTAATATAACAAAATGTTATCAACTGAAAAAAAAAAAGAAAAGAAGAAGGAAAGACTCGGGATCTTGAGAAAACATTTCTTTTTAGATGCTACTGCACAGCAACATGTACAGATCTCGGCAAATTAGGTGCTGTAATCTGGACGCATATGAACATTTGCACAGTATTGATACCCTAGCAGGAGTTTCCAGTATAAAGCAGCCACGTGTTTTCTTTGTAAATTTAGGTATTCGAATGTGACTACTATAAGTTCATTATTTGCTCCGAGCCTCTTGATCTATTGTTATTCTGCGTTTCCAGCCGCATTCTTTATGCTTGTTAGCTAAGCTTTGCACTTGCTAAATTAGAAATAATTAATTTACACTATTTAGAAACTGCACACCTGCTGTAAACTTTTTATGTAGTCGTGCAATGAGCAGTAAAATCTACCAACTGTCACGAAAAAATTGCCTTATAATTAGTTTGTACCCCCTTTTTTTTCTGCCACACATTGCTGTGCGTTGGGAACATGAAAATAGTAAGTGCGCTCGTAAAATACACATGACCACCTTATTCCTTCTGACAAACTGAACAGCTAATGTGCCGCAGCTCAGATGCTACAACATGCGCTTTCCGTTGCTTCCAAATATCAGCATGTTTATATAAAAAAACGTGTTTTTACAGCAGATGCAAGCATTCGAAATGTTTACTAGTAAATTTCAGTACCTACAATGGGAGCCATCAATTCTTTGGGCAAGCAAAAACTTATCACACCGAAACACCTGCTGATTGTAGTCAGAACCATTAGCACATGGCAAAAAGAACCATTCAGACTTCATGCCAAGCTCCAAGCTGTGTCCACCTTCATCTCTGCAGCATTTGCAGCAGGGAAGCTCTCAGTATGCATCCGCTAACCAGATTCCTTGAGATGTGAAGCGCTCCAAGTAGGCAGCACTGTCTTCTGGAGGTGGTGCGTAGAACAGACCGCGAGCAAACGACGTGAGAAACACTTCACGTGACCAGGTCGCAAAACTAAATCGCAACGCCTCCACTTTGCCCGTGCAGTTTTCCAACTGGCTCCATCCAGTAACGTTGATGACAGCATCAGACTGCATCACTATATGCAGCAAAGTGTTGACTCCATATTCCATGATCCAACTTCAAGGCTCATCGGCTAGGCTGTGCAACATAGTGGTTTTTGTTACTTTTAAGCATGATTTAAAAATATAAATCCTAGTCACAACAGGAAAAGAATGCTGGAATATATCACTGTATTTCAAGGTATCTTCATTTTTACTAGGATCTAGAGTAATTACACGTTCTGGTGGGTTGTCGGTCTCTTTAAGCCAGTTGTGGCTCTGCTTTGGTACAACAGCTGAAGTTCTCATCATCTGGCATACTCACAGTGCAGCTGTATAGCAAGGCCCAGGTCTTCATTTGACAGGATTTTCCTTGAGGGCGAGCACTGGAGGGGCTGTCGCTGTAACATAGTGAACTACATCGTGATTTGCCTATGCCGTCATCAGAGCACTGCTCTCTGTTTCATCCGCGAAGCGATTAGTTTTCTAGTTTACCGGTTTGTTTACCGCCTGGTACCACAGTGCCGGATGCATTCTAGCGAGCCTCAAATGTGAATGAATCTGTGGTAGCGATATACTTAACTAATAACATTCGTTCATACACGAGTGTGCTACTTATTAATTCACCCTCCTTCCTCCCTTCTTTGCATTCACAAAGATTTTGCATCTGGAATTGGAGTTGAAATGTTCAGCAAGTACGACATTGTGCGTTGCAGATCTGTACTTATCTATATAGTATTTATTGTCTTTATTTGCACCATGTTGGAAAGAAGGATGTATTGTTCCCAAAGCAATGAGATTGCAGCAGCCATTTTGTTCGGCCCTTGGATAGTTAAAGAATCAGTGGTGATTCGCATCATGCTATCTGTATTCGCCCTGGTGTGATTTTGCATGCATACCCCAAAACCAAGAAGCAGCGGGATAGATATTCAATAAACCGAGAATTGGGAAGTGATTCCCAGCGTTCATTATCGCATGTGCAACAAACACTTTCAGGAAACAGATTTTGTATTCTACGTTTTGGCTAAAATGTTCAGTGACTATGACAAGGGACTTTCTGGGAAAGTACACGTAAGAATTTGCATCATTTATTCACACCAGGCGGGTTAACTTTTTCTAGTTATATGCAGCACAAGGGCAGCGAGAATGTTTTTGTGCTGATGCTGTTCTTTCAATTGGGGTGCATATTCTGCTGTCTCTCCTTCTGTTATCAGCCGTAATGTGCTGAGCTGCTGGTTGTGAATTGGTTGATTTCAAAGACTGGAAGAGTAAATTAAAATGAGATACAGTAATTAATATTGCATCGTGTAATCTCATCTGTCAAAAAGTCCTGCACAGAGAAGCATATATAGTGAAAGCGAGGATTAAGGAGACAAAAATATATGCACCTCAAGTCCTACTTATTGAAATATATTTTTATAGGTTTAAATAATTATGGTGAACGTTGCTGGCCACACAAGCTGCGGTTGCTAACAGTAAAGTTACTGCACAAAAGGATCTCGTGTATGAAAGGTCACGCGAACTTAAAATAACCAATGTCCAAGCATCAATCACCCTCAGCCACTTGATACCACTCATAAAACTCAGTGAGGTGTTGCTGTCAATCTTGTGCAGCAGTCCACACAAATAGAAATGTTACCTCTCGGCCGCGCAAGCAAGAGAAATGTGCATGCCGTCATGCTTGCCTCAGTAAGCATAAATGCATGCGATATGTGAGAATGCTTCGAATTCCTCGATGAATTTCCTAACAACTCGCCTTTTGCCACATGCGCTCCATCAAAAGTGCACGACGCGCCGATGACCACACTTTGGCTTATTTAAAACCTTTATTGGCAGACACTCTACGTTATTTTGCATGTGATACAAACAAATTCAACGCTTGCAAAGCTAGAAAAGTCGCGGCTGAACAGTCTGAATCATTGGAGTCCTCAAACACTTTGTGCAGTCGGTACCACGTGATGTCGTTTTATACATCACAAAAATATTCCGGCATATGGTGCCGCGGTATGTCTTCGCCGCCGATATCACCACCCTTTGTACGCACATGATCATTTGTCTGGCCAATGATCTACTCACCTACAGATCATCCTTGTATCATGATGTAGCCCAAGAGATGGGTGCCTGCATGCAGTCTGCTGTAGGCTTGCTCGTCATCCTCGACAGCTTCTGCCATGTCTGTGACATTGCATGCGCATTGCACAGAGTGAATCTAAAACTACTGATCGCCACATCTACTGCAGCTGAAACCGTAGTTAGTAGTGATGATATCGTAAATAGTGTCCATGTTGGAAACGTATACACAGCATGCATGCTCCAAGTTAAAATCAAACTGCAGTGGAACTTCAATAATTGGTATTTGGCTTAATTTAATTTTTGGTTACACTGAAAAGTGATGCCAGCATTTTCAAAGGATCTACCAGATTATTTGAATTTTTCTTTTCTTTTTTTTTCCCTCAGAAACCCTGAAAAACGGTACATGTATATATGTACCCAGAAACACTGCAAAACGGTACCTGAAGGCCACTTTTCTGTATTGTAGGCATCTTGTGCTATTGCTTTTTAGTCATAAATGATGTGGTCAACTTTATAGAAAGAATAAATAATAAGACACTTGGGGTTTAGTTAGACACTTGCGATATACAGTAATAAAACTTTCGCGTCTTCCATTTTCAGGCTGTTCACGCACATTGACGTTGTTCAAAATCAATTAACCTTTTATATACCACTATCCACATAAGTGGACGAAACATATCAATGTGATGGTATCAGACTAGCCAATGCATTGCCTTAAAGATTGATTTCAAATGTTTATTATTTCATCAGCATTTCATAATAAAAACATTTATGTGTCCACTACTTTGAACAAACAGCGGTACATACAGCTGGACTGGCTGTAGGAAACAAAGGGTCAATGTTGGTACACTTGGGCTTAACGATGTGTAGAAGGCTAGCTTTATCATGCTAGGATACATTGTGGTGCTCGTCCATGGTCTTTTACTCATGTAATATGGCAATTTTGTTTGCAGATGATCACACGAGAGATGTTTGAAGACACCTTGAAGGACTTGCAGGATGATGGTTTCCTTGTTGTTGTTGGGAAGACATCTATTAAACTTTGCTAACCAGAGACCATTTAGATGAAAGACAGTTATCCTTGTGTGCTTCCCTATTTACCATTGTTTTAAACTGTACTGAGAGAGGTCAGTACTTTCAATTATTTAACTACTATATACCTCTTTCAAATGTATCATGGCCTTGTATATTTGTTTCATAATAAACATTTTACAGTTAAAGGCGGTGTGGAGATTTATTCCAGTACTTCCAACACAATTGCGGTATAACAAGCTTGTAGCTCAGCTGCAATAATGTAAGTACTGTGGCAACAGCATCAAATTGAACTCAAAAATGAATACTGACAAATAATGCTCTAAACTACTGATTTTTATGCTCTCGTGCCAGACCTGCACCTACATGAGCAGTGGTGAAAACTCTGCTGCAATTGCTCTATTTAGCACTACATTCAGCACTACTAAATCTCTGCTACTGCTCTAACACTCCTTCAAATATGTGTGGAACAGCAATAATAGTCTTGTGCAATTTTGAAGGCACTGAACAAAAAAACTCGTGGTTAACACCACCTAGAAGTAGTCGCCACAGTATGTGATGAGTGCTGCCACCCACATCTCCAGTTTTTAAGTGTCTGAGATGCGATTTGAAAAAGTAAGTTTCGGTATTCGGTAGCCTTGGGCAATGAAATTTTTGCTACATATATCGGCTCTTGTGCTGATTTCAAATATGCAATTAGTTTCATAGTAAGATTAACAGTTTTCATTTTTTGTCATGACAATGTGTAAAGTACAGTTTGTTTTTGACAAACTTTTTATGGTTTTGGTTTTTATGGTTTTGAGCCATTAATGGCTCATATTGCTCCACAGTAACTGAAAAGTGCAAATTCGCATAAAGAAAATGCATGACTTTTTCTTTCAATCCTCAGACTATACTAATGGCTTTTAAGTTTGTAATAGTTACACTGGCAATATCAAGTTTTAAACACAATACTTGCACACTTTACATGTTAAGGAATATGTGGGTGAAATTTCATCTTAATCGGGTTATCAGAAGTATTAAAAATATGATGTTCAAACTAAAGAAGTTGCCCAAGAGTGGATCTTGAAAAAAAAAAACATTTTAAAGGTATAAGTGAAAGCTCATCTATGCAGAAAAGACAAGTTTTTTAAGATGATTCGAGAGCTTGGCAGTCATCGTTATTTTGAGCATGTGGCTCTAGTGAACCCCTCATGCGAAATGCCATTGGCGTTTTGGTGACAATTTTCAGAGGGCTCTAGACTGTGAGCTCTTCATAGTTAATAGCCACCTTGTGCTCGTAAGAGCGACTTTAGCCTACTTTGAGTTTAGTTACGATCTTTAGTTTTTCCTTTTAATGAAAGTAGAGAAACTAAATCGTAAAGCTGCCGGAGATCCTGCGAACTTCTTAATCTCATCGACCCACCTAACTTCTGTCTCCCCTTCGTGCGTTTGCCTTCTCTAGAAATCCAGTCAGTTACCCGTAAGGACCAGCAGTCATCCTGCCTATGCACTACGTGCCTGGCCCATGTCTATTTCTTCTCTATTTCAACTGTAATATCCTTAACCCCGGTTTGTTTCCTGACCCACTCTGCCCTTTTCTTGTTAGGTTACATCTATCATTTTCCTTTCCATCACTCAGTGCGTCTTCCTCAATTTAAGCTGAACCTTTGTAGGTCTCCAGGTTTCTGCTCCGTAGGGTAAGTATTGCCAAGATGCAGCTGTTATATACTTTCCTCTTGAGGGCAGATTATCATTCATGATTTCAGAATGCTTGCTGAACGTGATCCACCCCATCCTTATTCTTCTAGTTATTTCACTCTCATGGTTCGGCTCTGCGGTTACTACCTGTTTTAAGTAGACATATTCCTTTACAACTTCCAGCGTCTCTCCTCCTATTGCAAACAGCTTTCTGCCGAGGCTGTTGCTCATTAGTAATTACTTTAGTTTTGTGCATAATAATTTTCAGACCTAATTTTCTGTTTTCCGTGTCCAGTTCGGTAACCGTGAGCTGTAATTCGTCTTCTGAGTTGCTCATCAAGGCAATGTCATCAGCGAATCGTAGGTTACTAAAATACTCGCTATTAACTCGTATCCCTAACTCTTCCCAATCTAGGGTCCTGAAAACCTGTAAACACGTGGTGAATAGCATTGGGGAGATCGCGTCTCTCTGCCTTAGACCCTTCTTTATTGGGATTCCGTCACTTCTTTTATGGAGAACTATGGTGGCTGTGGATACACTGTAGATTTCTTCCAGTATGTTAATGTAGGGTTCTTCGATGCCCTGATTCCTTAGTGCTTGCATTACTCCTGATGTCTTGATTGAGTCAAACGTGTTCTCGTAACTTATAAAGGCTATGTCGTATAGGGGTTGGTTGTATTCCGTGCATTTCTCTATTACCTGATTGATAGTATGAATATGGTCTATTGTGGAGTAATAAAGCCTGTAATAAATCCTGCTTGGTCCATTGGTTGATTTAACTCTAATGTCGCCTTAATTCTATTGGCTTTTTTTTTTGTAAATAGTTTATAGAGAACGGACAGCAAGCTGATTGGCCTGTAATTTTTCAAGTCCTTGATGTCTCCTTTCTTATGGATTAAGATGACATTGGCATTATTTCAAGATTCTGGTGCCCTTCCCATCAAGAGACATTTCATATATAAGGTGGCCAGAAGGGTTAACAGGTGAGCTAGTTGGTACGAATTCATAATGAAATAATTGGAAGCGCAAACCAACGGGACACAAGAGAAGACTGTGCTTGTTTTTCTCTTCTCTTGTGTCCCGTTGTCTTGCGCTTCCAATTATTTCATTATGAATAAGGTGGCCGGTTTTTCTAACACAATTTCTCCACTATCATTTAGGAGGTCTGTTGTTCTCCTCACCAGCGGCTCTATCTCTTTGCATTCCTTCTAGGGCTCTCCTTACTTGCCCTGCCATTACTGGTAGGATGTTGAATTCCTCTGGACTATTATTGTTTCTCGCGATATTATCCTGGCTGTTTTGGCTTCTGTATAGCTTTCTGTAGAACTCCTCCGCCCCCTCGACTATTCTATCCATATTAATTAAGACACTACCTTTCTTAGTCCTTAATGCATAAATCCGATTTTTGCCTATGCACAAGTTTGCCTTCGCAGCTGTTAGGCTTCTGCCGCTTTTTACAGCCTGCTCAATTTTCTCCATGTTATACCTTCTGACGTCGGCTACCTTACGCCTATTAACTTCGAAAGCTCCACTAGCTCTATTTTGTCGGTTGCATTTGAAGCTTTCATAGTTTGTCGTCTCTTAAGATCTTTCGTCTCCCGAGATAGTTTGCCAATGTGTTGTCTAGTGGCTGTACCTCCGACTTCCATTGCACACTCTTTGATGGTACTAGTACGATTATCATTCATTGTGTCAACAATAACGTCAGTTACGTCGTTTAGTGCCTCGAATCTATTCTAAAGCGAAACTCTGAATTCGTGTACTTTCTCTCTCACTGCTAGTTAATTAATTGGTTTCTTGCGTATCAGTTTTTGTCTGCTTTTTTTTAAAATCTAGGTGAATACGAGCTCTTACCATTCTATGAGCAGTGCATAGGATCTTGCCAACTACTTCTACATCCTGTACAATGCCTGGGTGTGCACACGGAAGGAAGTCTATTTCATTTTTAGTTTCGCTATTAGGACTTCTCTACGTCCTCTTACGCTTCGCTCGTTTTCTGAAGAAGGTGTTCAAGATCCGCAAGTTATTACATTCTGCGAACTCTACTAATAACAACCCAAGGCATTTCTGCAGCCGATCCCATATTCCCCCACTGCATGGTCTCCGGCCTGTTTCTTGCCAACTTTGGCATTAAAGTCGCCCATCAGAATAGTATACTGTGGCTTTACTTTATTAATGGCCGACTTTACACCTTCATAGAAGCATTCAACCAAATGATCATCATGGGCTTTATGTAGGCCCGTAGGCCTATACCACCTTCATCTTGTACCTTTTATTAAACTCAATTATGATACTTTCCACCCTCTCACTAATGCTATAATATTCCTCTATGTTGCCAGCAATAATCTTGTGTATAAGAAATCCCACGCCTAGTTGTTTTCTGCCAATTAATCCCCGGTAGCATAGGACATGTCCCTTCTTCAGCAGTTTATAAGCCTGACGTGTCCTCTTAACTTCGCTGAGCCCTATTATATCCCATGAACACCCTCTAATTCCTCGAATAGGACAGCTAGACTAGCCTCACTAGATAGCGTTCTAGCGTTGAAGGTAGCCAAGTTCAGATTCCAATGACGGCCTGTCCGGATCCAAATATTCTTAGCACCCTCCGCTGTGCCGCAGGTCTGACCCCCCCCTTATACAGTTGCTTCGCAGCCGCTGGAGACTGAGGGCCAAGAGTTAATTGCTGTAGTCATGGGAGGTAGTGGCCAAGTACTGCACCAGGGTGTCTAATCCTGCTCTGGTGAGGTAGTGTATTACTGACTGGTGGTCGCAGTGAGTCCGCGCTTCAGAGCTCCTCTTTTTCAGTTAAACAATTCTCTTGTCATATGTTATAAATAAATATATGATTAGGAATGGTCCAGCATCTGCATTCGGACTGAATTATGTCATTCCATGCTTGGCTGCTGCGCTATCTCTAAGCAGGTGTTTTGTTGTACTTTCTTAGCATTGTAGAACACCACCTGACTGCCTATCAGCTCTCAACTTCTGTCTCTTAGCTCGTGTGGCCTTTTTTTCTTAACTGTTTGAAAGTAATAATAAAAAAAACACCATTCCGCACAGTTTCGAACTTCTGACCTTGCGATCTTAGGCCAGATTAGTGCCCTGGATCACCTTTTTTTTCATGCGTTTATTCTCTCCTAACTTTTCCCTGTTTTGCTTAAATTTGACATTGTAGGTTTCAAAGTGTCCACAATGTCGGAGTTTTCCTGATTTTGAGGGGTAGCACTGATCCTCTGGCGTTTCCTGTCAACTGACATGTTGCGCACACCTGTTTTGCGAACTAATTGGCTACTTCTGTATCATTGTTACGTTGAGTCGCGA
Source organism: Rhipicephalus microplus (assembly GCF_043290135.1). Taxonomy (NCBI): domain Eukaryota; kingdom Metazoa; phylum Arthropoda; class Arachnida; order Ixodida; family Ixodidae; genus Rhipicephalus; species Rhipicephalus microplus. The sequence continues at coordinate 83,100,088 of NC_134710.1, forward strand.
GCAGTTGGAGTGCATGAAAGTTAAACGCGAAAAGTTTCTTACTGCTGAAGAATAGACAGGCAGTGCCTGTAAAGCTGTATCCTATTTCGTTAGCGTTTTGGGGTAGGAATTAAAACTCTGGTAAATAGATATAGAAGTAGACAGTGGCCCTCAGTCGGGAGTCAGATATACTTATTAGTAATTACATCTACGGTTAGCCTAATAACGTTAAATAGTAGATGAAAAGGTAAGGAGCGAATTATTTCTAGTTCTAGAAAGTGGCCAAAGGCAAGAAACTTCGTACGAAAGTAATGACTTGTTTGCATCACTCACATCATGAAAGTGTATCATCATGACTTGTTTGCGTCATGAAAGTGTATGGAACTCAAAAAAATTCATCAGCTACTAAGATACAAAATCCTTTGCAGAAGAAAACAATGCACTTCGCAAAAACTTACTTTTGGTATACATATAAGCAGTCATTTTTTTGGCAAGTTCTAAACAGGTTCTTTCTTCCTTGTGATTTCCTAAAATACCACATCTGCACAATTCTCATGCACACCCAAAATTGTAACATGTAGGCAATTTTACAGTGGTAAAATTGCAGAGGGAGCAGGGGGCGATGCAGATTTCGCTTTTGAACCTGATTGCAACGCACGTGCAAGTTTTAGGGCTACATTAAGCAAAAAAGTCATCTTGCAAATGCATTAAGTAGAAACGACCACTTTCTCACAATGATCCTAGGTACTAGCTTTGTGGCCAAGGCAACATCATTTCACACAAACACAATTGTCTGCCAGCATAACCGGTAGTCACCCCCTGCCATGTAGCGAGTGATTTGAAAGGTGAGTTACCAAATCTGCATGTACGGTGTACCTTGAATTTATTTGGTTTAGCAAGGAACTTTAAATACCTGCAATTTACTGAAATCATGAATAAACAACTCAACTATGGTTGAGGTGTTGTACAATCATAAAATTAGAAAATATATGTATCCATGTCCTTTTTTGCAGTCAAGTAATTCGTGCTTTGCAACGGCATTCAACTATACCAGCAGCCTTTTGTGCAAACATAACTTCTCCGCTACAAACTGAAGACCACATTTTCAAGTTCTGTAAATTAGGCACTTATTTTAAGTTGCTTTATTTCTATAGTGTTTTCATAATTGTAATCGATGCTCATGCACACCTGAACTTGCTAAAGCGAAAGTTTCAGAACATTTAAACAACAACAGAGAGATTTCGGTTTGTGAAGCCGCTATCATGGCTTCTCTGGGTGAAGAAAATTGCATCAGCATGCCATCCATGCATTTATCTGGTGCAGAAAATTTCTTGATGAAAACACGAAGAGTAGATGTGCAGGTGAGGGTGCTATGTCTTGAGCGCTCTGCCAGGTGCCTCGTACCCAATATATATGCGGACACACAAAATAAGACAAATGAAAGTTGAACATTGTCTTGTGTACTTGTGCTAGTATCTGCGTATCCCTCGTCGTTACTCTATTAGAACAGCGCATGTCAAAAACTTTGACATGACTTAACTAGCTGCAGACATAGCCTTACTGTAATTAAGAGCAATAAACGGCATTTATCCTGCATTTCTTGGCAACATGCTCGTAAACTATGAGCAGCAGCTATAAATTGGCATATTTTATACTGCTAAACAATCTTCGCCATTCTCATTACTGCACAGGTAAACCTCCACATCTGTCGTGCAGGACGAGTTGTAATATCTCTACGATATTGAAATTCTGGATATGTTGCCCTTGTGGCCAAGGCTAGCAAATTTTCAGTTTTCGGGCCATTTCTAGAGGTGTGTGTAAATGTGCCAATTGGCATGCAGAGAATGCGACATAACTGCACCAGTTACCATGGCATCATTCTCAGTTTCTTAGGAGTTGGCAACTACAGTGAGAGACATAACTCTAAAGACATGGCCTTCAGCATGCTGATTGCAGTTTGTTCAGGATTAGTCTACCTGCGTACACCATACATTAATTTCATAGCTTCTCATGAAGTGGAGTAGATCAAAGGCTGATAACATTGCTTTGGTTTCCCTGGTGAAGTTGGTCCTGCTATGCTACATTGAGTGCCAAAGAATCCCCCCCCCCCCCACGTCGAGCTTTTTTCATATTTATTTTCAATAACTTCAAATTCAAAATCCATACTGCAAAAAAACTTTCAGAGTAAGCTCTATGTTTGGCCTTCTTGCTCATGTTGAACGACGCACAGTCGCGCGTGCGGGCCCAGCGGTGGTGGTGGCGGACAAACGCGCGTAGCAGTGGCGCGGATCCTTGGCAGAGCGGCGCCTGTCTTCAAATAGCCAAAATGCGCATGGTGGTTATATAAAGCACCCGAGATTCAAGCCACTGCGTGTCCTATTCTCGAAGTCTGGCTGGCTACAAACTGCTGGTGGGATTTATTGTGCAGCTGGCGCGTTTCTGTTATGCTCTGAGAGGTGCTTATTGACGCATGAATAATGGAGTTTCCCTAGATCGTTCACACCTCGGGATCGCCATCTAAGTGAGTTGATCGAGTGGGCGAGTGCGGAACCTGGGGAAATGTATTAGTGGCTCGCGGAACTTCCCGAAGAGGGGCCTCCAGAACCGCAGAACCCACTGGAGAACCCCTGCTACTACCCCTGCTTTGCACAGCTTGTCAGCCGCCGATTTTCGGAAATATAATTACAAGACCCCCGACTAATTTGGAAACTTTAATGCATGTTTTGTTTGATAATCCTGCATGCATGTGCATTTTTGATGGATTATTAGTAACAACTGTTGCCTTTAAGATATTTTCATTCACTTTTGAAGTAAGCATGAGTGCTCATCCGACATTACAGCACCTCGTGACATCACCACTGGTAAAGCACGGACTCCCCTTGAGACATTCCATAATATACCAGACCTGCACGGAATACGCAGCACAGTTGATGATGACAACGATGTTCTCTTGCTGATCATGCTCATCCACAAAGGGGGATGGGCCAGGAACCGGGCGGCAGGATGTTAGATTTAGTACGTATGAAGCTAAAAACATACGCTGTAACTTTAGTCCAACAGAAAATATAGCTAATAAGTGAAACTTTTATAGAGTGAACAGTCAGAGCCACAGTCAGACTAAGGGATGAGATGTTGGATGGATTTAACTATGGCTTGTAATTAATAATGTAAATGAGCAAATATACACTAGAATAGTAATCTTTTTGTTTCATTTATGTAATAACACCGCACAGTAGACATCCCTGTGGCTATAACCTCATGTAATTTCATGGCCAAATGATAACATTAGCACAACATTATTTTCAATCCTAAGGGGAACAACTAGTGAGGTATCTTTTTTTTTATTATTTAAATACTGGTTACAGAACAAAAAGAAATGCACTGTTGTCTCAATTTCAAAGCAAAACTGACTTATCGATGGCATGCTAAGTCCAGCTAAGTAATAATTTAACTTCAGAATTCTGCAGCGTAGTCTGGTGCAAGTAACTTCTGATTGCTGTGATACGCATCACTGCTTATTCCAGCAAAATCTTAGATGTGCGAAGTTACTGAATTGAGCCAATGAAAGCATGCCTATTTCATGATGCAAACATGTATTTTGAAGTCATATTGCTGTCGCATAAGCATTATTCGGGTATAAATGGTGCAATGGGTCCACTTAGAGACAATGTGGCTAAGTCTACCATCTCATTCCGATATATTCCGCGATGCCCTGGTACCCATAGCAAGTGAATTTTTCGCAAGCTTGCCAGTATTAAATGACAAAACATACTAATGAGCGGTGAATTTCTTGCCGAAGAGATCTCAGGACATACTAGGCATTAATTAAATTTCTTGCTGAGTAGAGCGCAGAACATACTGAAAGAGCATCTGTACTTATAATTGCTTCTGATTTGCTTGAAGGAAGTTTTTGTGGAGCCAGAAAAATTGCAAATCATTCTGCAATTAATATAGGTGTGTAATCTGAGTCGAACAGGATAAGACCAGTCACATTCAGATGCCTCCACAAGCTTTTTCGTTTGATGCAAATGAATTAATCGCAATCATACTGTTAATTATCAAGTGAACAATGTAATCTTGCAACTGATCATTTAAATATCACAATGAAATATCGCAGAGGAAAAATATTACCAAGTGTTCCCGTTGAGTCAATATGTTAACATTTAACTTTCAATGCTTCTAGCAGCGCCTGAATGAATATAATCTGTGGGATGTCACGTGTAATCGCGACCACTGTTTAAAAAAGAAAAAGCTCGGATCTATCTAAAAACGTGAAATAAATGTCTTTGGGGCGAATTACAGGTGTTTAACTAGCGCTTCCTTTATTTTTTTCAGTGCCCGGGCGAACGCTATCTTCAGGCCGTCGAGTTTTACATTTAACTTTCAATGCTTCTAGCAGCGCCTGAATGAATATAATCTGTGGGATGTCACGTGTAATCGCGACCACTGTTTAAAAAAGAAAAAGCTCGGATCTATCTAAAAACGTGAAATAAATGTCTTTGGGGCGAATTACAGGTGTTTAACTAGTGCTTCCTTTATTTTTTTCAGTGCCCGGGCAAACACTATCTTCAGGCCATCGAGTGCGCGCTCCGCTTGCCACTGCCACATGGTGGCGCAGCGCGAGTACACTTCGGGATGCTGGCGCTGAATGGCCGCACGTATTAGAAAGCTTGCGAATTCGTGTCTTTATGCGAGTTAATTTGCAGTCGTGCTTCTTGACAGCTTTCACGGATGCAGGGAGGATTAAAAGTAACACGAACATAGCGGTGCGCTGTTTTCACCGGGCTCTGTCGGGCTGTGCTACCGGTTCAATATATGCATTCGATTTTGATAGCATTTGCATTTTATTTTATTTTTCAAGCTATTGAAACCGCATTATTTGCATGCCTCAGTATATAATACTGCTGTGTAATACTCTGCATATCTGACGAAAAAAAAACAGATTGTCTTTTTTTTTCATTTCTTATTAGTTAAAAAAAAATTGCCAGTTCTCTTATGGATTCACCTAAGATGACTTGTTTGTTTCTTTGTAGCCTGGAATCCATGGCTCATACCCACTCAGGGAATTGGCAAAGAATCCTTTAGACGGTAATTGCGCTATTGCTTGCAAAAGAAAAGAGAAAGATGTAGAAGGAAGACATCTTCAAAAACATTCAGTGGGAAAAAACAATAAAGTAATCACTAATATAATAACTATACCTTGATTTTGGGAGCCGAACATACAGCTGAGTGTGCCAAACCCGATTAATTTGGGATGTATATCTCATATTTATTGGCATTTCGAAAATTACTTCCCAACTCTTCTTCCTTTTAGTATCTCTGTGGCGAAGTTAGAACAGTTTCCGTGGTTAAACTTAAGCCCAGCTTCGCAAACGAAATAGCTAGAAGTATTTTCCTAATTACTACGTAGTTACGACATGAGACAAAATAATGTTCAATAGTTTTCGATTCTTCGCAGAACGGACAAAGAGGGGAGAGTGTCAGATGAGCTCTGTGTAAAGAAAAATTGAATAAAGGAAGACAGCAGCGGAATCTAGAGATAATAACTAAGTTTTTTCGATGGACTCCACTGAGATTTCCGTGGAAATTTGAGACAACGAAAGGCAAAAAGTATCCACGTTTTCTTCCGATTTAATGCATCAAATGCTTCCTACGACCCTCCGAGATATTTCTGTGCTCAACATGGTTTTCTTACTGCCTCAAGTATTGGAGACAAATATTTCTGTCCCTCAGCTGGTTATGCACTGCCCTCATGATGGGCCCATTTCAACCAAGCGAAGATGTTACATAATGCCGTCAAGTTACGTGACCTTCCGATACGCCACAAACATTCACGATATGTGACGCCGTATGATGTTTTCTCGTAATGATGATTTCTTGCATCACTCGTGTTCACGCCACCGACGCAAGAAGGCGCCGGACGCCACCGGCGATCTATTTTCGCTTTTTTTCATAATCGAATTAATTCACTGTACGTAGCTCCGTGAAATTGCAGCTTCCGCTGGCGTTTGGGGGAGCATGCTTGCAGTAATCAGGCAGAATGATTGTTTTCCTAATAAATCTTCATACTACACTCTAATATGTAGGCGTCATTTACAACCCGGGTATTTTATATATTATGAGTAGTGACGGCTGAAGACTACCAGTCACAATTGGCAACATGACAATTGGTATCACTAAACGGGAGTGCGCTGCATCCGAACAGTCAACAAATGAGTCTATCCGTAACAACGCTGCCTCGCGATCACTGCTGTGTGCAACGCTAACATCATACGCCCTAAAGCTGAATGGGAGCCCATAGACACCACACAGCCATTCGGCCTCTACTCTGCTCGTTACCGAATTAAGACGCCCGAGGAAGAAGAAACAAACAAAGCTGATCTGCCGGATATTTAGGCTATCATTCCGTCCACGAATACGCAGACGAGCAAGCAATTGACGTACCACAGGCCGCATGTTCATGCCTGTCACCTTGGCTCAAGTAGAGACACTGCATTAGACTTCACAGACTTCAACAGCGCCTGTTCCGTAGACGATCACAGAAATCGCGCCGCATATGGTGCTGTTCTTGTTTATTTAACATTGACCTCATTGTTTAAGCTCTCAAATGGTCAAATCACCTGCCATAGTTCCTCATTTTCTGACACTTGCTTTTTCTCAGTGGCAACACATGTAATGCTTCACGAAAAGAACAGATGATGATCTGTATCCCTGGAAGCATTCTAGTGGCATTTTGTGCTATTTAGTTCATGAACTCCAGGCTTGCGCATAATGTGCTACGCCACTAGTAGCAAGCATCGGGGAACATTAGGCACCCAATCTTTTAATATTAGCTCCTGCAAAATCTTTTCTCAAAAATTGACTTTCACCACCTTTATTGCCAGCTGTCAAGTATTCGCGTGGAACGTAGCCGACGTATCTTTCAACATAAAAACATATAACACTAGATGACTATATCTTGTGTAATGTATCTTAAGCTAGAACCAAGCTGATGGCGAAGAGTGCGAAACACGGGCAAGAGCGCTTGCTCTTCCGTTCTTTCTCGCCTGGCTGATGCAAGTTCTGTCAATATTTTTGTTTATTTGCTGTGTACGTGCCCAAGACATGGCACACGACATGTAGCGTTTTTTTTTTATTGTAAGGTACTCGCTTGTGTGGCATGTGGAGAATTCGCGACAGACATAAACATACACAGTAAAGACGCATTTTACATAATTTATTGTAGAATCATTGAGATTCCTATTTAAAGCTGGAAAATGAAAACAATTTTTATTTTCTTCAGCAGTTTCATAGCAAGTTTTTTAATCCATTAATCAAACATGGTATTACATAGTGTTCATGTGATGTCACTTCCGCCGTTGTCGCCCTCTCTGTGGCCCTCTCGCGCCAGGCAGTTCGCGTGCTGCAGGGCGGTTTGTTGGGGGCTTGTCATCTGTTGCTGTGTACGATGTTGAAAAGGAAGCATTGTGGTCTTTTGTTGTACTTTGACGAGGTCACTTGTTCACTCGATACAAGACCAGCAAATCAAGATGTGCGATGTAAACCCGTCACTGTGTACACCGGCTGCCCACCACGACCTACAAGGGCCCATTATCTCGCTTTCACAACAAATTGCCTGGCCCATGAACAAGTGAAAGCCCAAAGTCTCTCTCTCTCTCGAGTCGCAATTCAAAGAGTAGATGAGCGAAGCGCAGCAGCTCCCATCGAAAACGAGTCGTGCAGAGCTAGGCAAGTTTGCAAGAGATATATTAATATATTGCTGCGGCCCACGCCACCGAAGTAGCACCCCCCCCCCCCCCCCCCCCTCCAGTGTTTTAAACAATGCTGATGTTGAGCCTCTTTGATTAAAATTTGTAGAAACAGTCGAGAAAAATATTATGCAAGGCAGATAGAGACTTCGCGGGGTGCGTGCCGCGGTAATGCCGGTCATCACTTTTTTTTTTTTTCGCGCATGTTTTGACATCTTTTTCACCTTGTATTTTACTTTTGTTGTGCGCTAATGAACAGTAAAGTCTCTGAAAATGGTGGAGACTGTGTTAGAAAATTAATTGACCATTTGTCAAGAACTCTGTAAGCTTGTGTTGTTCAATTATCCTGCATACATGGGCACTTCTGAGCCAAATTATTAGAGCCAAATATTTCCTCAAGATATTTTAATTTGGTGTTAAAGTAAGCATTACTGCTCATTCTAAAAGACTGAGCATGCTAACACAGACATGAGTCAAGTGGGTGTCTGTGGTGTCGCGATTGCTTTCTTGCGTCAGCGTTCGCATGCCCGGTCTTTCAGAACGAATACTTACCAACTAGCGCAGCTCTCTGCTGATTCAACTTGCCAGCACCTTATGGCCTCACAACCCATTGCTAACTGCCCTACCCCTATAGACGTTTTTCATAAATACGCCACCTGAAGGTAAACTTTTCGTCAGTTTCGCTTCACTAAGGAGCGTGGGATAGCGCCATCATAAGGGCATGGAAAGCGAGCTGCCACATGCGTGAGTGCTGTGATGTTTGTGTTGGCGGCTAGTTCTCCGTATCATCCGCTGCAATCGCACCGCTTTCTACCCTGAACCAGCTTTTAGTAGTCTCCGATAAGTCTTCTGAGCTGCTTCTGCTGCACAATGAGCAATATTTTGTACCCTTCAACGGGTTGGACGAGCAGTCTGGCTTGTTATGACTGGCAATGCATGGATACGGCCTGCAAAAGACTCTCATCGACGTGTCCTCCCGACGCGGTCTCCGTCCTGCAGGAACGCAAGGGGTGTCTGTGTTGCCTGCAAGGAACGCGCATCAGCGTCGCTGCGACACAGAGTCTGCGTCTGCTGCGGTGCCGTCACAATGGCGGTAGACTAGTTTGTGTGCGCGGTGCTAGGGACGCCCTTTTTCAAAAAGTGTCTATTGTCGGCATCACCGACAAGCTCGCGGGAAGCACACATCACCATGACTGGGGCCCAACTGAGCCTATTGTTCCTTGATCTCCTCACTCTTGTGAGGCAGCTCGCAAGGTGGTTCCGGCTGTATATACCAGTGGATTTTTAAGCACCGTATGAAGGAATGACTTCCTCAAAATCAAGCGTTTCTGCTGAAATATGCTTTGTTGAAGGGGGACGAGAGCTTTAAAATAGCACAAAATTGTAAATAGTGCAGATTTTCAAAATTTGCAATTTGAGGTATTAATAATCAAAAGTATGTTTTGGAAAAATTTTATATGGCAAAATACCACTTTTATTGTTAAAAGCTTAATATATGAAATCACAAATGTTTTTAAAACTGAAAACGTAATTTTCTTGGCATTGTTATTTTTGTGAAGTGAATGTGCCTTACAGAACTATTGAGCAAGTTTCCGTGAAGATATCTAAACAAACTTGGTACTATTCTTTTTAGCAGCACTTGAACTACAAGCTAAAGCTTTTCCTTTTCTTTCAACCTTAATACAATCGTAATTATACATGACAAATACCAGCTAATTACTGGAAACTCATTTTTACCTTCGAAGTTTAAAAATTATTTCTAATCAAAGAAATAGCTGTTCTAACATCTAGTTTGCTTCAGCCTGTGGGATGAACCTTTTAGAGTAAACATGCAGTTTTGAAAACAAACTTTTTAAATTGCAACTTACTGTAACGACCCATAAGAAATTACCTAATTATACTGTGAAAATTTGTCATTACTTTTTTATGAGCTAAATCTGTTTGCAGATTTTAAATATCCATTGAATGGTTGATTTGATTGATTGATTTGTGGGGTTTAACGTCCCAAAACCACCATATGATTACGAGAGACGCCGTAGTGGAGGGCTCCGGAAATTTTGACCACCTGGGGTTCTTTAACGTGCACCCAAATCTGAGCACACGGGCCTACGACATTTCCGCCTCCATCGGAAATGCAGCCGCCGCAGCCGGGATTTGAACCCGCGACCTGCGGTCCATTGAATGGTATACATGCATGGTAATTTTGATGACAATAGGATAATAAATAAAAGTTTTTTTTAGGAACCTCCTTCCCCCTTTAAAATAAAAAGAAAAACCATGACAAATGTGCCATACTGTAGACTCTCACTAGAAGGGACCATTAAAAGGAGTTCCATTTAGCGAGAGATGACCAGAGATCCACAATACAAGAATGAAACTAACCTTGTCAAAAGTTCCGTTTTAACAGATTTCCATTTACTGAGAGTCTACAGTATAGTATAAAATATTATACACGCATTGCTACTCAAACGCATCCAAGAATTCTTCAGTTGATACATGGCTGCACTTTCTTTTGGCCAAAATGTACAGAGCTTTACACTCAATAAACACAACACTTTTATGTACATAATTAGCATCTGTACGATGATAAAGATATCTGTGAATCCCCCCCCACACCTTTGTTTTCTTTTTGACTGAGTGCCTCTTAATCTGCTGTACCAGTGCCTTTTTCTTTTTATTGTGTACATTATTCAGTTTGACTAGCTTATTTATGTTGTTTCAATAAACAGAACTGCCATGTGCCCACTACATCTTTTTGTTTACTCTGCATGCCACACCTGCCAACCCCAGCGTTATGTTCCCTGTCAGGCCTGATCTATGGCTTTTTTTTTTTGTCTGCACCCACCAAGTCAGGCCTGACCTATGGCTTTTTTTTTTCTCTGCACCCACCAAGCTCCATTGAGTGTCTTTGAAGCTGAAAATAAATCCTGGTTGATTGATTGATTCATTAATTGATAGATGTGACATGAAAACTCGCCGTTGACATGAGCACGTTCAAGTGGGTGAGTTGGTGTGCTTCTATCTTGAACAAACACTAGCAGACAAAAACGAGGACGAGAAGAGGAAAGACAGACTACAGCACCGACACTCGAACTAAAATTTTAGGAATAAATAGCACCTGGAAAAACTAAAAAACAAATAAAAAACAACCATCGCACGTGCACAATGTGACAAAAGAAACAACAGCTTATGTGACTGATGAGACATGGACGTAACGTAACTTATCCGTGAGGTACGATACTTCTGCATCCGATAGTATTCTCATCCTTGTTTTTGTTGTGCTAGTATTTGTTCATAATCGCCGTTGACACGGAAACACTAATAGAATGCCATTATCAGCGATAAAACCAAGAAAACCAAAGAACGAACCGGACACTATACTGTGCTCTGCTTTTTATATATATCTGCCATACTTTTCGGTGAACTTCCATACAAGAGCAGATGCTTTGGGCATCTTATAGAGGTATTTTTTATATAACATACTGAGTATCATGTACAATAAGACATGAGATACACCTTGCGGTTGATGTTCAGAGCAGTTTCAATTATGGCAAGGCATCTTTCTATCCTACAAGTTTACTCCAAGTTTTAAAACAATTATACCTTTGACTGCAGGAAAGCCTTCAGTCGTTCAATCCCTTCCAAGCTGTGAAACCTTAACTGCACTTCCGCACTCTCCTCCCTTTCCTTTGCCATGCTGCCCCAACCCTTAAAGAGGCAGTATGAGACTAAAGGCCCTACTTTTAAAAAGGATAAAATTAACGCTATGCTAGACTGGTCCTCCCATTGAAAGGGACACTACAGACAAAGGTGTAGCCAGAATTTCGTTCTCTTATTTTTTTTCTGGGGGGGGGGGGGGGTGCACCCTGGCTACACCAGTGACCACATGGCCTCGCAGTGCCAATGAACATCCCTCATTCTTCCATGCTTTGATATCCACCAGAAATGCTCACGTGAGCGGCAAACACGACTATGCAAGATGCTTCGCGGCAGAATATTTCTTTAATATTTATTATTCGCTTTTGCACTTTGTATTTGATGAAAAGTCAATAGTACCACACAAGTAGTTAAATCAGTGACATCACATACTTCTTCAATAATTAAATGGAAGGAACTGACTCATACATATCAAGTGTCCACCAGTAACGAACCAGCTGTAGCTCTCACAGTACTATCATCATCTATGCGTTCACCATAAGGCATTCCCTCTTAAAAGCAAGCAAGTACACAAATTTACCTTTTTGGTTGAAGCCAACAAACAGTTTGAAAGTAGAGTTTGTCAGCTTTCTGCCCACGTGAAGTGATAGTCAGCCATTGAGTACTTGCTTACATTGCACATATCTAACAGAATGCAGGGGCCTCAAAAAGCAGCAGGAAAGGGCAGCTTAAATTTTAATTAACGAATGTATGGTAGCAATGGTATAATTTCTTGCATGTGAAATCCACTTTTTATTTTCAAATGTAGGTTTTATGCTCCAAGCAGGAAAACAACAGGCGAGTGATGTATTCATGACAGTATGCAATGACTGAGTGTATACTTACTATGACCTAACTATTCCATCAGGTGGCCATAATTTTTACACATGGTTCACTTAACACACACCAATATTTCAGCATTGTCATTATCAAAAGGTAGCCACTGTAAGAACGTATTGCAAAATCTTACCCTGTAAGCTTTAGCAATAATTAATCCTTAATATATGTGTGTGTGTGCGTGTATATATATATATATATATATATATATATATATATATATATATATATATATATATATATATATATATATATATATATACATACACACGCGCGCCCATGATTTATTTTTGTGGGGACTTGAAAGCATTGTGTGCTTTACTATGTACATTTAGGATGGGCAACATAAGCTAAGAGGATGAACGAAAAATTGCAGCTTATGCTATATGATAATTTCTAACTTATGAATAAAGAAATTAGGTGGGATGATGCAGGCAATGATGTCCATACACAACAGTCAATCTCTTTCATTCACAACAGGGCAGTTGTCGTTGCAGAGTCCGGGAAAAGAGTGTGGTAGCTCACGACTGGGACATATGCTGCTGTAATGATTCGGCCTGAAACGAAGGAAGAGGACGAATAACAATTATGTTTGTGTTAAATAAGCAAACAAGTTGAAACAAATTTTACAAACTTCTAGTCTACTGTCAATGAGAGCTAAGAGACAATGATACCACGAAAAGTATAGGAGATGTACAAGAAGTAATTGTACTGTAAATGTGAAGAAAAAAAAAGTGGATGAAAGGATGACTTGCCACCGGTAGGGACAGAACTTGTGACTTCCGAATAACCCGCTCAATGCTCTACCTACAGCTCTATAGGCATACCTGCTCCCAGATTCAATTCAAGAATTCTGAATCCAGGAAACGCGATAGTGGGGTTCCCAACCACAAGTGCAAAGATCGGCGTCGCAATGGCTTGGAGTGGCCGCACACAAGAGGGTAGGGTTTCCCACTAAGGCGAGAGTCTTAAAGGGGGAGCACAAATACAGGTGACTCCCGATAATTCGAACCCGCTTAATAAGAATTTTCGGTTATTTAGAAGTCAACAAGTGGTCCCATTAATTTCACATGCACGCCTATAGAAAAAAATGCTCAATAATTCAAATCTAAAAGCCCGTAATGTTCGTTAATTAGAAGTTCTTCACTTGAGAGCCCCGAAGCAACCGAAATTTTTCAATAAAATTGAGAATTTTTCATGTACCAAGAGTGCCAAGAGCTGTCGGAACGTGCAGTGTTTGTCATCCCCACTGCCCCCCGTAGCACTTTGGTTTATGAAGCGGCCATCTTGTTTAGTCAACGCTGGGGCACATCGCATTGATTGCATCAGCTAACTAGTGATTTGTTGAGTGCTTCAGCTGCACGCTGATTTGAAGTCTCGTTGACGTTAGAACAGCGCGACTGAACGCTGGCGGAAAAGAACGTACACACAGCACTGTGCATGTGCTAGTGTGTTCCGCTCTGTTTGCATCCAGTTACACTGTTTAAACACAGCGTGATAAACCAACTAGCCCGCCAACAGACTGTTAGTTGATTCCGCACGTGCTTCCACAGCTGATTTTGAGTGTTCTGGTGGCGACGTAGGATAATGGCAACTTGCGGCCCCTACGGAACACTTAACCTGGTGACCTAAGTTTCACCTTGAAAGAAGTTGACCAGGGAGGCACCACCATGCACGTAAGCCTAACTCGCTCTTGAATTTCACCAAGTGCAAACAGGTGAACTCGACGAGGGTAGGTTTGGGGCCCTTCTTAGTGATGTCCGTTTTAAAAAATTCATTAACATAAACAGCGACGTCGACACATGCGGTCCCCTGACAAACAGAAAAATTGTGCAGATGGTTAGGCTAGTGAATGACGACGTAGAAATGAATCGCCACTAAGGACTACCAATGATTCTGCTGTGGGTCTTGTTCTTGCGCTACGGTTTTTATGTTTTGTTGAAGAAAACAATGCTAAAGAAGCACTTCAACATGTGTAGTGCTTGAAAAACTTCCTAGCAGCAGCCAGGTTCGGCAGGAGAAGATGATAAACATTTTCTTTAAGAACTGTCAGGTTTGAAGCAGTAAAAGTGCGGTTTTTCATGCATTTTGCTGAATTGGAAGTTCGTTTAATTTGAAGTTTCTTTGCGGTACCCGTGAACTTCATATTAACGGAAGTGGACTGTACTCCCGAAATTTTGCATCATGAAAACAACTAAAAAAATTATTTCCATCCCAACAACTCGCGTATGTCTTCCTGGGACACACGTGAAGGACAAGACGCCGCAGCTGGCTGCTACGAAAGCGTGAGTCAAAGCTTTGCTCGTTACTACAGGTTTTGCCGCTCAGTTTAATCCAAGTACCAGCCAATTCAGTCTGAATGCCAATGCTTTTAATCCGAGGGCCAGGGATTAAAATGAGTGACATTTGGATTAAAATGGCTGGTGCAAGGATTAAATCAAATGGCACATGGTAATATTAATTCCAATGGCACTGGGATCATTGGCCTTCGGATTAAAGGCATTCAGATTAAATTGACTGGCGCCAGGATTATTATTACTGGCACTTCGATTAAACTGAGCAGGAAAACCTGTAGATTCCTTGGACAGGAATGCTAAAACTCTTCTAGCCTTTTCACGTCTTTACTGCCGCTGCGTTATCCGCGTGCGCTCGTAGCTCGTAGATCCCTATATCGCATCGCCGCGATTTTATACGCGACGGTTGAGGCGAACGATACAGTCCACTCCTCTTAAACGAAAGTCGAAGGGGATCCATAAAACTGTTCCATTTATCAGAAGTTTCATTTAAGCAAAGAACACTTATTTAGTGAATAAAAACCTTCATTCAAATTGCACGAACCTCCCCTTACTCATGAGGACGAGTAGGAGAAAAAAAGGAGTGAAGGGTGGTTTGTTTGGCAATCTTGAGTTCTTTTTTCACAAGGTATGCACCTATGCCTGACAAACTAGCCAGAAATTCTGGACAAGCCTCATGCTCAAAATAGTGGTGCAAAAGTTCAACAGCCTTTTTAGCTGATCGGTCTGGTGGCACCACTCCACTGGCAATATTGTCATCACATTCATCGCTGGAAGGTTGATCCTCATCTTGCACTTCGGCAATCATTTCCTTGACAGTCTCCTTACAACAGGTACGAACATTTTCATCAATTGATTCGTAGTCCTGCAGCGTGAAAGGGGAAGAGGGCCCGACCTCACTGAATACTGCCTCAATGTCGGCATCAGCAGGGCTTTCTTCATCAGGTAACCGCTTCTTGCACTTGAAAGCCAGCATGATGAAAGCATCTGTGTATTGTTGTTGCCTTCACTTTCTCCCAGGCACGAGCCAAAATGTGGATGGCTGCCAATAAATCTATGCTGTAGCATTTCCCACTGTCTGCACAAAGCAGCATTCCATGAAACAATTGTCAGCGGTAATGAATTTTAATGTTCTGAATAACCCTTTGATCCATCAGCTGGGTCACTGCCGTTGCATTGGCTGGCAAGAACTCTATAGTGATGGCTTGGAGTTTATCAACCTGACCGTGGGCTGGGCAATTATCCACGATGAAAATAACCTTCCTGCCATGCCTCGTAAATCTTGCGTCTTCCTCCCGTAGCCAGTTTTCGATAATGGTCATGGTCACCCACCCTCTTCCGTTCGCATGGTACGCAATGGGAAGTGTCAAACGCCTTTGAAACAACGTGGTTGCCTTGATTTTCCTATTACCAATAGCTTCAATTTCTCATCTCCTGCCATGTTTGCACCCACCAGCACAGTGATGCAAGCTTTACTGTGTTTTCCTCCACTACAGGCTTCGCCTTTGAAGGTGAGAGTCTTTGATAGAAGCGCCTTATAAAAAAGACCCATTTCGTCGACGTTGAAGACATCTCGTGGCTCAAAGCTCATCAAAATTTCCTTGCGCGGCCCCTGTTGCCAGTCGATCCAAATGTCCCTGTTGACTGCAGCGCTCTCACCCGAGATTGCTTTGAAGACTAAGCCATGGGGTGTTTTGAAGCGGCTGGGCCATCTGTCGCTTAGGACGAAGTTCTCAACACCCATTTGCATGGCGATCTCTCGAGCTTTCTGCTCGAGCGTTGGTTCGTTTATGGGCAAACTGGAACTCCGTGCACACTTGAACTACAGAAAAAGATCTTTTTCAAGTTGTTCATAAGGTGTCATCCGCATCCGTTTAGATGTAAAGGTCCCGTTCTTTACACCTCCTTCAATCTTTTCTCCGTTTTCGCAGATCCGTGACAGCGTCGATTTCGGGATGTCATATTTTCTCGCCATTTCCGTCTTAGGCAGGCCACTTTGATCGAGCTCCTGAAGAATTTGCAGCTTTTTTTTCAAGTGAGAGTGTATGTTGCGGCCGCTTCCTTTCCACCTGGCTGAAATAACGCCGTGATCCACCGCACCTAGCCGCACAAATAGACCTAACACACAACTGACTCGCCGACTCTACTCCCACAGCCACAAGTGAAAACGGCTGCTGGATTGGCTTGTTTCAAAGTGATGCCATGGTTGTGAGACTACCTTTCGCCTGGGAGTCCACGGTAGTTCCGTTTTTAACATGCGTGTGCTCGCTGCGAACGTTCCTATAAAATAAATCGTTTTATGACATCTATGATCGGACCTGCCACAGTTTTGTCCACAGAGTTTACGGAAAGTAGCGTTTCTTTGACTGGTTGAGCGTTGGACACGCACACACTTTCGGATTTCTATCAGTAACTTTGTCGCGATACATGATCGTGTCAAGAACGACTGCGATTTCGTCCATAGAGGTTTAGCAACTACAATTACACGCAATGTAGAAGACAGTGCCGTCCTTATATATCATATCAATAAAAAAAAAAAAAAAAGACAGTGCCGTTGTGATTAAGGGGGGACGTGGCAATGAAAATAATCTGTGTTATTTATGAAGCCAAAAGATTGAAATTCGGCATGCAGATGTGATTTGTTGTGCTGATACCATAACTGAAATCAGTTTTGAGCTATCTAATATAACTTTAAAGTTACAACACCTGATAGGCTCTATTTGTCATCCCAAAATTAATTAGCTAATTAGACACAAGTTCGTCAAAATTTTTACATAAGGATATTTACAAAGGTCCACTTTGTGCCGTAATGCAATTGGTTTATTTTTAATATTTAAATAAACACACAAAAAATTTTTGTGTGTCTATTTTTTGTGTCCTGGACATATTGTCTTACCAAAAACTTTTACAAAAAGCCAATTACAAAAGCCTGTATGGACACAAATATGGACAGCTTTACGGCACTCACCAATGTCTAACAATCTAAGTGCAGAAAACGGAATGGTTGTAGCTTAATTTGCTGTGAAATGGCACAGGGATGACTGACAACAAGTGCTCAAAAAATGAAAGCTGAGAAAATGGAGCTCAAAGAAATTGGAGCTAGAAGCTGATATAACGGAAGTCGGAAGGAAGCTGGCTTTATTTTTCATTGGAGAAATACCGTATTGATTCTATCTTGAGCTCCACTCGGTCCTCTTTACGATGAATGCCAATATGGTGGTACTGCGCCAAGGTAAAGCTACAACATTTTTCTATGCCCAATTTTCACATAGCTTTTGATGACAGCCCACCAGTAAAATGCTTGTTTCTCAACTTCTACTACTTATTTTGGTCTAAAATCACACTATTATGTAAAACATGGTCTCAGGATTACAGAAAAAAACTAATTGAAAACCGAACATTTTGACTAAATTTACTATACCCATTGCCACATCCCCCCTTGAGAAAAGTGTTCGGAACATTCGAATTTTGGCTCAATGAACCCAGTGGAAATTAGCTAAGAAATTCCACGAATTTGTATCTGCTGCGGTTTCGCATCATTGAGATTCTACTGTACGTTTAGATGAACACCTCTTAAATTAGTTTATAATAAAATGCGGTGGGTTCGCAAAAAGCCTGGAGCGAATTGACCTGCATTTTAGTCAATGTGGCCAGACCATGCACAGAAATTTCGATTTCTGGGAGATTTTCACGACAACTGTATGAACAGAACAAACGGTCGAAATCAAGGACTCTCGCAGATAATCCGGCAGACTTGGGAGGTATGTATATATGGTTCGGTCCCTGCCACAAGTGAGTTTCCTTGGTATCACTGTTAGTTAGTTCTCATTAATATTGTCTCTAACAAAAAAAAAAAAAAAAACAAGCCCTTAAGTTTACGCTTAGTTCCTTAAAATATGGTGAGTGATACACCTGCAGTTTGACCTTTCATGCAGGCAGAATGTGGATTCAGAGCATTTCTAGCACAGAAGTCAAAACATCAATTTTGTGTATTGTTAACGCTTCACTGCATTTGTAAAACAAGATCGTGGACCACGTTACTGTTCACTTAAAACAGAAATTTACAATAAATACCTCATGAACAGATTGTTCTAACGCGTTCGAGAGAACTTTACTTTTATAGTATCTAAAACTTATTAATTTGACGACCGCAATCATGACAATGGCTTTTGCTATTCTGAAATGGGAAAATTTTTAATTCGAAGCAAGAAATCCATGGTTTCGAACAGTAAATTAAAAATACATGGTGGGCGCTAGAGCCGATGTTTTGATAAGCGAACTTCATTTTTTCTCAAAAGTGCAACTTATTTCCTTGGAGCTTGCGTGTGCATGCTTAGTACCCTCTCCTCCTTGAAAAATACAAGGCCACTTGTCGAAACGTTAGCTCCAGCACCCACCCCGGCTTTCACATTTTTCATAGCAAGCTTCCATCTTTTTCTCCTTGCCTTTCTTATGGTTTCGAACAGTAATACATCACTCACGCACATATAAAAAGCTGTGAATATGCCAGATACATAAAACCACACACTTAAATAAATTTTTGCATTTATTTGTCACATTGCTGACTGGTTTGCATTGCATTAAAGAAAAAAGCAATAATAAAATTATAGCACATTTTTGAAACAGATGCTTTTAGTTTTTCCATACACTTTTCATATAACCACCCAGATGGAATACCAGATGGACACACATGAGCATCCAGCAGCTCACCATAAAACATCTTTCGCAGGAATGCAGCCACTCGGTTGCTAGCTGCCTGTTATGTCATGACTCTCAAGTGCGTCAATGTTGCCCGACTATCAGAGCTCACGTTTATAAAAATGCTGTTGTAAATTAGTGCTTGACCAAAATAAAAATTACTAAAATATTACCAGCTTATTTTTTAATACACAAGGATTAACCCACATATAAAAAATTGGATGTCATGGTCCCCTTAAAGAACAGTTCCTGCCACACTGAAGGAAGGTTTATGCCTCTACAATGCCAAATGCCACATTTTACTTGTAATGTGCTATGAAGTTATTCTCTCAAATACACATAAACAACTGAGCAAGAATGGGAAAACGAACTCACCAGCAAACCAACGCCCATGCAGCGCATTGACAGAGGCTACTGCTGAGGCAATGGTTGGGCACTTGACGTACACGTGTCCCTCAGGTGATGCCCGATCTACGTAGACATGTAGAGCTCCACCATGCTTGCGGCACTCCTCTATTACATCTCGTCTAATCTCCTCGTCCCAAGAAGGATTTGTTTCAGTCAAAGGATCGAACATGTTGGACAGGAGGAAACACTGCGTGGCTATTGTTGGTGCAGCTGCGGCTGCCACAGCAGCTGCTTGAGGCTGTCCTGGCAGGATTGCGGGGTTCATTTGAAGCGCGTTCACTGCTGCTTGGGGTATCTGGAACCCTGTGCCTGCAAGTGAAAATAACACATATCAATGACCTTGCTGCGCTGTATGGCCTGCGATGACTCCCAGCCAAACTGATACTTCGTACTCGGATTCACAACCAAGGCCAACCAACTTAGAAAATTGCAATGAATTACGTACACGCTAATATTGCTGTTGGAAATTTGATAATTCAATGCAAAGCCCTTTCAGGGTCAATGACGTAGATGCATGTTTTCCGCAAACACTTTTAGCAGCATTTCGGCGGTAGTTGGAATGCATTGCACCGATTTGAACATCTTTTGCGAATTCGGCAGCGACCTCCAGTTTGTAAAAATTAAACTCTGCTGCTAGAAATTCTGCCCCTTTTCACCATAACCTGCGACCATGGTTTCAGGTACTGTGAACTTCACATCAAAAAGACTTTTTCACTGGATTATCTTATAAGTCTATAATAATAAGCGTAGACTGCATAGGTTCTCATCATTTTCTGCACTTAAGCAGCATTTTGATGTATCAAACTCGTGTATATAAAAAAATAAAGAACTATGCAATTTACAATATACAACTAAAGCCCAGCTGTATGAAAACCTCTGCCCCATTTTCATGGATTACAAAACAGAGTAAGAGGACATGCAGCCATGACTCTGTTACTATGACTTAAAGGTTTAGAAATGAAAAACTGTGCTTTTGGAAGAATTTATTGTAAAATAAGTTACCTTTTTCACATACTTGCTAACACTGTACTGGCATAGTTTAAACGCACTTGCCATGAAAGTGCATTTCCTCAAAGATACAGGTTTTGTGGCATGTAATAAGAATGTATTAAGAATTACCATAACAAGACATTGTTGGAATGACACATGTATAATATATATATTGATCTGATTGGTTCATATTACTAAGACCCTTTAATCTCACTGGGCATAGAAACATGCCTTACAATGCCATCATTCTCAAGCTGCAAAGGTTTCCTCAAAGTTGGCCACCGTGAACTCTTTCAGAGGCTCTGTGACAGCCTATTGGATGATGTGAACACCGTTGAAATGGTGACCTTCCAGGGTTCTCTTGAGCTTTGGGAACAGGGGGAACTCGCAACCCATAAGAACTCGCATCAGGGCTGCATCAGGGCACAGGCAATACCAAAACTAAGCTCATTGAGCACGCAGAAAATGCGTCAGACTGGAACTTGTCGCGACAAATTTTGGTCATGCAGCTCTGCCGTAACTCTATGGGAGAGCTTTGTGCACATCCGCGGGGTGGGGTGGCGTCCCCGCGTAGGGCAGATTATTGCGTATGCGGCTGTCGGTGTCGCTGCGAAATATCGTGGCATGTCACCACACAGGTTTCGCCGTATGTCTGGTTATGGCCTCCGAGATGTCGGGCACGCATCGCGTTTCTCTTCAGCCGTTGCAATTGCTACGCTCCCCAGCAAAACCAAGGAGTATTGCCGCGCGTGCCCGGCTACCGTGAAAGGGCACATTGAGTGAGGATTAGGCGGCGGCTGAGACCATGGCATACAGCAGAGCAGACGAGATTCCAGCGTGCGTATGTTTTTTTTTTTTTTTTCGCCTACAAGCAAGAATCACTGCCAGGATCTTCTGGCTGAACTGAAAGAGAGTATTTATTTCTCTTACTGCATTTATTTTGGTCATATTTGCAAATACAAGCAAGGCAACTGCTGCATTTCCCTGATAGGTAATTGTAAGGAGGCATCAATTCATCTGTGGCAGTATTATTTTTTTTCTTTACGGCCCGTTTTGTCTCTGTGCTGAATACCTCGATTTAAAGAAACATAGACGCATTCAAGTATTCCTCCTTTCCTCTGGTGACCTGTATGGGGAAGACTGGACTAATTATCATCGTTGAATCATATTGCTCTCCGATCCTGACCCATACTTTTACTATTATATTGCCTAAGGACATTTATGAGGTGGTCAACCGAAGAGTCATTAAAAAGAGTGCATATTGTTACTGCTATGTATTACCACAGTGTTTTACCATACCAGGTATATCAAATTCTGAACGTATGTTGCGTACTTGTTGAAAAAGCAAAGCATTTTGATGTTTGTTCTTACATTGCCCAACGTATCCACTGAACACCGTAAAATTCACAGTGCGAATGGGCGACCATAAGTGACCAAAACGTACCTATAACCAGCCCATGGTCGTCGCTGAACCCCCGACCCTGCCGCAACGCCAGAATTTGTGCTTGCATTTGCCCCTCTTCCCACCCCACTCTTTTTTTGCGATATTTTTCTTCCCTGTTCTTTTGGTGCCGAAATTGGGAGAAAATAATTTAACGCGTCAATTTGACTTATGGCGACAAAACATGATTATGCTTGTCGCTAAAGACAAATCCATCACAGCTACAAATTAAAAAAAAAGTCTGTACCCCCCTCCCCCCTTTCCACTCGGAGGTTTCATGAATTTCTGTGTTGCCAGGTTGGCAGCTATGCGCAGCGTATTGGTGTCTCATACTTGAATGTCTCTTATAAAGAAGTTTGACTGTACATACCGTATTTACTCGCGTAATC
Organism: Rhipicephalus microplus; assembly: GCF_043290135.1. Lineage (NCBI taxonomy): Eukaryota > Metazoa > Arthropoda > Arachnida > Ixodida > Ixodidae > Rhipicephalus > Rhipicephalus microplus. Next base: position 83,122,568 of record NC_134710.1, read on the forward strand.
CTCGCACTCGTACAATTCTCGCACCCCCTACATCGCCCAACAAAAATACGATTTCTTTTTTTTCCTCGAGTAATTATCGCACCCCCGAAAACTGCTGCAATAATGTCGTCTGCTCTTTCCAGCCACTGATGATGATAGCGCACGTCATCTAACGCCATCTCTTAAGCATCAAGCGTACTATTGCACAGCGATTCAATCTAACTCAAGCCAAGCCAAAGTGGCCTGTGCGCGTTGCGGTGTGTTTTGTATGTTGCGTCGGTAACCTTGTCAAGTTATGAGGCGATACTGAAGCTGTATGGCTGCTTTCAAGTTGCAAGTGGTAGATAATGCACTAAAGAACGGCAACAGGGCCGCCGGTAGGCCCTTGGGATTGATGGTAAACTTTATTTCTTAAGAAGGAAACTGCTGACAATTCTGTTAAATAGCCATCAGCCCAATACTGACGTCCCACGCTTACCTTTTGAGGGCTCCTGTTGAGCGACGAACGCTACCGCAATGCCCGCAACGTCTGCAAGCTTTGCGTATGGTATTGTAATTCTCGACTATTTGCTTCCACTTTTTGTGCCTCAATTAAATCTTGTCTAGTGTTGAACCTCTGCTTTTATTGTTGAGGTAAGTTTTAATTAGTACTTCTTCAAGCTTGCTGTTAGTTGTTGGTGTGAGAATCCCGATTTGCGGCCACTTCGTTTCCTTTTTCGCTCTGTACGTTTTCGTAGAAAGTTTTCCCCGCGTAATTCTCACACCCCCCAACTTTTCACCGGTTTTCCGGCAAAAAAAAGTGCCAGGATTATGCGAGTAAATACGGTAATATGTCATACCTTGCAAAATTCACTTGATCTAAAAGGCGCTGGCATGGCACAAATAGGTAGTTGAAGCAAAAGGCCCGCGCACTCGGCGCGGCATCTGCTGTGGCGCGCGCACACCTCCCATGAGCATTAGCGTGCCTGTTGGCGACGCTCGCGTGGTTGGAAAAGGTTCATTTGAAGCTTGCTGGAGTGACAGCTCAAGAGAGACTGAACCAGAAAACTGCACAAAACTTGCACAAGCTTTCAAAGCATGAAATGTTATTTTTTGATCAATGTGTCATGAGAACAATTTTTTTTTTTCTTTTGCATCCCATGTTGATGTCACCAGCGCAGGAAACAGTCAGCCAATGCTCCCGTTTGATGAGGCATCTCGGGCTTTTGCCTTAACAATGAAAACAATCAAGAAGGTCATAGAAAACACAGCATGAGTAAACAACACAGCAGAGTAAAGAAAGACTGGAAAACTACATTGCATAAGCGACAAAACGTTAAATGTGGTTCGGCGCCTTAGTGAATTATAAACGCAAAAACACGAAAACGAGGAGGAAGCCAAGTGAAGTATTTCTTGATCCTCAGAATTAACCCAATTCTTGGCAATAATTCATTCAAACTGACTCTTGGTTTCACAAATACGAGGCAATAATAAAATGTCTTCGTATACAAATGCCAGATGTATATCCTGAAAGATTTTGTATACGCTGTCAATATTTGCAACCACAACTTTCCTGCGACATGTTAAGATCCATCCCAGAGCCCTTGAAGGACTCTGTATCACCAACAAATTTTCACTATATGCTTCAGGAAAAAAGAAGCATGCTTTTATCGTGAAAACATATCTCACAGCTGAAGCAGCATGCATTTGTTTCCATCGAATTTCTAGCTTCAAGACCTCATTCGACACTAAACAGCACTGTATTAGAGCTCCCCTGAAATACCTTACAAGTAACGTCACTCTGAAGATTTATTCAACCTTCACGGATACACTTAATGACAATTAGCAGTTCCAACGCGAGTTGTACCATTGCAGTGCCGAGGCTGCTCCGGTGCCTGCGCACAGGCGAGGGCACTCTTGGTGAGCATTATGTTGGTAAGATTGTCTGGCCAAATGTTCCTGTTGACAGTGACAGCAACGTGCAGTGTTTGTCCTGCCCATCGGTCATGCCACAAGTGGTGCACCAGCAAGAGTGCCACGAATTTGGTGGCTCTCATCAATCTAAAACATATAAGACTGGTGTGCCCCCATGGTACGTTTTAAGCACACGCAGGAAAAGTACGAAAACAACATCAGGCAGACCAAAAGCGTGGAGCCATTGTAAACAAAAGCTAACAATGTTTTGAAACAAAAATATGAATCGAGGTGGTTTAGAAGGCCTTTGAGAAAAAGCAGAAGTATGAATACCGGACCTCATTCCAAAAGTTCTAAAATGTGGCAAATTCAATGGGTTGAAAAATGGGTAAGGTAAAAAAATTCAGCAGGCAGAAAAGGATGAGATGCCAGTGTAAGCTGTATTAAGTCAAAAGCCTTTAATGTCTTATGCTCATGTCTGCGCATTCCTGTTCGAACCTAGAAAACTCTGCCTTTGTCATGATGAAGACCCACAATTGCGTCGCTTGTTTCATTACAAAAACTTCAATGTCCTCACAAATTTCATTCGATATTGTGACATTGTTGCTAATGGTCATTTGTGAAAAAATAATATTCGTAGTGCTTATATTCGCAGACAAACAGTCCTTGCAGTTTGAGTGAAAATCAGCTAGCACGGCTGGCTTTCAAAGGAGAAGGGCAGGCGCACCATCAAGTGATTCCACAGCAAGCAGTTCAGAGAAGCGCCTCAAGAATGAGGATCCCCCAATACACTATACACTATCCCCCAAAATACACTATCCCCCAAACACTATACGTGCATAAAAAAACATGGCATAGTCAGTCAAATGGTCCCAGGCTTTCACTGATGAAACTTTACCACACTTTGTAATTTACAATGTGTCCTTCAAATTTTTGACATTTAGAAGAACGAAGAGAAGCAAAAAGGATTTGTTTGCCAATCCTACGTTTGTGGTCGTGGCACGAAAATTTGATACTTTCGTGAACAGATATGTGTACACCTTTTATGACGATGATCACTAATCACTACTCCGTCGGCTGCTCCACAAGAATAGAAGCGGTCTTCAGTCTTTTGTAGCAGCTTTGAGAGCATAAATAATGTGGTTTCGGAGAAGCTTTGGAGCTGTAAAAAGGGAGTTTTGGAGCAGCTCTGGAGCACCAAAAGGTGTGTTTTGAAGCACTAAAATTTAATTTTGGAGCAGATTTTTTGGGTCACAGATCACTGTTAATTAGAATTTCTGCTTTCTGATAAACACAAGAAAATTAAGTTTTATTAAGCATGCAATGCTGATCAGGCGACCAGACTTCCCTAAATTGATATATATTAAACCTTACAACATCAAAGTTGAAAGCACAGCAACTCAAAGAAAAAACTCAAGCGGTGCTCCGGACAGCTACTACTGTGGACCTCAGACGAATGAAAAAATTTAATTTTAAATGTTTCAAAATGTAATGGCGCATCCAACATGAACAGCAACTCAAGACTAGAGGTGAGCTAATATAAGAAGAGTTATCTTATAATAAACAAATAGGGCTCTATAAAAAATAAACGTAAAAACGTTTTGGTCATTGAAGAGCCACCGCCGACATGAGAACCACAAGAAAATTTAGATGTGATTTCTAGTCAATAAAGAGAACTTTTTTTATTACGATAGGAATTATATGGACCATTATATGGCCGTCGTTGCCATGTTCCACGTGAACTACAAGTTGGTAACATTACCTGTGCATCGTACATTTGACCAGCGTGTAAAATTGCGCAAGCTGGGATGATCAGCGCTGCTCGAGCAGATATTAAACGAAACGGCCGATCTCTGTAGCTCAGGGGGGCGTGCGGGGTAGCATTCTGCCATGTGTTTGACATGACGTCGAATGCTGCAGAGAGGAAACATGCTGCCTTTCTTGAACCTGCATGAAATGACGTGAAAGAAGGGGGGGTCGCTCGAGCAGCATAGGGTTGCGATAGCTGGCACCCACACTATCAGCTAGCATCAGCGCACGGCTGGTGAACCGCTCTACGTCGTGAGCTCCCAATAGGAAGAAATTGTGCGATAAGAGCATTTCTCCCTGGAGCGGCCGCATACTTATTCTCTTAGACCAGCGTTTGTAGAGTGTCGCAATGTGGGATCCAAAAGAGTTAGCTGTCAGCCTTCATATTCTCACAGGGTCGTGACGTTGACTAAAGCAGCAGCAATTGTTTTATTGAATGACCTTTTTATTTCGATGAACGTGAGCCCAGAAAATGAAACGTCACTCAGCAAGCAATACAACCTGTAGACTGATGGCACCGAACATAGAGCAATGGCATTTATACATGTGCCATAGAAGATTCCAGCATTATCGCTAGCGGCAGCATAAATTCCAGAACAAACTTGAAAGTTTCTAAGATCATCCAGATGGTTTCCAGTCATTTGGGCACGTTTTGCGCAAGGCAGTGTTATACACATAATGATGCATAAAAAAATATAAAGGAGCGTGTGTGGCGTTGCTGTCACAATATTACAAATTTTTGCTATTCCAGTCATCATGTCGCTGATGAAATGAATTTTTATTATTTTTTTTCTGTTTATATGGTATGACAGTCTCTATTGCGGAGCACGTGCGGTGCTTGGCAGTCGCTCAGCAATAGTGCAGCAAAATTTTTCGAACACCACTGCTATCGTTTCACGAACAAAATTTGCTGTCAAAACATTGATTATATATACAGAGCCACATAATGAGGTATGAACACATACGCCACCTTCACAAAATTAATGCATTCTGTTCACATGGCGCTAGATTCATTCATTAACCGAAATTCGACATGACTGAACTAATTTTATATGGATGCGGTTGTGTCATTTGTGTAGCCCACGCGTGTTGCTTGGCCTATGATAAAACTAGATTAAATGTGGCATTACACGCGCAAATTGCCATTTAGGCAAAGTTTGGCGCAGCAGGTCAGATTGGCGGAAAATGGCGTAATCAGCGCAGCACTTCCACTCCTGGCCTCGACTCTGCCATTGGAATTCAATATTAGAAAAGAGAATAAAACTCATTCAATATTAGCTAACTCATGCACAAAGCAATAGCTGAATCACCTTACAGTGCAAGCAAGCAATGATGAAGTCCGCATCACCATTAGCAATGTCTATAAAATCATTTGACAGGCTCTGCAAAAGAGAACTGGCATACTGTTTGGTCATATCTCAGGGCCACGAAAATGTCATACACAGCTCTGAGATACATGCAGTAATTATACAGTGCACACATGTGTAAGTAATTAAGGAAGGAAATTGGCTGGGTGACAAGACAGAACTACTGTCTTTTTTTTTTTCTTCCGCCACAGGATTCAGGAAAAGGCCTGCATGTCTGGATTGGATAATGATGCATTAACTGCAAACCACCTCTATTTATTGCTCAAATCAGCTCAACTAAGCAAATTGTGAGGCTGATTGAATATTTTAGCTCAGTGTGGCACAACCTTACCACATTTCATGGTTTTGGCTCAGCTCAGTATAAAAATAAGAAATATGTATCAAATTGCCACAATTGGTGCAGCTTTTGCACTTCTGCTGCTTCTGCAAACCACTGCATCCAATTGATGACTAAGGCGAGAATCCTTTATGAAATCACAAAATGGGTATAACATTAAAGAATTAAGGATTGTTCTTTACTATTAAATGACACTGATATGGATCTACAACTAAGTTCGATTTCAGTTCTTGCATGCCCAGTGTGGTAATTCATAATGAAGGAATGAAGACATCCCCTGCTGGATATGAGGAATTTGTCCATACGATTAGGATTACCTAAAAAAAAAAAAAAAAAAATCAGCACACAGTACGAGCTTATATGGCCAAACGTAGATCTGTACTTGTTTTCGTAAAAAAAAAAAAAAAAATGGAGCATAAAAGCTTCTTAGATTTGTAGCTTCAAATGAACTCTTCTTCAAGGAAGATGCTCAATTAAATCAATCATGAATTGACCCATAATTTATGTGACCTCTGAAAAATTAACTGAGCTCATTAAATTGGCATAAATAAATGACTCTTTTGATTGATTTTCATCAATTAACTCTCGCCACCACACCTATTCATATTGTTCGATTTGAACGATGCATATGAAGTTTAAAGTTTCGCGCGCTCGTGGAGTTTGCAGGCGCCTAACGCCATCTAGGTAAGAAAATGGGAAAATGCACAGCGATATCTACTATGTGGTGGTTGTTTTTTGCTTTAGGGAAGTGTTCCCTCGCCGCTTAAAGTTACGGGTTGTTAACAGCATAAGCATGTCGATCTTGGCATTGGTTTCCAGTGTGGACGTTCCTAAGACGAGTTTCTCATGAATCGAGTGCATCAACAGCACATTTTGAGGGTGAAATCAGCAGCAGTGAGCCTGGAGATAAGGTTGGCACATCGATTTTCAGCACCGATGATGAGGATGTCGCCAAGTCAAGCCGCAGCATCAAGTGAGTGAGTGCGGCTGTATGCATGGCGTACATTATGTTTAATTAGTAGTTACGGGCAGCAAAGTGTGTACTCACAGCAATTTTACTCATTTTGAGGGTCTCAAATTCTTACAGACATGATTCCTTGCCGGCATCTATCAAGTGTGTGCAGATTCTTTTGAGACGAAACCCGGGCGTTGAAGTTGCAGGTGCGCTCCAGGAGTAGGGTACACTGCTTCGTCAAGACCGTCAATTTCTTCCATCTGTATTTTACTACGCATCTGACCAGCATGATCTGGGACTACACCAACAAATATGTGTGGTTGCATACTGATAAACGAGAATATAAGTCGAGAAATTTTCAATAAAATAATAAGCTAAAGTCGCCCCTCATCTTATATAGTGGTGTCTAGCCGAAAGTGCGCCGCTGTCTGGCAACATGTGGCTTGCATGTGCTTGAGAAGCCGGACGCGGCCATATCCGCATCCAAAGCCAATCACAGGCTGTTTTTTTGTTTTTTCTCTCGGTCTGTTTTCTTTGTGTTCGGGATTTGCTTCCGATCTGTTCCGAGTTTTTGCTCCGCTTCACATTGCGCTGCATTTTTAGTGGTCTTTTTCTTTTTCGTTCACTGAAAACGAGTAGCGGTGCGAGGAGGCAGTACTCCGCTGCGTTTAAACTAGATGTGTTCGCAGAAGCGAACGAGAATATGGCTGCTCAGAGCTGCTTTGGTGTATCGGAAAAAAGCGTGCGCAATTGGAGGACGCAGAAAGGGAAGCTGCAGATGTGCAATCCTCGAAAAATGTCGTTTTGTGGACAAAGTGCCGTTCATCCGCAGCTGGAGGATAAGCTAGCGGACTTTGTGCGGAAAGTTCGTGCGCGCTCGCTGCCAGTGACAGTGGATACCATTCGCAAGGAAGCCATGGAACTCGCTCAAGAATCTGGGCTCCCGAGAGAAGAGTTCCATGCACCGACCTCTGGGTGCGTCGATTTATGCGACGCAAAGGATTTTCTCTCCGGCGGCGCACATCCATCTGTGAAAAGTTGCCAGAGGAGTTCAAGGACAAGCTCATAAACTTTCAGCGTTTTGTGAACCGGCTTAGGGAGCAGAACGACTACATGATGGGGCAGATTGGCAACGCCGATGAGACCCCTGTGTGGTTTGGCATGCCTTCGTCGACCACGATGACAAAGCGCGGCGCCAAGGATGTGAAGCTGTTGTCTACTGGTAACGAGCACTCGCGCTTCACCGTCATGCTGGCATGCACGGCAGATGGTAGAAAGCTTCTGCATTTCATCATTTTCAAACGCAAGACAATGCCGAAGCAAGTGTTCCTGCCCGGTGTTGTCGTTCGCATCAACAAAAAGGGATACATGGACAAGGCCATGATGCTCGAATGGATAAGAGTGGTGTGAAACCGTCGGCCAGGTGCACTGCTGCGTCTTCGCAGCATGCTGGTGTTGGATGCTTTTCGTGGCGACTTAACCGACGCAGTGAAATGCGCACTCGGCAACAGGAAAACGGACCTCGCCGTGATACCAGGTGGTATGACGTCCACCCTCCAGCCGCTCGACGTTGTGCTAAACAAGCCGTTCAAGGACCAAGTGCGGCTCGAATACCAAAAGTGGATGTCGGGCGACAGCCCCAAGACACCTACGGGCCGCCTACAGAGGCCTCCGCTTGCGACCGTTTGTGGCTGGGTGCTTTCCGCCTGGCGTTCCTTGCCGGATTTCATGGTGGAAAATGCTTTCAAGGAATGTTGCATCAGCAAACTCGCTGGATGGCACTGAAGACGACGCACTGTGGGAGGCGGCCAGCGACAAACTCTCGTCTTCAGAAGACAGCGGTGCTTCGTCGAACGAATAGGAGCAGTTGCGATGGTGGTTGAGGGGAGCTCCGACGATCGGGGTGCGGTGCGCCTAATTCGCAAATAAATGTGGTATGGCAGTTTTGGTTTGTTTTCCTTTTTGTTCTTTTTCGGTAACCTAACTTGGGGGGGGTCTACCTACATTCCCACTTGACTTATACAGTGAAAGCTCGTTAATTCACACCTCATTAATTCGAAATTTCGGATAATTCGAAATGGTCGCCGCAGTCCGGTCCGCAGTGCATAGGAGACCATGTGTAGAACCATTCGTTGATTCGAACAGAAATTGCTGCCTCTACGGATAATTCGAAGCGCGCGCCGCCGAGCGTCATCATCATCAAACACTTGTGGAAGCTTTTGCGGTCAAACGATACGTGGCACGACCAGTTTTTTCGAGCTTCAAGTGGCCTTCGAGCAAAGGGGGAGCAAAGTATGGCCTCCAAAATCCAGGGAGCAATTTTTTTTTTCTTCGTGGCCCTCCCGCTATCTCAGCGCCTGGCGCCACTTGTACGCGGTACCGACGGGACGCTGAGGAGTCGGCGGAGTAGTCCTAGCAGTCCTAGGCGCACGTTGTTCGTTCACGCCGTCAAGCCGTCTTATTCTACATCGAAGTTGCAAGATGCCGCGGGGAAACTACTGCGCAAAGACTGTCAAGGAAAAGGTGGACATTTTGCGAAAGGTTGACCAAGGGAACTCGAGCAAATACGAAATTGCGAGGAAGCACGGCATACCTCCGAGCACGTTGTCAACCTACATTTGCAACAAGACGGCCATTGAAAACGCCTATGAAGCCGAGGATTTCGGCGCCAGTCGAAAAAGGCCAAGGACAGCGAAGTTCCCGGAACTGCAGTCAGCTTTGATTATCTGGGTTAAAGAAATGAGAGCCCAGAGTATCGCATTGAGTGGCCCTATCATCGTGGCCAAGGCAGCCGAGTTCGCCCTGCGCTTGGACATTGAAGACTTTGTCGCCTCCGAGGGATGGTTTCATCGTTTTAGGGAGTGGCACAATCCCGTATTCCACACGTTATCCGGAGAGGCAATAGAAGTGGACGCCGAAACATGCGCTACTTAGAGAAGCGACACCCTGCAGCAGTACTTGGAGAGCTACTCACCACAGGATGTGTTTAACGCTGACGAGACAGCGTTATTTTTCAAGTTGCAGCCAGACAAGACGATCACCTACAAGGGAGACAGCTGTGCTGGCGGCAAACGCAGCTAAGAGCGTGTCACTGTTCTGGTCGCCGCAAATATGACCGGTACGGAAAAGGTCCCCCTTTTTTTGATTGGCAAAGCACTCAAGCCACAGTGCTTCAAAAACATTTGCTCACTGCCGACGGAGTACGCCGTAAACAAGAAAGCCTGGATGACAGGTGACCTATTCAGGAGGTGGTTACTGAAATTCGACAGGCGAATGGAACTAGGCGGCAGACGCGTTCTTCTTGTCGTCGACAACTGTTCGGCGCACAAAGTCGGCGTTGAGCTGAGAGCAACTAAGTTGGTGTTCCTTCCGGCAAATACGACTGCGGCCCTACAGCCAATGGACCAGGGCGTGATAAGGAACATTAAGTGCTTTTATAGGCGTCACGTGCTGGAGAGAATGATTTTGTGCGCGGGCGACAGGAAGGACTTCATCATTACGCTGGTCACTGCCATGCACATGTTGGTGCGCGCATGGGAACAGGTGACCGCGACCACAATCACAAACTGTTTCCGCCACAGTGGATTTGCAGCTGGAAGTGCGCAGGATAATTGTGATGTCGACGTGGATGGGGCTGAGGAGCTCATACCACTGGCATTGCGCAACACTCTTCGGGGCGTACGTTTCGCCGATTATGTTGAAGTTGACACCGGTGCATCGGTGTGTAGTGCCCTGACTGATGAGAACATTACAGTTGAATCCCGCTACAACGAAATTGACGGGGCGGGCGCAAAATTTCGTTATCGCGGAAATTCGTTGTCGCGATATGATGAAATACATACGTGACACGGGACTTGCTGAAGCAAAAGAACAAGTTTTAATGCCGAAAATCGCTCAACTTCGCCTGTTTCCGCTTCTTGCCAAGCGATGGCACAACACGACTTTCGCACGCTGCCAGTAGAGCCATTGCTTCATCGTCGTCCTGCGACCCGATGCAACGCCTGATGATATCGAATGCGTCCAGCACCTGTGAAGTCGGTGGTAGTGCGGGATCACGTTGCGCGATTGTGTCATCATCGTCCGACGAAACACCATCTTCCTGGACGCTCTTTATTATGTCTGCGTCCGTCATTTCCTCGCGCACCACCAAGCAAGAGTCGGCTTGCAAGAACTCGCTGATATGTACGTCGGCGGGCACATCAATTTCCTGCAGGTCTGCCCAAGCGACTGCGATTTCTTCGTCCTGGTCCAGCAACCTGTCCTCATCGCGGTCTGCGTCGCCATCGTAAGCTTCAATCACAGAATCGAAAGTCTCGGCGCACTGTACTGCGAATCCGGCATGGCGAAAGCAGTTCGCGACTACGGCGCTCCCCGTCTCGCACCACGAAGCAGCGATCATTTGGAGCGCGCTGAACAAGTCGATTTTCGTTTCGCGACCCAACCGAGTGATCAAAATCAGCCTTTGGATAAGGCGCTTGCGGTACGCGCACTTGACGCTTTGGATGACCCCTTGGTCGAGGGGTTGAATGATGGACGTGCAGTTCGGTGGCAAAAACTTGAGCTGCACGTTCTCGAGCTCCGTGTCCTCAATGGAATGTGCGAAACAATTGTCTAAAAGCAGACAAACCTTGCGGCCTTGCCTGCCCATGTCCCGGCCGAATTCCTCGACCCACTCTCCAAAAATTGCACGGGTCATCCACGCCCGGCTGTTGGCCACGTACTTCACTGGAAGGCGCCGATTTCCTTTGAAGCAGCGCGGTTTTGCGCTTTTGCCAATGACCAAAAGCGGTCGCTTATCTCATCCGTCCATATTGGCGCACAGTAGCACGGTGATCCTTTTCTTGCTGTGTTTACCTCCTTGACAGCGCAGCCCCTTAAAATCCAGGGTCTTGTTCGGTAACATTTCGTAGAATAGACCGGTCTCATTGGCATTGTATATGTCCGATGATGCGTAGTCCTTAAGGATGCTTCCAAGGCTGGCCGACATCCATGCGGCGGCGCCGTCTTTATCCGCCGAAGCGGCTTCACCACACAACACTTTGCCGATGATGCTGTGGCGGGATTTAAATCTGTTTAGCCAACCTACGCTGGCCTTGAAATCATCAATGCCGAGCATGCAGGCAAAATCCAGCGCCTTCTGCCGTACAATATCGCCGCTAAGGGCAATTTTCTTGGCCTGCGTCTCCACGAACCAGGTGTAAACAGCCTTGTCTAAGGCTTCGTGCACTGGCTGGGTCACCTTCTTATGCTTAGCGGACGTCCCTGAAGCTAGAGCTTTGCCTATCGCGTCCTTGCTCTTCAATATAGTTGACAGAGAGCTCGCTGCAATCCCGAACTCTTCAGCGATGAGTGCCTTCTTCTTTCCAGCTTCAGCCTGTGCGATGATGCGAGCCTTGTCTTCGAGCGACAAAAACTTGCGCTTTTTCGCCGGCTGCGCCATCGTTGATCGCGTTACTGCACCTTCGGGAAACAATCAAACAATGACCAAAGTGTGCGATCGATCGTTGTGAAGAAGCTAGCCCTAGTCAAGCCGCCGGAAGCGGAAGCCGTCGTCCGAACGCATCGTCGCACTCTACCGGGATTTGCCTCCCATCTCCAATTTTGTACGTACGTACGTACACATAAATTGGAAATTCCTGACATTGAAACCATTCTCACAAACGTTATAAAAATGATTAAAAATACTATAAAAATCTAATTAATGCGTGTTGTTTGTACACAGACACGATTCAAAACGTTTCCGGCGTTTCTTCTGAATCTACATGAGAGCACGTTGCATTGATTGCATCGCCATCACTATCGCGGTATGTATGGCGGCTTTGTGTAGTTTACATTGCGCAGCGAGTCACCGTCGCGCCCAGTATGCACGCTCTGAGCAACATCTTGTGTGTGTGTGTGTTTTTTTTTAATGTTATTAAGGTCCATGGTTTGTCAAGGCATTAAAACACTTTTGAGAATTTCAATAAGCTGTAATTTGAATAATTTTGCTCGTGCCTGTCCCGCAAAAAACTTCGTTGAAGTGGAAATGCTGCCGTGAAGTAGTTCGTATTGGAGGGAATTTCGAAGCAATATACCCTATGAAACATCGACGGGGAATGGAAAAACCTTCGTTGTGGCGGAAATTTCGTTGAAGCGGACTTCGTTGTGCCGGGATTCGACTGTATCGCTCAAGTAGCCGGTGCGCAGCCTGATGCTGAAGAGCCAGAAGGTGAGGAAGACGAAAATGACGAAGCACCTGCGCCCGTCAGCTTCTGCGGTAATGGAGGCACTTAGTGTGGCGCGTCTCTTCTTCAGCTTTGAAGAGAGTGAAGAGGACTCCCTGCGCCGCGTCCGCGCGCTGGAACAGAGAGCCGCAGCTGTGGCATTCAGAGAAAAGAAGCAGATGGTCATCACCGACTTTTTTGGCCAATAAATATTTTTTGTGCCCCCACCCCCGAAATCTACCCATTTTTGCTCGCTTTCATTATTTCGAATTTTGTTTAATTCGAAATTGCTCAGCGTTCCCGTGGAATTCGAATTAATGAGCTTTTACTGTAGTCCGGTTTATACGGTATTTTGGAGAGGCAAACATACACGAAAAGAGACGATTTGTGAAGGAACTTCAGTCCAAATCAAGTGATGATGAAGTGAATTGGAATCAGCATCTACATGGAAAATGTTGAATTGCCTTGCCTTCATCTCTGCTGTAATACCTCAGTTATTTTTAGGCCTCATTCCTTCAAATTCTCTACTGCAATACCTCAGTTATTTCTAGGCCCGATTCCTTCAAAAATTAGGCCCAGAAGCTGTTTTTTTTGTTCTTATTCTTCGCTTTTCAAAGTGTCATGGACTCGAACACAAACTCCGTTCGCGATGGCAAGCTGCACAAGATAACCCATATGCTGCTGCACCTTCACTAACTACCTTTTTTATGGGAAAGAAGTTTCTTTACAATAATTTTTGAAACTTGTACGCCCTTTTTACAACATAGAAGCCTCAAACTGCATATCTTGAATTATTTTTACCCCATTTTTTTTCTGTTATTTTCCTAAGTATGTCATATGTCGGCGAGCGGAGACAGGCTAGGGAGAGAGTGACGTCAACGCACGTGCACTGCAAGAGAAGGCGTGACCTACTTGGCACCGTCGCAACACCTGTGGCCATGGGAGCGTGGTGCGGACGGAGGGACAACGTTACAGAGCTGCTTCGCATCTAATAAGACATTGGAAAGGCTCTCCTTTAATGCCAAAATTAGCTGTTATTTCATTCAGGCCACGGCCAGTCTGAAGGAGCGTGCTCACTCCCTTCTTTTACGGCCCGAGCTGTCACCGAAAGTACAATAAAGCCATTTCTATACAGGGAGGACAGCGCGCTCCGCATGAGCGCGCCGCGCGCCAACTCTTCAAGGTGCGCTTCGCTGCATACGCTTTGTATTGTAAAGTAGCTGTTTCCGACCATTTTCTCGTGCTAATTACTTCTTCTGCTTGTAGGAAGCAGTGAGAGTAGTAAAGGTCTGTGTGAAACACCCTAGCTTTCTTGTCACTCATGCACTCGACAGTCAAAGCACTTATGCTATGCTACCAGAATTCTTATATATATTTTTTTTTTGAGGCTCCACACCTTATATTCGATTAAGTCAAAAATGCTTGAGGCTAGTGTGCTTAGATTTATCGTTTAGGTGCACGCTACAGACTCCCCGGATGATTGAAATTTCCGAAGCATCCACTAAGGTGTCCATCCTAATCATATTGCCGGTTTCAGACGTTAAACCCCAGTAATTAATATTGTCACCCTGTTATGCCACAAACAAAACAGTGAATGTAGATGGCATGGTGACACAAAGAAACATGCATGAGGAATTCACATCTTTAAGTGACACCACTATCACATTCTAACAGATTGCCAGCGCCTTACACAGTAAAGTTTAAATATTTGGTTGACAATCGTATGGATGGCACACTGATCGATATAACCAAGTTTGTCCTTTTGCTAAGTTTCTACAGCGAGACCTGTAATCCCACCCTTACGGCGAGCCACTCACTTGTGTGGCTGCTCAAGTTTTTCTTTTTGTGACTCATAGTTAATGCACGGGATCAGTCGAACAGTGGAAGAATTTTACAATATTTTCGGCAGTGTATCATTCATAGAAGCTGTAGTTTCAAATATTCATTCTATTCCTTGAAGTTATAATAAACAAAAAAATAGAAAGGCTTTGTTATAACCTCGTCTATTTTCCCCCGAGCAACAGGAGGAAGTGCATCAGCGGTTTAGTTTTCCTCTTCATTTTAGTCTTGGATTATGTCATCTTAAATTTTTCTCATGTGTTTACTTGCGCACCCATCTTCTTTTTCTTCTTTTTTCTACACTTTAGCGCCTGTCTTAAAACTGCATCAGTACCTGCAGTATCATGTTATTGGTTGCTTGCATTTTTTTATTAGTGTAGGGAACTATGCGAACGACGACGAAGCAGCAAGAAACGGCAAGCCACAGCGTTGGTGCACACGCGCGACCCGAGCTTGCGTTTGTTTTTGTATTTTCGGCCTGTTGGCGTTCCTCGCTCTTCTGGCATTCCTCGGCCTTCCAGTAGGTCTATACGTAAATAAACTGCGTGACATCAGGAACAGTTTATTAATATTACTCCTGCTACAGTGATTCTGACTTGGAGCTAAGAGTGAAAAAGAGTGGCCGTCAGCATAATCCAACAACTTTCTACATTTTGAAGTATCTTTGTTAACATCAAAGCATGATTCATAATGCCTTCAACAAAAAAAAGCACAAATTTTATTATGTTTAGGTGCCATGACGGCTGGCATGTGTATTTGAGACAAATGTTTCCCAAACCATTTCCATTTTTCTACCAAAGAATAAGATACACATATCTTTCTGCCGATGGGTGATCATGCCGCCAAGCTTTCTGAGAGAGACACAATGACACATGCACGTGAAATGCAATACAGTCAAATCCCTTTACAAAAAACACCAATTTAAGAGACAAACTGGTGTAAGAGACATCAGTGTGCCTATAGTAAAATAGGGCTTGATGAGAAAATGCAAACGTAGTACCCTGCTTATAAGAAACATTTCATATCAAAGACAAGAATTTTCCCCCAGAGCCTGCCTCTTACAAGGGGTTAAACTGTATGCAGTCTCCTACTCATTTCTTGATGCTATAGAGAAAAAAAGGCTTTAATATAACAACAGTGATGATTTCCTGAGCAAAAAAAAATGGGCAGATCAGTGGCTTGCACCTCCCTTTCTGAAAAGTGGAAGTCACCAGTTATTTTATATACTTGTCACCGTGTTTCCATTGCATTGGTACCATAGAGTGACCTCAGATGAGGCCACGGCAAGTTCTCAGCCGAGCTTTCCCTGCGCACGCTAGCCTCTGGAGCTGCTGGCAGCAAGTTGGCTAGGAGTCCCCCGGTCAAGCTGCAGCGATAGGTAGCAGGAAGGAGGATCGCATGCCTCCAGACCGTCAGTGTTCGAGCGTGGACCCCCCACCCACACTGCCTCAACCCTTGCGAAACCCCATGCAGGTTCTACAGCCCACTGACTGAGGTGGGTTTGTAACCCCTCATTTAGATGAAGAGTGTGCATGAAAAAAAAAAAAAGATTGGACAATTTTGATCAGACTACATTGCAATGCGCTCGAATCAAGCTCTTGAGCAGATTTTCTTTTTATGTTCACCTTGTAACAACATATACTCTCCAAGCCAGCATAGTAGCAGAATAGTGGCACCTGTTCTACTGTACTTTTCTGCAGTAGCTACTCAAGTAAGCTTCAGACAGTTGCTAAAGAGGGAAGAGGAGCAACAAATATTGATGTCAGCACTAATGCATGCAAGGCTTGTTATTTCAGATTGAGGACACTGCAATACAGTTAAACCCAGATATATTTAATCTAAAGGAGATCCCAAAATGTTTTATGTTAGTTGTATATATAAATACTTTACATATCAAAAATATTTCAAGAAGCTTTTATAACTGTTCAACATATGCCATAATTCGTTACATAGGTTCGATCTATGCAAATCTGTAGGTTCGATATTTCGATATATGCAGGTTTGTGATATGCAGCACTGAAATCATGTAGCTCACCTTCCGCAAGTTTGGCCATCAGCTGGAGACGTCCAGTAGCACCCAAGTCAATGCCACTTCGGTCAAGCTCCTCACTGTCCAAGAAGCTGGGTGCCTGAGACACATCTGTGCGTTCCGTTACATGGCCTACTTTCATGGGTCTGCCCGCTAGTTCAAAGCCATTCAACTGCTCCAAAGCCTTCTTTGCATCTTCCGAGTCATGGAATGTGATGAAACCATAGCCCTTGGAGCGGTTGGTCTCCATATCCTTGATGAGCTCTATCTTGTCTATTTTGCCAAATGGTTCGAAAATGCCCTTGAGCATTTCTTCAGTAATGTTGAAATGCAACGAGCCAACATAGAGGCGCATTGGCCCAACGTTTCCTCGTTGTAAAGTGCTGTTGCTTGTACTAGCACTTTGTGCAGCAGCCCGGTTTCTTTCTGCTTGTGTTGGCTGCACCACAATGGGGATTCCAAACAACTTCTGCCCATTCAATCCCATGGCCTGCATTGAAATATGGAGAGATTTCTTGAACTATGAAATTATAATTGGCATTGATGTAATAAATCACAACTTACAGATGTAGCTAACATAAATGTTATGGTCAATCCTATGAATGCACAAAAAGTATTGGACAACACTAATTAAGACTGACATAGTTAGATCTCTATACCAATGTGCACCAAAACAATTAACACAAGCCCTTCACTACCCATAAATTGTAAATTTGCAGGAATACCTAGACCTAGAAATGACATCTGAATGGCATCTTAGTAACATGTGCTATTGTGGGCTGGTGTTTGGTTAAGCTGTCATTGATGCAAGTTTATTGTTGCTCACAACAGCAACGCTTCAGTTCCAACTGGCATATGAATTTACTCTGGCAAATTTGTTTGTTTTTTTTTTGTAGCTGTAGATTCAATCCTACTGGACTCAAACATGGTCTAACTGACTATAACCAAGTAGAATTTTTATCCTCTAGGTACTTGAAAGCTAGATTTATCAAAACAGTGTTGTCCTGACAATGGATATCCAACACTAAATAGCAAAGCTTCAGTTCCAACTAACATATAAATTTACTCTGGCAAATTTGTTTGTTTTTTGTAGCTGTAGATTCAACCCTACTGGACTCAAACATGGTCTAACTGATTATAACTAAGAATTTCTATCCTCTAGGTACTTGAAAGCTAGATTTATCAAAGCAGTGTTTTCCTGTCAATGGATATCCCACACTAAATTTATCTAAGCAACGAAAAAAAAAAGGGACCATTCATTGGCAGACTATATTACTTTTATGCAATTAGCGAAGCATTTTTTTTGTAGAGCTGTGTGAATAGCAATATTTTGGATGCAAAGTAAGTTCAAATATTGAAGAGCCAATGCAAATAGAATTATTTTTTTTTTCAAATATGTCTAGAATATTTTTCGTATACTTCTAAATAAAACTGCAGAAAAAAAAAAAAGTTGTAGAGGACTCATAAGCACATCCTTATGAAATAGCAACATGAAAGAGTTCCTTTTCTCTAGATTGAAGAAGCACATGCAGGGTCGTGCGTCATAATTGTCTTATCGAGAATGAGGCAATGCAGAGTCCGAATTGTATTGATGTAAAGTATAGACCGCTTATAACATGGGTCACAGGAATCGCGAATATCCGCACTATAGGTGATACCACACTATAACTAAGCCCTTTTTCAAGGGCAGCAGATGCGCAAAATATGTTGAGCATGCAGCCTCACATGTTTAGGAATCGAAGCACACGATGCGTTAAAAAAAGTTTAACATCCAAAGACAACTCGTGTTGCCAAGAAAATGAATGCAAAAGGTGGGGTTACCAAAAGAAAGCACCATCGCGCAAAGTCGCTGCCTACATCTCGGACCACCTCCATTATGCGCATTACACAAAAGTCTAGAAACATAGTGCTTGTTTTGTGCCAGAGAAGTGCTTATTTTGAAATAAATCACGTTTTAATGGTCCACATCGCTAGCGCATTTCAAATCCACGCCTGAAAGCAGACTAAGACGTCACTGTTACTGTGCCCAATGTTGCCTTTACTACGCTGTCGTCTGCACCAGTAGCAGCAGAGCGAAAATTGCGAGGGTCACTGTAGCAACAACGGCGATTGATCAATTTTCTGCAATCTCAGAGTCCATGATTCTGCCTGCTTCGTTCAACTGGGCCCACTAAATGACAACACCTATCCAGTCTAAAGAGCCACAAACTGAACTTTTGAACCACTTGCACCATTCGCCATAGTAATGCCAGGCGGTTATCTTTTCTATAAATCAAATAGAAACAAACAAGCAGCACTTTATTACATCTCTTGTTGCGTGGAAAGTTTTTTTTAATGCAGCTAGTTTGATTACTAATGATTAATTGTAGGTGAACACTTTCACGCTTGAGCATGTGCGACTGGCTACGACGTGACAGCGGACAAGCCTCGACCTTACGGGAGATGCGGGTCGAAAAACTGCGATTTTCACGGAAAAGTCAATTTTGTGTTTTCTTGTGTTTTGTATTCCCCCAAGTTTTTCCTTAATATATTAAAAAATCAAAGCTCAGATCAACTAGAAGTTATCGAAAAATACAATTGAAGCACTCACGGTGGCTCGTGAAAGTGCGAAATTACCCGGTTTTCGCACACAAGGCACTTCACTCTACGGCATCGCCGGCTCTTGAACTTTCACGGGCATGTAGGCCTAATTCTCTTCTAGCGCCCACTTCAGCAGAGCGGCATTCACACTAAAGATACAACAGAAAAATTGTTTTCCCACTGCATTTTAGCGTGGCGAGTGGGCCTTCGAAGTCACGTAGTATGATCGAAGCCCTGCCATTGGTTCCGAGCATTCCGCCGCGCAGTTGGATGCGAGCGCTTTTTTCGTTTTCCTGCTTTTGCTGAGACATCGACAAACACAACCGCTCGAGTTATTACTTCCGTGCCATGGAGGCCGGCTGTTTGCATCGCACAACGCGGCTGTAATGTGCGACTATGGTGGCTAGAAGGGGTAGTGTGACGCGCGCTGCATTCTCGCTGTGGGAGACAGGCGCGCAAAACGCAGTGAAAATTCTGGCTTCCGCAAGAGGCCTTGATGTAGCAATAGGTGCTCACCACGCAAACTTCGGCTCGTTCGTACACTCTGTGCTATGCTGTTGCCTCGTTCGGATGCTTCGCCTTTGCCGTCGTTGTTTGTCTATCCATGTGTTCTGGCCTGTGTTCCGCGAACCAGCACCTGGTCAGTTTGCTGGCCATGCCAGTCAGCAAACTCACCATGCTGGTCAGATACACATTAACCGCCCGACTGAGCCGGGAGAAACTGGAAAAATGTTTTCAGGATAATTCAGCAATAATGTGGTACTAATGACCATACGAATCCCACTCAAGACCACTTAAAGAGTGGGAACTTGACGCTTCATCGCCAGCCAACAGCGATTCCATTTTCGGCATACGAGATATCATAGAAAAAATGTTGGAAACTGGAGATGTTGACAGCATTAGGTCTACACTGCAGTCTTAAGGGGAGACGCTCCTCGAAAGCACTTTTTTTTTGTTATTCAACTTAGAGCTTCAGAAATTGGACCACTGATGCAGTTTTTCCTCCTGATTCCAAATCTGTAATCAGTTTTTACATAATTGCAATAGTTTGGGAGTTGTGTTTCAAGTAATGGTGAAACTTGATAAGTTTTCCGGGAACTTTCGCGCATACTAAATGTTCATGCAGAGAGTTGTTCAATGGCTCCTTTTGCTCCCTATTAGCCATAGAGTGCCGATATCTAGCTAGAAATTGTGCTCCAACTTTGAAACTATGAAAAAAACATCTGTGTAGCAAACTACCCTTTTTTTTCCACTCGACCACCATTAAATTTATTAATAGATATTTACAGCTGATAGGTTGTGCTGATTCAAGTAGATATCGGCACCCTACGCACTCTCCTCAATGTGTGTGCCAAATTTCGTCGTCGTATGACCATTCTAAGTGCCCGAAACACTTCCCGCAAAAAATGCAAATTGGCCAAAATTGCGAAATGAGAAAAACGCGTTTGAAAGTTTGAAAGTCTGTATTTACAAAAATGAAAAACGCAGTAGCACGAAACTTGTGCTGAACACATACACACATGTCCAGAGGGAATATCAGTTGTCTAAAACTCTCCAGCACCGTAGGTTTTCCCTTCCCGGCTGGTGCGGCAGGACTCTTCCACCCGGGCCCTCTTGGCTGCACTGCGACGGTGTGCCCTCGCCTCAGCGGTCTGACGCACATTCATCTTGTGCATGCGCATGCTGTCTCGGCGGTCGCTGAGGGTAACCAGGGCCTCCGAAGGAAGCACCCCAAGCTCTTCCAGCACCTTTTCAAAGCTCGCGTGGCCCCGGTTGAACCACAGGACTGCAATGGCTGTGGCTGTTTCCACAGCAGTCCGGGAAGCAAACCGGGTCTTTGGACACAGCAGCCATATTTTGCTGTTCAGGGACTCGGCCGCGTTCTGTGTCTTGCCGTGGAGGCACCGGGCAAGCAGCTTCGCATCTGTGAGACGCTTGTAGATTGGGAGGACTGCCAAACCCTGGGCCTTGGTCAGGAGGGGGGTGTGGCACGGTGCAGGCTGGCCCTGCGCCTCAGCACGTCGGTGCTTGCACCACGAGTCTGGGCCTGCAGGACAGAACTTGTGACTTCCAGCACCGTCTGTTGAGCACGAGTGCAAACATGAGGCCCATATGGCAGTGTACATCTTGTGGACATTTCCCCGATTGTTCACAATGGCCACCTGAAAGTAAGTTTGAAGCTTCTGGATGGTGGTCTCCTTCAGCTTCTCCCCTCGTGGAAGTGGCGTTGGCAGCTTCCGCAGGCCGGTGCCCAGACGTTTCGCCACGTGGTTGGTGCACTCCTCTTTTTCAATTGGAGTGTCAGGGTACACGTTGGCATCACAGACCCCGTTGTAGGCCTTGCTGTCTCCATCGCTTAGGAAGATGGTGAACCGCAGGGGTGTCTCATAGTCCACAGTCCTCTGCCAAATGCGCACTGCAGCTTCGGCCTCCATGGCATGCGAAGAACAGTCGCAATTCTTCTCACAAACGGGATGATGAAACGCCTGCCATGTTTCTTCATCGCCTCCCATGTCGTTATGCAAACTGCACGCCAGGCAGAAGTTGGAAAGCACTTCATAGTCCAGGCACAAACCAGTGTCCAAGGACACTACAGTTCCCACACCATTGTGGCTTTTGTGGCCTCTTTTTTGCCATGTGCCGTCAAACATGACTGGCACGTCACTGTTACCAGCCACCTCTTTGGTGACGCTGCGTGCCCTTTGCATGTTTTCACAGACAGCCTTCACTGCCGCACTGTGAATCTTTTTGCCGATAGCATGGAAGGTCTTATGGTGCATAGGGTTTGGCAATCCAACTACTGCACAAAATCGTGAAAGTTGCTCATGCCCGATACCGACGGCACGCGCTGCAAGCACCACTTTCAGGTTCACGGCAAAGGCGTCACGCGAACTCCCGCTGTCGTAGCTTCTGCTTGCACCGCGGCCGCCATCTGACGCGACCCGCTTCGACGAGTACGCGGACGAAAGGATGCTCTCCGAGCACTCCGCATTCTCGCAGTGTAGCTCCAGAAACGCCGAAAGGCCTTTCCGCTTTTTATTCGGTGCCCGAACTGCGAGTTTACTCTCGTGACAAACGGGGCATGCCGCGCCTGCGACGACGGCCGTCAATGCACCCAACTCGCACAGCACTACGCTTTCGGCACGATCGGCATTCGGCCTGACGTCGTTTTCGAATAACGCGATCTTTTTCTGCGATGCACTCACAAAATTCACTGCAGCGTTGATCTCGTCGTCGCAGTTGCCATGGTCGACGTTGCCGTGGTCGATGTTAGGCCTACCGGCCGCTGGCCCGTCGCGGACATTTTCGTTGGCGGTGGCTTTCTTGTACGTCCTCCGCCGCTTCCCTCTGAACTTGTTCTTACTTCTGTATTTCCGATGGTCGGCAACGGCCTTTTTCGGGCTTGCCATCGCACGAAAACAGCGAAAAATAACTCCGGAAAACAGTGAAGCGAACTACGGCAAGAAAACACGGGTGCTGTCAGCCAATGGCGGCCCTGCGTTAGTGGCGCGCGGTTTGAAACGGCGGGAAAAGACTGTTTTTGTTGCTTTTTTTTTAGATTTTTCGTGAACGTACGAGACTTCAAGAACCGGGATCGTGGAGAGTAAGGACAACTCTACACGAGCCAGCGGCCGCAATATGGCGGACAGCTCTCTTCGCGGCCCCGCGAGCACGCGAACAGCAGCCCGTTTTGTGTAAATTTCGTGATGCCGCGCGTCACTGCCGCTCACTCAGACGCGTTTTTCACTGACTTCTGATGCTTATTTCGCTGTGATATTTTCAGATGTCAAAATATAATGTATAAAGATGATAAAGCAACAAAAAACAGAAAAGGTGAAATTTGGAAAAAAAACGCGACTTTTCGACCCGCGTCTCCCCTTAAGGTGGTGATCACAGTAGCTATGTTAATCAGAAAAGTGACAGTTGTCTCACTTATTTCGTTGCTGGCTAAGTTGCTAAAAAGTTCTATGTTGCTAAAAAAAGTTCTTATTATTAGTGCATTTCAGCTCTTGCATACCTGCACAGGGTTTCACTGATAAGACGCTGCATGCTCTCAGACGCGGTTTTCGCTGCTTTTCGATAAATGAGCAGTATGGAACTTTCGATGACCGCCTGGCATCGCACTGATCGCACAGCCGTCGCTTAGGCCTCGTCACAAAATGGCGGATCGCACACTGCTGCCTAGCAGACAAATCCCTTGACATCCAATTGGAAACCGGGAACTGCCACACGTGATAGAAACGAACCCATGATGTGCAAGTATTTGGTTTTTCTTTATTTGCGATAGCTGCGTTGTTGCTAGACGAAAAGTGTTCTTCTGCTAGGAACAGACAAAACAAGAATACGGTTTTTAAGGGGGGACGCGGCCCTTGAAAACCGAAAAATCGCGAAAAAATCGGTTTTTGAAAAACCACATTTTTGGGTTGTATGTCTCATAAACTACCTATTCTGTAATTATCAGCACCTAATTCAACCGCAAAGTGCAAAAAAAATATTTTCGAGGCCGCCGCGGCGTCCAAAACAGGCGCAAATCCCGAAATCAAACCAAACTTCGCGCGCGCGCCATTCCCGGACCATGTGGTCGTCCCGCGCCATCTTGGTGTTGTTTTGACCGTGAATTCTTTCTCTCTCGTTCGCCGCCTTGCAAAATGGCGTCGGCAGCACAGTTGAGACGCTGTTGGCGTTTTCCCGCGATGCGATGCGGAGCGCTGATTGGCTAGAGCAGCGCATTCATATCTCGCGGGAGAAAGCGTGCCCGCCATTGGCTGCTGTGCAGCAGCGGGGGCGGTCGCTCCTCTCGATGGCGCGTCCAGCGCGCTCGCTTCGTTGTTGCTCTCTGCTCCGTCCGCTTCGACAAACGTCTGCTTACGAGCCGCTATTCGCCTTGTGCTATCTTTTCGATCATTTTCTCTCGTTTTTTTTTTTTTTCTTTTTGCACTAGTTCTGTGCCTTTCGTCTTTGTTGTTGTGGGCGATGCCGGCAACGAAGCCGAAGTCAGTGCGGAAGTCTGGTGCGCGGAGGCGCGCTATGCGGCTTGTACGATCATCGAAATTCCGCTATTCTGCTGCGGGTGCCGACTGCGTAGACGCTTGCAGCGATGGAACTGTGTTGTCGGCTGCCGCCAGTCGAGAATCCGACACGTCGAGTGTGGCTGGAGCCGCAAATGCACCGAGTGTTTCCGAGATCGCCGGGCTCGACACGTGCTCCGAATCGATGCCATCCAGTGTGACACCGAGTGCTTCTGATATCGCCGGACCCAGCACTTCGTCTGAATTGGTGCCATCGAGCGTGACACCGAGTGCTTCTGATATCGCCGGACCCAGCACTTCGTCTGAATCAGTGCCGCCATCGAGCGTGAGTGGACCGTCGCTTCATCTGCGTACGCGTTTCCTAACGAAGGAAGAAATCGATGCGAATGCGAAACGTCGTGACGCCGTTCGCGCTGAACTCGAGTCTACGCCGCCGACGCAGAAGAAATTTCAACTGATGCAGCCGGCTCTTGCACCTGCAGTGACAAGTGAGGGCGAACATTTTTCGCTCGTTCAAATGAACATCTTTAACATCGTGCTCAGCCGCACAGTGTGCAAAGAATGTTTGAAAGGTGCTATGACTGTCCGAGAGAGCACCAAGCTTGGACTTGCAACAAAACTTGAAGTCGTGTGCGCCTCTTGAGGCACCGTCGATAAATTATGGACATCACCCCGCAAAAAGGACACGCAGGCCTTCGATGTAAATGTCCACGCCATAATGGCTATAAAGCAAATAGGCAAGGGGCAAACAGCTCTTAATGACTTTTGGGCTGCCATGAACGTCTCTTACAGAGGTCTTCACCACAAGACGTTTCAAAAGCACTTGAAAGAGACGTTCAGGAAGCCAGAGGCCACCGCTTTGGAGAAGTTTTATGCTGATTCTGCCACAGCAGTGATCAAAACATAGAAAGAAATGGACCCCAGCTTCTGCAAGGACATCAGCGTAGTGTACGATGGCACATGGCATAAGCGGGGTCACACATCACACATCGGAGTGAGATCGGTAATTGACCTCTTTACAGGTCTCATCTTGGATGCTGTAGTTCTTTCAAACCACTGCCTTGGATGCCAAACAGGGCCCAAACCTGGAGATGCAGCATACGAAAGCTGGCAGAAGCACCACATTTGCCAGAAAAACACAGACGCAAAATCGGGAAGCATGGAAGTGGAGGCAGGCTCGACTCTCTTTGGGCGGTCTGTATCCAAGCATGGCCTGCGGTACACCACTCTTGTGTCCGACGGAGACAGCCGTACCTTCGCTGCCCTCACAAAAAAGAATGTGTACGGGCTAGTGCCAATTGTAAAAGAAGAATGTTTGAACCATGTTCAGAAAAGGATTGGAAGTGCTCTTCGAAACATTGTGCAGAAAAGTGATAAGCCACTGAGTGGGAAGGGGAAGCTGACTAAAGCCCTCATTGAAAAGCTGACAGGATATTATGGTTGGGCCCTGAGAAACAATTCAACTGACCTAACAGCCATGCAGCGTGCAGTGATGGCAACATATCACCACGTCACATCGACTGACCAGGACCCTCACCATGAACTTTGCCCCGAGGGGGCTCAGTCGTGGTGCCGCCATAGAGCTGCAGAGGCAAAGCGTGAGCCACAGCCAAAACATAAACACAGCCTACCGGACTATGTCGCTGCAGCTATGCTGCCCATCTACGAACGACTGTCACAAAAGTCGCTTCTTCAGCGCTGCCTGGGAGCGAAGACGCAAAATGCATCAGAATCATTCCACTCCATTCTGTGGTCTCTGATGCCGAAAGAACAACACTCATCCTTGATCGCGGTAGAAACAGCACTGCATGAAGCAGTGCTGCGCTACAATGCCGGCTGCTGCAAAGCAACCCAAGTGATATCGGACTCCATTGGACTTCAACCAGGTCATCTGGCCATCCAGCGAGCTCGTGAAAAAGGCGCTTTACGCCTAAAAAAGAATTCTAAAAGCCACCAAGAGAGGATGGAGGCCAGGCAAAAGAAGAAAAGAGTGCGCCAGGACACTTCTAGCTACTGTGCTGGAGCTTTTTGAAGAAAACACGTGTTTTGAACTTTCTCGGCCTGTTTTCTCAGAACGGATTTTTTTGCTAGTTGTGGTGCTGAGGAAAGCAAGAACTCGAAAACCGTTCATCTGATTTGTGTGCCGTTTTTTTTATTCTGTTCCTGAATGACCTTGCAAGGGCGTAACAAGCTCCTTTTTTTTTGAAAATTGGTGCTGTTAAATTATAATAAACAATTAATTTTTGATGAATCTGGTCATTACTGGTTACATCAAATTCAAAGTTGCGTGAAAATTTTTGCGGGGGGGGGGGGGGGGGAATAAAAAAAAAACGGCTTTGTAGCGCCCTGGGATAGCTATCAAGGAATGACCACAATGAATTTCAGCTTTCTACTATGTCCTGGGATTTCTCACGACTCTTCCTCAGGCACCCATGTGAAGCACCCAGTTAAACCTCAATAACTCTGGAACTAAGAAACACAGCTTCGTGAAACTTAGCAGTTGTGCTAGTTTTATTGTAGTGAACAACCCCTGAAAGTTTCATCCAGATATCTTAAAAAATAAAAAAGTTTGGTCTCCAGGGTAGCCTCCCCCCCCCCCCCCCCCCCCCCCCCCTTAAA
This sequence comes from Rhipicephalus microplus, assembly GCF_043290135.1. Lineage (NCBI taxonomy): Eukaryota > Metazoa > Arthropoda > Arachnida > Ixodida > Ixodidae > Rhipicephalus > Rhipicephalus microplus. Next base: position 83,149,208 of record NC_134710.1, read on the forward strand.
TGAAACCAAAATGGCTGCGCTACTTGGCGTGGTTCTCAGGTGCCGCGGCGTTGAATATGACATTTCTTGAGGTGGTTTTGCGAGAGAAAATGGTCACAAAACTGACTTTGAGACTAAATTACTCGACAAATACGCATTACATGGCAATAGCATTCTAGGAACACCTTCTTCAGGCCCTATATATTATTTTAAAAAATACTTCAAAAAATTCATTTTTCAGAAATTTTTCGGCCTTCAAGTCCCGTGTCTGCCCTTAAGGGGGGACACGGGTCTTAGAAGGCCAAAAATCGCAAAAAAAAATCGACTTTTTGAAGCTGACATTTTCGAAATCTGCGCCTATTTTTGCACTTATCTGAGAAGTTTCTAGCTTCTCGCGTCATTATTTCTGGCGCAAAATCAATTTATAACATCTCTGTGAGATTAATGTGAGCGCAAATTGACGCTAACATCGCGCTTTTTCCGCGCCAAACTGTTGCCGTTACACACGAGCTATCGTGTTCATCTTGGTCTCGTTTGGAAGGGTCGTTCTTCATCTTCAATTTCCCGCCACCGTTGGCTTCCCTTGCTCATTGGTTTTTTAGCAAAAACGCGTCATCCAGAAGCGCTAGCGGGCGATTCAATTAGCTGCTTGGGGCACGTGACCAAATTTAGGCATTTGTTTAGCCAAGGGGCGCTTTCGTCGTCTGCTTCACCATCGTGACGCGCACGGACATGTGCCATTTTGTCATGGTGCTACTGATTGCTTGCGGCAGTAAAGAAGTTCCGTGCTACAGTAATTTGTGAAGCGGGTGTGGCTGTGGTTCGTTCGCTGTGAACTTCAGAAAGATCCCCGCTATGGCTCAGGACAACGAGGATAACGTACTCGACGCGGTCAACGGCGGTCGCCAAGTAACCGGTGTAGGCCTAACTCGCGTACGAGCCCTTTGGTTACCGACGTTACTGAGAAAGGCTGTGTTTTGCAGCCTCATCAGTTAGAAGACAGCAAGTAAAAACTAATTGATGCTAACATCGCGCTTTTTCCGTGCCAAACTGTTGCCGCTACACACGAGCTATCGTGTTCATCTCGGTTTCGTTTGGAAGGGTCGTTCTTCATCTTCAATTTCCCGCCACCACTGGCTCACCTTGCTCATTGGTGTTTTTAGCCCACCTTGCTCAGGCGCTTTCGGCGTCTGCTTCACCATCGTGATGCGCACGGACATGTGCCATTTTGTCATGGTGCTACTGATTGCTTGCGGCAGTAAAGAAGTTCCGTGCTACAGTAATTTGTGAAGCGGGTGTGGCTGTGGTTCGTTCGCTGTGAACTTCAGAAAGATCCCCGCTATGGCTCAGGACAACGAGGATAACGAACTCGACAAGGTCAACGGCGGTTGCCGAGTCACCGGTGTAAGCCTAACTCACGTACGAGCCCGTTGGTTGCCGACAACGTTACTGAGAACGGCTGTGTTTTGCAGCCTCATCAGTTAGAGGACGGCAAGTAAAAAGCAGAAGTGAAGCTACTAGAGATATCAATCTTTGTAGTGACGGAACGGAAGTGCAGTCTTATCGCTAAACCAGCCGATGTGGCGCCCCCCGCCTGACGAAAGGACCTTGAACTGTGCGACGGGTCGCCAGAGCGGAGTACGCTGCGCGTCAACCAACAACAGAAAGTCAATCCGTTTGCAGTGAACATGCTCGCCGCCCCCGCAATGGAGGCTACTGGCAACAGGTAAACTGCTTTTAACGACGTGTTCGCAACGTTGTCGCGATCTCCGCTCGAAAATGCGGCAGTCTTACGTGAAAAGGAAACTAACACCTCGGCACTCGTGTAGCCTCGAAATTGATGAGTGAGGGAGCAACTTTGGTTCGCGACACTTACGAGTAACTTATTCTGGACAAGCAGGAAAACATTGCCGCTTTTTTCGACGGATCGTGGATGACACACGCACAATTGTCGCACATCGCCGTCAGTACAGTCACCGAACTGATAAGCGGCCTCGCGGCAGACGAGCACACGGCGTCAACTTGCTACAGGACTAGAAGAAACGACACACTCGTGCAAACAATAAGTCCTATTACATTCCTGGTGCTCATTAACTGACTAAAATTATGTGTACCATGATATCTTTCTCTCAGAATGGCGAAATAAAGTTTTAACAGCATTATTCTCGATATTGACCACTTTCTTTAGCTTGTTCTGTAAAAGTGTACCTAAGACAACTAGAGCTGTAACTGTTTTTGCACAATATAACTAAATGTGCACAAAAACAATGCTGGGAGCCTATTTTTAATAGGCAGCTTAATTTTTTTATTTTAATACAAAAATTTCTGTATTTGGTTACATGCAATGAAATTTACTGTGCTGTAATTTGAGAAGTACTCGTTCAATTTTTGATCAGCTTGCAGCGTTGCACTCCTTAGGCTTTCTAGCATTCATTTATATGTCAATGGCCATGCAATTCTAAGCCCTTACATTTTTACAGTTAAAAATGTTAGAATTCCTTGTTTTTTTTTCATTTTCTCAAAATGGCAATTTTGTACACTCTGCATGAAAATTACTGCAATATATCGGAAACTATTACAGATAGCAGAACATTTTTTTTTGCAGCATGAAGCTATATGTTTGGAAGACACAACATAGAAAGCAGATTTTGATTTTTCTTGTTGCAAGTTTTTTAAACTAGTCTTTTATGTGACCACACAATGGCCACATTGAGAGCTGTGAAGTTTAGTGTACTGTAAAGTAAGAAATATTGACCCAACCAAAAATGTGCTTCCTATGTTGTATGTCTTATGCTTTCTACTGTCAATCCCTATGTCATTTAGAAATTTTTGACAGGTGGTAATTTTTCTATTGTGGTAAGAACAATAGAAATTGTTATCTTGATTATTTAATTAACTAATGAAGCTACAGAAAAAATACCTACATTTTTAGAATCAGAAGAACAAACTAAGTAAGCCTGCCAACTTTTGTCACATTTGGTTCAAAAATAAATGAGAGAGCCCTAAGACCCATGTCCCCCCTTAACTGTGCACCTTCTCTTCATAAATAACGGAGCTAAAATTCAAGCTAGCTGGTCTTTATGCATCTTCAGAGTTAAAAAGCTCGGTAATGCCACAAAAGAGATAAAAGTGCTTATAGACAGATCTGTCCATGTGTACTTATTTTTTCTGTGGTCTTCGTGGTGGTTCAGAAACTTTAGATGAACCTTCTCATTGGTGATCAGTTGACTATTCTATCTTCAACGGGTACATGCATTCTTAAAGTGAGAATTAAAAAAAAAAAAAAACAACCTACCAATGGTACAGACTCCACATCTTGAAATTCAACGTATGCAATGCCTTTTGACCTGCGAGTCTTGTTGTCCATGATCAGACGTACATCTCGGACCTGTTTTGACATAACAAGAAATGGATGCAATGACTTAGAATATAGTAATGACACTGTACAAAAAACAGAATTTTCTGGAAACACCGGCCAAAAATTAGTCGGAAGAGTATACTTAGTGCATTTCTTAAAACAGCCGCAGTCAATATGCTGGCTACTCAGAAGAAATTTCTGCAGTTTGGAGGTACGGGTGCATCAGGACACACACACAGCTAACTTCAATTCAGGATGTATGTTGCTGAAGACGACACACTTGTCAAGATCAAGCTGGGGCTTTTTTAGGGGACATTCAGGTGAATACGTGGCATAACAGGAATATGCACACTGTATTCGTTGTGTAGATCAAAACCAGAATCCCCTTTGTTTGCAACACACTCGTTGGGGGTCCCCCAGTCCAAAAGCTGTGCAAACAGCTTGGTGGGACTTGGGGGCCTACAGAGAGCAGCCCGTACAGTGCATTTCACACAGTTGTACACTTCATAAATAAAAACAAACAGCATAATATAAAGAAGATAAGTCTCTATACCGGGTGCTCAGAGTTAAGCTTTATGGTTTTTTTTTTAATTAGGCACTCGAGGGCACGTGCAAGATGGAAGCGGGCTTCAGTTTTCTGGATCAGCTTTTGGAGCAGCAATAATGCGTTTTTGGAGTAGCTTTGGAGCAGTAAAAAGGGAGTTTTGGAGCAGCAAAAGGTGTGTTTTAGAGCATCGAAATTTAGTTTTGGAGCAGATTTCTCGGGCCACGCATCACTATTAATTAGAATTTTTGCTTTCTGGTAAACACAAATGTTTCAGTGGTTTGTACTAGGCTTGCTTGAATAGTGAATTTTAGGTTCGAAGGGAATTCAAATCGAATAGTGACTTTGGTCGAATAATTTCAAATCGAATACACTCAAACCTCGTTATAACGAAGTTGAAGGGGAGCCACAATTATTTCATTATATCCATTACTTTGTTATATCGATTATAACAGTTTGTAGCAATGTATGCTCAGATGCGCGCACACCTATAAGCATGCAAAGAATGAAACCGCCTTCAGCCCGATGTACCGCTACACGATCACGCGTGCCACAGAAAATAAACTCAGTCAAATCTCATTAATTCGAACTTTCGGGTAATTCGAACTCACGCTGAGGCTCCATCAAAGCTATTTGTATTTCAATGGGCGAAAACGCCTCGTAATCCGAACGTGCAAACACTTGCGATGGTCAATTTCAATATACCGTGCTCCGAAAATGCTCTCAGCACCATGGCCAATCCCGTGGCGGCACCTCTCAAAGCTGCGCGCGAAGTAGAAAAAGAAGAAAAGACTGTGGCGGATTGTTTGCTCTCTCTCCAATGCCGATCTTCCATGCGCCTGCTCCACGCTTCTCCCTTTTCCGTCTCTGCACGTAAAGACTCTTTTTTTCAAGGCCGCGCGCGCAGGCAGAAGACGAAAAAAAAAAAAACTGCAGAGTAAGCAGCCATGGTAGCAGCGGGGACTTAGTCGTTGTGACCCGCTGAGCGCTTCTTCAATCCTCTCCGCTGGATGTGTGAGGAGGACGGCTCTCTCGGTCACGCGGGGCATGGCTGTAGGTCGGCGCGCGATTCACGAAAGAGCCGCACCGAACGGCCGTCAAAATCCGCAGAAAATGCTATACTTAAAAGGGTCGTGAAACGCTCGCTCTAAAGCGAAAATGCGAAGCCACCAGCGTCCACACGCACTAGCTAGGTGACGTCATCATAAGTAATGCTTTGCCTATCAAGGAACGCAGAACTCTTCGGTAGTTGCGGGTGCGTGCAACCGGGACACCCATCTGCGTCTTTGCCATACGCAATCGGCACTACCTTGACTTCTGACGTCATATTAAGCAGCGTTCTTGTGGGACGCGGATCACATATGGCAGACACCGATGAGCGCTTCATCCGCGCGCTTGATATGCCATATATACAGATGAGCCCGCTTTTAACGAACCGGAGCGTGACGCGGCATACGTTCGCTGTATCCCGAAGTTCGTAGTAAATGAAACACAGCTTTTGAAAAAGTTGCGAGTGAAAACGCAAACTTTTTTTGCCCCAAAAAGTCCGTGATGCATGTGTTTCGAAGAGCAAAAGCAATAAGGGCGGTCTCGAGTTCATTTAAATTGGCAGGGTGCTCGTTCGCCGAGGCTCGTGGCATAAGCTGCATGAGGCACAGGCTCCAAAGTTTCGTCGTTCTCGCAATCAAATTCCTCCAAATCGCTCTCGCCACATACTTCATTCACAATGGCCCAATCCGTGCACGGTTTCGCAGTGTCGGCCTTATCGTCGCCGTAACTAAAACACCGCAACAGATGTCCCACCCTCTCTCCCAGGTCGGAGTCGACGACGCGCTGCCACAAATCGCTGCCGCAGTTCGGAAACTTCAGGCTCGACATAGGGCCAGACGTTTCACGCGCATGTAGCCGTCACCGCCGCCGCGAAATATTCACCATTTCCAGGCTCAGCTGAATACCGGGACGCCCGAAGCGGCAAGTTGGCTACCAGGTGGTCAATAGCTAGGAGCAAGAGCTCCGCAACACGGCACCTAACGCGCGGATTATGCTCAAGCCAAACGGTCACACTTTCGAGGTTTTGTTGAGCGGCAGGAAAAAGCGTGCTGGTCTTCCCGTTGGCCACCATGACCACTCACGCACACCAAGAGCGAGCAAGACACGCACACGCGACACACATGCCAGAACGCGCGGAACAGCTCTAGGCCCGTTTTTAGTCAGAAAGCGAAACTAATTCGAGCCAGCGTAGCGGGCGTCGCGGAGAGGTGGAGACGGTCGAAGGTGTTGTGATCAAGCGAGGAGAGCAGATTATGATATATGGTGTTTTTGGTGCAAGGGCCATTTGATGGCCAAAGAGCGCCAGTTCATAGGACAAGGAATGTGGACAATGATAGTGATTAGCGGCTGTATAAGGGCCATAAAATTCCTCGCAGTAAGGCGGGTAAAAACATACAAGTATTAAAATATTGACTATGCCGTGAAAGGTGTGTGTGGTGTGAATAGGTGACAAAAGTTGGTGATAATGAAAAACGATAGTGGACATTTATGGCATTAGCACAACTACCTCACTCGTTCATACCCTTGCATCCAAGGGCCATGAGGCAAGTGCTTTCCTGTGTAGCCACGGAATGCCCGGGTATATGATATGAAAATTATGAATTTCTTTTAAAAACGCTAACAATGATTTATGACTAAAGAGCGGTTCCCTACCAACGAACATTGCAGGGTGTAAAGGTATATGTTGTCGGTAGGGTAATGGAAAATGCTGTTTTCTTAGAGTTTCTAAGTGTTTACACTGAATTAACATGTGAAGGACTGTTAATGCTTCACCACACTTGTCACACAATGGTGGATCGCCACCGGAAAAAAAATGTGTGTGTGTCGTGTATGTGTGTCCTATCCTGAGTCTCGTTAGTACAGTAAAAGCTCGTTAATTCGAATTCCACGGGAACGCTGAGCAATTTCGAATTAAAGAAAATTTGAAATAATGAAAGCGAGCAAAAATGGGTGGATTTCGGGGGTGGGGGCACGAAAAATATTTATTGACCAAAAAAGTCGGTGATGACCATCTGCTTATTTTCTCTGAATGCCACAGCTGCGGCTCCCTGTTCCAGCGCGCGGACGCGGCGCAGGGAATCCTCTTCACCCTCTTCAAAGCTGAAGAAGAGACGCGCCACATTAAGTGCCTCCATCACCGCAGAAGCTGACGGGCGCACAGGCGTTTCGTCATTTTCGTCTTCCTCACCTTCTGGCTCTTCAGCATCAGGCTGCACATCGGCTACTTGAGCGATAATGTCCTCATCAGTCAGTGCACCACACACCGATGCACCGGTGTCAACTTCAACATAATCGGCAAAACGTACGCCACGAAGATTGTCGCGCAATGCCACTGGCATGAGCTCCTCAGCCCCATCCACGTCAACGTCACAACTATCCTGCGCACTTCCAGCTGTAAATCCACTGTGGCGGAAACAGTTTGCGATTGTGGTCGCGGTCACCTGTTCCCATGCGCGCACCAACATGTGCATGGCAGTGAGCAGCGCAATGCCGAAGTCCTTCTTGTCGCCCGCGCACAAAATCATTCGTTAACGAACGTGCTCGAGGAACAAAGTGACGCTGCCGGGAGCGGCCTAGGACTGCTAGGACTACTCCGCCGACTCCTCAGCGTCCCGTGGGTCCCACGTACAAGTGGCGCCAGGCGCTGAGATAGCGGGAGGGCTACGAAAAAAAAAATTGCTCCCTGGATTTTGGAGGCCATACTTTGCTCTCCCTTTGCTCGGAGGCCACTTGAAGCTCGAAAAAACTGGTCGCGCCACCTATCGTTCGACCGTAAAAGCTTCCACTAGTGTTTGACGATGATGACGCTCGGCGGCACGCGCTTCGAATTATCCGTAGAGGCAGCAATTTCTGTTCGAATTAACGAATCGTTTTACACATGGCCTCCTATGCACTGCAGACCGAACTGCGGCGACAATTTCGAGTTATCCAAAATACTTAATACTCCTCCCTGCTTAATACTCCTCCCTGCGACACTCCATTTTTTTTAAAGAAATGTGCGCGATAACACAGTACCTATACTTACACGGAACTTCCTTTCAGACAGGTTATCTTTTAAGATGGTAATCAACCTGCCACATATTCCGAAAGACAGTAGATCTTGCAGGATTCCGTATCGCCAGGCAGTATCATATGCCTTCTGAAGATCAAACAGAACAGACAGACAGTATTGATTGTGTACAAACGCGTCACGTATATACGACTCCAGGAGGACAAGATTGTCGGTTGTGGATCTAGCTGTACGGAAACCAGACTGGCACGGGTCCAATATGCCGTTGTATTCCAAGTAATAGACGAAGTGGCAGTTAATAATTTTTTCAAACACTTTGAGTAGGCAGCTTGTGAGGGCGATAGGCCTGTAACTATTTACCGAAGAGGGATCTTTGCCCTGTTTAAAGATTGGTAGTACTACAGTCGACTCCCGTTAATACGAAGTTCACGGGAACCGCAAAAAACTTCGAATTAAACGAACTTCGAATTAAGCAAAAAGCACTAAAAACGGCACTTTTATTAGTTTAAAAGCGTGACAGTTTTGAGGAAAAATAGTCTGTCATCTTCTTCTGCTTGCCGAATCTGGCTGCGGCTAGCAAGTTTTGTAAGGAATACACGTGTCGAAGTGCTTCTTCGGCGTTGTATTCTCCAACAAAAAACCGCTGCGCAAGAGCAAGACCCGCAGCTACATCGGCAGCCCTCGGTGGTGGCTCATTTCCGATGTCGTCGTCATCATCGTCATTTTCAGGAATGCAGTCATGGGGCCGAACCACCTGCACGATTTCGCTGTCCGTTAGTGGACCGCATGTTTCGACGTTGCTGTCCACAGCGACATACTAGTCAAAACGGACGTCACCAAGAGCGGCGCGAAAGCTACCGTCGTCGAGCTCATTTGTTTGCACTTCCACTGGCGCACAAGGAAAAGCATCCCCCGAGTTTTTCATGAAACCACAGGCCCGGAAACAATTGGCGATGGTTTCTTCTTTCACGCGAGTCCAAGCTCGCGCTAGCATGTTGATGGCACTAAGCAAACTCACCTCGTATTGCGACGAGTTGTCCATGCACAAAAGCATGCGCTCGACGAGATGCTGCCTATACAATACCTTCACAATTTTTATTATGCCCTGGTGCATGGGCTGCAACACGGACGTCGTGTTTGCAGGCAGGTACACAAGACGGATGGCACTCAAGGCAGGTACGTTCATGTGGGCACTACATTGGTCCACAAGCCTTCCCGATCACAAGCAGGCGACACCGTTTTGTGCCAGTCATGTTCGCCGCGACTAGCACTGACCCTCTCTCTTTGCTTCTTTTGCCTCCAGAACAGTCGTCGTCTTTAAATGTCAGGGTCTTGTCCGGTAGCAGCCGATAAAAAAGCGCAGTCTCGTCTGCATTAAAAATGTCTGCCGGCTGGTATTCTTCGAGGTACTCGCGAAGCTTGCCCGCTTTCCATGTCAGGCACGTTTCCTCATCGACTGACGCCTTGTCCCCACACACGCTTTTAAAAATCAAGTCGTGGAGATGTTTGAAACGCTTAAGCCACCCATCCGAAGCAGCGAAGTCGTTGATGCCCAACATTTCAGCAAGCGATGACGCTTTTGCCGTGACGACTTCACCACTGAGAGGAAGTTTGTTGTTTCGTGCCTCTCTGATCCAAATCAGCAGTGCTTCCTACAACTCGGGGTAGGCGCCGGTGCGCATCCGCTTTCGCGATGTCTTGAATTTTTCACTTTCAAACGCATCTAATATTGAGCGCTTATTCTTTATGAAAGTCGACAGCGTGTTAGGCTTAATGCCGTACTTTCTTGCAATGTCTTGTTTGGCGGTGCCTCCCTGGTCAACTTCCTTCAAGACCGACTTTCGTCGCTAGGTCTAGCGTTCGGTAAGGGCCACGAGTTGCCATTATCAAACGTACGTCACCACCACAACACTCAAAATCAGAAGCGCGGAAACACACTCGAGTCTCGACAGAAGTCAACTAAAGAGTCAGTCGATGCCGCCGATGCGATTCGCCAGCGTTAAAAAGATTGCCGCTTCAAGATTTGTGGCGCTGCGGACAGTAGTGATGGCGAAGACACCAGCGCGGTCCAGCAGATGTTTTGGCATATGAAAAGTTCCCCATTTTACTGGAAAAATTACGGTCGCGACGAGACTGTCGATTAAAAAAACTTCTAATTAACCAATATTATGGGTTTTTAACTTCGAATTATCGAGCATTTTTTTCTATACGGTTGCATGTAAAACTGATGGGACCACTTGCTCATTTCTAATTAACCGAAACTTCCAATTAAGCGACTTCGAATTACCGGGAGTCGACTGTATTGCATCTTTCCAAGCAGAGGGTATTTTGCCGGTATTGAAAATCTTGTTGTAAAGTGCTAAAAGGCAGTTCAGGGTTTCATCAGGGAGATTTCTGATCATTTCATAAGTAATTGTATCAGAACCAGGAGCAGAACTTCCACAGGAATCAAGGGCAAGCTTCAGTTCATATATTGTTGGTGGTTTATTGTATTCGTCTGATACAGGCTTGTTCCGGCACAGAGGTACACTTTCAGCTATGCTTTTGTGGCATAAGAACTTAGGGGTATAGTTTTCCGTGCTTGACATTTTCTCGAAGTGTTCGCCAAGAGCGTTTGCCTGTTATATTGTATCACCGCAGTCATTCACCAAAGGGAAGGGAATTGGGCCTTGTCCTTTAAGTTTATGCACCCTATTATAAAGCTTGCTGACGTCTGTGTAGGAGTTTATTGAGGATATACAGCGTGTCCAGCTTTCCCGTTTGGCTATACGACGAACACGCCTGCCATTCGCTTTGCAACTTTTAACGGTTATCAAGTTTTCTGCTGTTGGGTAGCGAGAAAAAGTCCTCCATGCTTTGTTTTGCCGTTTTTTAGCAATTTCACACTCCCGATTCCACCATGGCTTTGTGTTAACTTTATCATTCCTGGACTGCGATATGCACTTTTTTGCACAAGTAAGAACATATTCAGAAATATAGTTGGCCATCTCTTCTACTTCCAAATAGTCTACCTCTTCGAGGTGTAGTGTACATAGCTCTCTGAATTTCCCCCAGTTTGCAACATGAAAGTCCCACTTTTTAGGATAAGACGGCCGGTCATCCCGTTGTTTTGTTACTAAAAGAGTTGGAAAATGGTCACTTCCGAATGTATTATTAATAACTTTCCAATCTAAGTAAAGTAGGAGTGACGGTGACCCAATGGATAAATCTATGCATGAATATGTATTGTGTGTGGTACTGAAGTATGTTGGCTCTGCCTTATTGAGCAGACAGGCTCCAGATGCGAGAAGAAAGTTTTCTATTGCACGACCTCTCGCATCACATTTGGTATCACCCCATAGCAAACTGTGAGCATTAAAATCTCCAATTAACACATATGGTTCTGGAAGCTGATCAATAAGCTTTTCGAACTCTGTTTTATTGAATGGTTCGTCAGGGGCTATGTAGATCGAGCAAATAGATATAAGACGGTTGAATAGAATAGCGCGAACAGCCACAACCTCAGGAGAGCTTTGTAGCACAATGTGCTGGCATGCTACGCTTCTTTGTGCAATGATGGCCACACCTCCAGAAGAGAAATTGCCACCATTTCGATCTTTACGAAAAACCACATATTGATTTAAGAAATTCACACGAGTCGACATTAAATGAGTTTCTTGAACACAGAACACTTTTGGCTGATAGTCATTAAGCAAGTCTTTGATATCATCTAGGTTCTTAAACAGGCCTTTGGCATTCCACTGTAGTATTTGTGTGTCCATTTTAGATGTGTTTTGTGCTGTGTGCTCAAGGATGGAAAGTAAGCTCACGGACAAAACAGAATGGTACCATAACCTTTCAGGTTATGGAAAACGAAACTTATTTTACAGGGCTTTTTGGAGGCCCTGTAATTTGTCTTTTGTCTTTTTTGAAGCGGTCGAGAGAAACTCGCCGCTCCTTCGGCGCTGCAGGCGCCGTTTGACTGGCGGTTGTGTCCATAGCTTCATGAGAAGAGTTGGACCGTCGCTCTGCCGAGCGATCCCTGGGCGTTGTGGGCTTCGGCTCAAGATACGAAGCCTTCAAACCCTCTACACCGGACGTCGACAGGGTTTCCGCAGTCTGCCCGTTGCCCTGGCTCGTGCCGCCAATGCATGTCGACGCCCATGGTGGGGCCTTGTTGACTGAGGCCGGAGCAGCCTTGGCTGCTCCCGCAGTAGGGGCAAGCGGCGGTCGCTCCAGCACGCTGTGCGTAGCTTGGGCGGCCACCTGATGCTGTCGTGGTGCTGCCCCCTGTTGCATCACCTCAGGAAATGATTTTGTTGCATAGAAAGGGGAGACCCGATGCCTTGCTTCGCGGAAACTGATGTTGTGAGTGACTTTGATGGTAATAATTTCTTTTTCTTTTTTCCATGCTGTGCAGGATCTAGAATACGCCGCGTGTTCTCCATCGCAGTTCGCACAGTTGAGTTCGGCCTTGCAGTCATCATCTGCAGAGTGGCCTGTGATACCACACCGTGCACAGGTGAGCTGCCCGATATGCTGTACGTGAATGACATTTTCGTCCTTCCAGCCAGCCAGAAGCTCATCATTTGTTAGGTCTTTTAGGTCATCGTCTGACACAACGCCTTTGACAGTGTTCATCGTTCGGTGCGCAGAGACGGTTACGGGCTTGTCCCCAAATGCTACTAATTTTTCTAGTTTCTGAAACTGTGTCTTGTCTTTAACTTCTACCAGCAAGTCTCCGCTTGCCATCTTTGTAGCCTTATAGCCAGTTCCGATAGTCTCGGTTAGGCACCTGGACACGAGGAATGGGGAGATGTTGCGAGCTTTTTTGTCAGAGTTTTCGCAATGAATAACGTGGTACTTAGGGAAATGGTCTTGTTTTTCCGAAATCGGCATTACATTTGCTTCGGTGCACCCCCTTTGGAAAGGGCGATCAATGGATAAGGGGTTTCGTGATCCCATAGAAAAGTGCAGTTCCTTCAGTAATGGCGCCTACCACCCACCACAGAGCCCAACAAGGGGACGTGGCAGAACATGTAAACATTTCTGCACAACGCCAGTAGTACGCCACTGCCATAACCTAATATATCTATCCAAGTTTGGATATTTACACCAGGTTAACCTTTGCCGCCAGGAAAAATTGGAAGTAAAATGAAGTGAGGAGAAGACAGGAAAGATGTAAAGTGAGAACAAAAGACGAAGATGTAGGGAGAGAGAGATAGGAAAAGGCGACTGCCGATTTCCCTTGGGTGGGTCAGCCCAGGGGTGCCGTCTATGTGAAGCTGGGGCCAAAGGGGTGTGTTGCCTCTGCCGGGGGGCCTGGTCCAATCACCCAGCGTCGGCTCAACCCCCAGGATCCCCTTTTCCCCGGACACGGCAAAGCCACGCACGGCTAGGCGTGGGAGGGAGTAGAAACTCCCCCATTAGCTCGGGTCCGTGACCAAACGCCTACGTGCGCAGGCACCCCTGCGGGGGAAAGACGGTCTAGCTTTTCAAATTGTTCTTTGTCACGGATTTCGAGGAGAAGGTCTCCGCTAGCCATTTTGGTTACCTTGTATCCTGTGCCAAGAGTTTCGGTAAGACATCTAGCAACAACGAAAGGAGAGACGGTCCTGGCTAGCTTTTCAGTTTTTTCACAGTGGATAACGTGAAAGTGAGGATATGTTTCTTTTGGCTGATTGAAAAAATTTATATCATCGGTGCGTACCCGCTTTAAGCCGGTACGATCAGACAGTAGGGGGAATGCTCTATGCATGCCTGTCTTATTTTTGTTCAGCAGCGTTGGCGGCCACCCAACACGGAGCCCAACGAGGGGACACTACAAGTTTGAGGGATGCTGAAATCTGCAGACGCCAGCCGTACAACGCCACTATAACCCAATGCGCCTAGACCAAGGTAGGCTATTTGCACAGGGTTAACCCTAGCCGCCAGGAAGTTTGGAAGTAAACAGAAGAGAATAGAAGACAGGACAGATAAATTGTAAGAGATAAAGACGAAGATGTAGGGAGAGAGAGATAGGAAAAGGCGACTGCTGATTTCCCCTGGGTGGGTCCGCCCAGGGGTGCCGTCTACGTGAAGCCGGGGCCAAAGGGGTGTGTTGCCTCTGCCGGGGGGCCTTAACAGTCCAATCACCCAGCGTCGCTCAAGGCTCAACCCCCAGTATCCCCTTTTTCCCCGGACACGGCAAAGCCACGCACGGCTAGGCGTGGGAGGGAGTAGAAACTCCCCCGTTAGCTCGGGTCCGTGGTGTCGCTACACAACAAACGCCTACTTGCGCAGGCGCCCCTGCGGGGAAGAGAGCAGAGCAGACTTGCGAGAGAAGGGCAAGGAGTTGCGATAAAGAGGGGGAGGATGCGGCAAGAGGGCGACCTTGAAAACCAAAACACACGGGAAGGAAGCACGTTGGGTGGCTTGCTTGAAAGGTCCACAAAACTCGCACGTAGAAATACTTGGAAAGAATGCCTGAACACGCAGAAGTCAAAGCATGGCCGCCTGGATTGGTGCGCGCGGCGGTGTTCGAATAATCGGAGGCCGTGGTCAAAAATAGTTTTGTTGCGCCTGCGGGTTTGCGTGGCCTCACGAACTTCTATATTTCGTGATTCGTTCCGTGCAAATTAACAGCCGATTTCGCGCTTCCACACACGCGTGGAAGGCATGCTGAGTCGAGGGCGAAATGAGCGAGAACAAGACCTAAACACGAAAGAATCGCAAATTATTAGAGTTGGTGGGGTAGCGTACGCGCGTGCACATGACGCCGAATATTGTATACAGTCGGTAGCCGACGATGTTCGTAAATGGTCTGGTCACTCCATGCCGGCCACGCCAACGACAGTGCCAGCGATCAAAAACAGGGTAGATGGCCAACCAGTCTTCGAAATAGCGGTGGCGATGCGGAGTGCTCAAAGTAGCCGGGGGGACAAAGGACGGAGGGGTGCGTAACAAAAAGCAGTCGGGACATGGAGGAAGGAAACAGCTTTCCTTCATCCATGGGTTGGGGAGAGCGGCAACTAGAGGGTCGCGGAGGCAGGGTCGGCGTTTAACAATAAGAATGTATGGGCACTTCGCCGATGCCTGATCGGTGGTAGCAATCGGTTTCCAGGGAAATCGGCAGACCGCTGACTCCGTTCGCTGTAGCCGATCAGCGGCGCTCGGAGACGTTCGTTGTAAGTGCGATTTTGTGCCATTGAAGCAATGTATATTTTGATGGTCACGCGGATATTGTTCGTCTTAAGCGAAAGTTCGTTTTAAGTGGGGCCGTTATATGTAAACTCGACTGTAGTTCCGCGTTCCTCGATAGGCAAAGCGTCTATGCAAATGCACTAAGGCTGACGATATAGTTAGCGTATGTGGCTGCCGATGGTGTCGCATTGTCGTTGTTAAGCGACCGTTTCACGACCCCTTTAACACACTACGATTATAATTTTTTTATAGACTATTTGATAGACTAATTTAGTTTGCTATATCCATTTACTGGTCAATTTTAGTTTAATGGTCAATAAAATAAATTTTAATTTACTGGTCAATAAAATGAATGGTTATCAATAGAGCTTTCAAGGGGAATTCCATTTACTTCATTATAACCCGTAACGTTATAACGAGGTTTGAGTGTGGTATGTATCACATACAAGAAAAATGAGAATAAATGGGAATGGGAATAGAACCTAACTAACGTGCACAATACTTTTTTTTATTTAAATAGGGGTTCTATGCAAATTTCATATTTTTTCATTCAAAGGAAGTCCAAACAACCTTGAGTAGTAATGGGATTTGAGTTTCGGTAGGAGGCTGGTGATAATCTGTAAACCATCAACAACAAGCTTTTAAGCCTAATAAAATGATGAATTGATTTGAGGGTAAACACGCTCATTTATAGGGGCCCTGCAACACTTTTTTAAGTAGCAATGGAGCCACTAAAGAAGCCTATTGGCTATACGAATTCACCACCAAATTTTTTAGAATTAGTCTAGTATAAGCGGGGCCCCAAAGATTTGTCACACACTGCAATTGCATTCACTCTTCTGGTTCCGACAAAAAAGCTGGAAGCTAAGCAGGGAGCAGGGGCACAGGGAAAGGAAAAACGTCCCGCGTGCCTGGTGACCTTGAGCACTTTTTCTCTATTTTTGCTTCGAACACGCGGCCTTTCAGTGCAATCACGCACATACGCGTGGACAAGCGGCGACCCCAGTAACAACCAAGCGTGCCGTGTCGCCAATAGCAGTGACAAGTGATTTTTGAGCTTGTAGTGTTATTTGCCGAGGAAAGAGAGCGATTTTTAGCTGACTGAAAATTTATTGTGAATCACAGGCCGCGTGCTGCACTATAATATTTGCCTCGCGTGTTCTCGGCAGCCTCGACTACCGATTGGCAGTGTTTTCTGACCATGCTCAATAAGTGTTACAGGGCCCCTTTAAATATGAAAGAGGGCTTCGCGGAAGAGCAGATTTCCCCTGAATAGGTGATTACACCACCTATCACTTCTGCACTGCACTGAAACCACCTTTACAAGTGGTTATATGCGGACTCTTGTAATACTTCCGAAATTTTCAATAATTTAACTTCGAATCGAAGCGAATTCGAAAACTCTACTATTTGTTCTCACATTCGCAAAAGCCTTGTTGTTACTAAGCATGCAATGCTGATCAAGCAACCAAATTTAACCGAAACCAAACCTTACAACATCAAAAAGGAAAGAGCAGTGATTAAAAAAAAAAAAACATGCGCGGCGTTCTGAACAGCTACTAGACGTCGGATGAATGAGAAAAAAAAAAATTGTGCTAGAATGTTCACCCATAGAGTTTCATACAATAATACTGAAAGGGGAATCTGGCGCTTGTGTCTACGCGGGCTCTTACAGCGGCGCCTGTACCCCAATGGGAATTATAGGAAACACAAGCATCGGATCCGTTTCGGATGGATTACGTTCTTGAGATTTGCAACGCTCCTTTTCCGAGTGTAAAACAAAGTGATATCAACTTTGACCTAACTGAAACTTTCTTCAATTATTAGTAGCAAACTTTATTGCAAAAAGTTTTTGTCACCAGGTAGCAACAGTGAAACATGGACAAATTCAACCATCAGGGTATGCATCGCTCTGCCATTGCGTTCCAGATTTGGAATCAAGATTTAATTAGTTATTTTTTACAACACTCAAAAACAAACCTCCTTGTTTTTATCTATTTATCGAAATAACAGTACAGTATTATATGAGAAACACTTATCGTTTCATCTTCTGCGACGCTAGGTGCGTCTGTCAAAGTGGTCTGCCAACAACGCACCTCTGGTTCTGTTAAATCGAGGCAGCGGAGCTTGACGCTGCGTCTACTTAGCTTCGTCATCGCTTTGCAGTAGATATAAAACGAGTTTAGGCAAGACGCATTCGTGAAAAACATGAACTCGAGGCAATATCCTGCACTGACATGAGACGCTACATCTATACGCAGCCACTATATAATAGTTATTTTCATACAAAACCCATAGGGCTCTATATGTAAGAAAACTTATGTTTCGGTCCAAAGAGCCACAGCCGACATGAGAACCACGAGGAAGTTTAGATGTGCTCGCCGCGTCATCGTTAGGCAATTAAGTGAACTTTCTTTTTTTTGGGGATAGGAATTATATGGACACTCGACGGTTGCCGCCATGTACCGTGTATACTACAAGTTTTTACTTGCTGTCTTCTAACTGATGAGGCTGCAAAACACAGCCGTTCTCAGTAACGTTGTCGGTAACCAAAGGGCTCGTACGTGAGTTAGGCCTACACCGGTTACTCGGCGACCGCCGTTGACCGCGTCGAGTATGTTATCCTCGTTGTCCTGAGCCATAGCGGGGATCTTTCTGAAGTTCACAGCGAACGAACCACAGCCACACCCGCTTCACAAATTACTGTAGCACGGAACTTCTTTACTGCCGCAAGCAATCAGTAGCACCATGACAAAATGGCACATGTCCGTGCGCGTCACGATGGTGAAGCAGACGACGAAAGCGCCCCTTGGCTAAACAAATGCCTAAATTTGGTCACGTGCCCCAAGCAGCTAATTGAATCGCCCGCTAGCGCTTCTGGATGACGCGTTTTTGCTAAAAAACCAATGAGCAAGGGAAGCCAACGGTGGCGGGAAATTGAAGATGAAGAACGACCCTTCCAAACGAGACCAAGATGAACACGATAGCTCGTGTGTAACGGCAACAGTTTGGCGCGGAAAAAGCGCGATGTTAGCGTCAATTTGCGCTCACATTAATCTCACAGGGATGTTATAAATTGATTTTGCACCAGAAATAATAACGCGAGAAGCTAGAAACTTCTCAGATAAGTGCAAAAATAGGCACAAATTTTGAAAATGACAGCTTCAAAAAGTCGAATTTTTTTGCGATTTTTGGCCTTCTAAGACCCGTGTCCCCCCCCCTTAAAAAGAATCATGCATTGTGTTCACGTGGCACAAGATTCATGCACGATTTGAAATACGACGTTTGATATAGACACACTTGCGTCCTTTGTTCGACCCACGCATGTTGCTCTGTCAATGATAAAACTCTCCACTAAATTTGGCGTTGCACTTGCAAATGGATGTTTAGGTGCGGCTTGGTGCAGCAGGTCAGATTGGCGCAATCGGCACAGCACTTCCACCCCTGCCCGTGAGAATTTTTTGTGCAAAAAAGTTAAGCAGAAAGTTAGATGATAATTATCACTGTCAGCAGTAAGTTGGCCTGTTTATACTGAAAAAATGTAGGCAGTGGTGCTTGTACACCGTTTCAGATGAAAGATTTTTTTTTAGCACGCTTGTGCTCAGAGATATTCAGCTCCAAAGTTTGTTTTTCGCATGATGATGCATGCAAGAGGATGAGGGTCACTGCAAAGCAGTTCAACCAAGCTCTGTCCTTATTTTGTCAGTCTGCTCGGCCATTATTTCTTTAGCATAATGCACTATACCAGTTCAAGTACTCTGTCCTATTCAGTCAGTAGAGGATTACAGTGTCCCCATAAACCATTCAGCAGCATTGTAAAATAAAGATAATCTGAAGAGTGCGACAAATTCTTGTCCCTGTGAAATGCCTAATATAGGCCTTTTGAAAGGGATGAGGAAGCACCTACTTCCTGCAATAAGGCATAGAGATAAAAAGGCTGACATTTGACGGGGCACGCACATTCAATACAGCCAAAAGGGGATTAAGGCAGCACCCAGGGACCCTTCATAGAAAAGGTGTACAGGATTGAGGAATACCCGATGTAATGAGTTTCATGCATGCAGCTGTTCCGATTGTTCCAGTATTGGTCCGATTATTCAAACCTTGCCACCAAGAAATGGTATCTATTGATTGATTTGTGGGGTTTAACGTCCCAAAACCCCCATATGATTATGAGAGACGCCGTAGTGGAGGGCTCCGGAAATTTTGACCACCTGGGGTTCATTAACGTGCACCCAAATCTGAGCACACGGGCCTCAGAAGAAATGGCATCTACTGCAGTCATAATAGTTACAAGAGCCTGTATTCACTACACCTTGATTACATTTTATGTCTACAATTAAGAAATGCTTCAATAAAAAAAAAAACAAGTACAGTGCTGGCTCACCTTGCCTACAGATGAAAAAAACTCTTCCAAGTCCCGCGCACGAATGCGTTGAGAAAGCTGCATGCAGAAGACCGTCCGCATGTCTCGCTCTTCAGGTGTAATGTCATCCAAGCCTCTACGCACATTCAAAGAAAATACACTAATCTGAATTACTATACAGTTTCATAAGTGACTACATATGAATTCAGGAGAAAAATATAACAGTAAAAAGCTAGCACATAACAAAAGACAACAATTCAAACATCTTCAAAAGCATATTAACTTTACACATCTAGACTCGACAACAGTTTTGTCATTTGACAGCAGGATTCAAAAATGTTAGCATTCGTTTGCAATGCATCAATTCTTTCAGGCACCCACTTTCTTAATTAAGCAGCGATTTCGTTTAAGAAGGTTTCATTTAATGGGAGTCGTACAGTTAACTTGTTCTCGATGCTGCTGATATTTTGGTCAATTGTTCTTCAGTTATCGGGTGTGCAATAACTTTCGTATGACAGTGATAGGCGCTAATGTCTTTTTGTTCGCGGTGTGCCAAACATTGGTGCCCTACATATAGGACAGCTCCAAAACCATTGTTCGAAAGAGGTTTTTTTTTTAAATAACAGCTTTATTCTGTTTTCTGAGGTCGTAGAAGCAATCATTTTGTGGAAATAAATTAGTTTTCTTAATTTTTCAAAGTTGGGGCATATGTAAATTAATGGGCCAGATAACACATAGAAATTTCAATTTCGCAGATATTTTCCTGCCAACCATAGAAAAATATGAAATGGCCGAAACCCAGGAGTCTTCACACGTATGATAAGATTATGATAAGGTTAAAGTACAAGAGTGAACCCACCTCCGCCTCGGTGAAATAGAACGTCGTCTTCGTCTGTCTCGGCTGCGACTTCTGAAACAAAAGCGACTTCGTTTATGGTCCAACGCAAACAAAATTTTGCGACTATTTGAGCATATTCTATGCTTTCACACTAGCAGGAGAAAATTTGAAAGAAGGCTCACACAAGGGCCTGTTCTATGCAGTGGCACTACACTGAAGTTACCGTATTTATTCTAACCTTGGCCTTTTTTTTTTCTAGTAATATTACCCATAATTAAGTTATGACAAATCTGGAACCAAACAAACTCGACATATATTCATGATCGAATTTACCATAAGCACTGAGCTAATGGTTTTCCACTCTTGCACTCGCATTTCTTCAAGCAACGCCAGCTACACTGATACATTAGATATGCATATTTCAGTGGATAGGTACAGCGTATTTACTCGCATAATTTTCGCACTTCTTTAAGAAGTAGGAAGATGTGAGAATTACGCGAGGAAAGTTGTCTGCAAAAATGTACAAAGCGAAAAACAAACCGAATGCATATCGGGGTTTGCACGCCAGCAAATAACTACAAGCTTTAAAAAACACTGATCAAGACTTACCTTTAGTTTTTGTGCTACCGCCTCGAAATTTTTATGGAAGCACTGTGAGGCCATTTTTAGTGTCTGTGCCAATTTTCACGAACATCCAACAAGAAACAAGAAAGTTTGTTTCGAAAGGAACGTCCCCCCTTAATGTTAACTGCGGTTTATACGTACTCGCGAGGAATCCCCCGCCCAGTCTCTATTGAACCCCACGTAATGGCTGACCGCTTAAGGGGAGATGCGAGTCGAAAAATCGCGTTTTTAGCGAAATTTGTCGGATTTCTGATTTTTATTGCATTGTAATCTTCAAACCTTCTTCTTTCATCTGTGAAAATTTCAAAACTAAATTCGAACTGTTTTGCCCATTTATAAGCGGCTAACGGATGAGAAGCTCCTTGCTATTGCAATGCATCAAAGAGAAAACCCAGAACGCATCGGAATCCCTGAACAGCAAAATTTGGCTACTTTGCCGCAAGACTAAGTTTGTCTCCCGAACGGTTGTCGAGACTGCCGCAGCTATGGCAATCCTGTGGTTCAACAAGGGTCATGCTACTTTCGAGCACATCCTGGAAGAGCTCAACATACTGCCATCTAGAGATCTAGTTACTTTCAGTGATTCCCGCGATGCGAGGCGCATCAAGGGAATGTCCGAGCGTCTGACAGCAGAAGCAAGGGCCCACCAGTCGTCGTGGAGTGAAAAGGGCACGGCTAGAAGAGAGTGCTCGCAAGGACCGTGAGGGCACAACCTATGCTGCAGGACAGTTCTAATAACTTGCAGTGCTTTTCAAAGTTCTGTTGAACATTATGGCCAAAGATTATGCATTTCTAACAACTCTGTGATAAAAAAAAAAAGGTTTCAAACTTTCAAATGCATTTTTCTCCTTTTGCAGTTTTGTGTGATCTGCGCTTCTTATACACGCTAGTTCGTATACTTAGAATTGTCATACCTCTATGAAATTTTGCACATAGCATGATGAAGGCCCATAGAGTGCAAGTATCTATTCAGATTGTCAGTGCTGCTTGATTATGTTTTTCAAAAATTACATAACATTGAAAGCCCTTGGCAACTAGA
The DNA here is from genome assembly GCF_043290135.1 of Rhipicephalus microplus. NCBI lineage: Eukaryota > Metazoa > Arthropoda > Arachnida > Ixodida > Ixodidae > Rhipicephalus > Rhipicephalus microplus. The sequence goes on from NC_134710.1 coordinate 83,171,177, forward strand.
GCCATAGTAAATTTTTCTATTTTATTATTGTATTTCACCTTTTTACACACAAAATTTATATAGTTTTTTTGCACTCTACAGTTCCAAAGGATCATAGTCAGCTATATCTGCATGCTTTATCTCAAATTTTTATAGGTCAGAATTGTTGCATAACAATGGCCATAATTTTGCCGTATCTGACCTGCAGAAAGAAAACCAAGCAATCTACATGAAAATAAATGACATATTTGAAAAGAGGAGAAAAAACTCTATTAGCATGCCAATTTGTGGTAAATTCAGACTCTTATTAAAGAAAATCGTTTTTCGAGTAGCATCTCCCCTTAAGTCATATTTGCTTGTAGCGTTACATACTGTTAGTACGTACTATTTTTGTTCTCGTTATCTATGCACAGGCCGAAAAATCGGTAAAATTTTGTGTGTGCAGACGTTTATAATGCAGCAATGCCGTCATCGTGAGGAATATTTGTATACAATGAAGAGACATCAAGAATAACCAAGTATGAGTTTTTCGGCACACACAGTCCTGCAATGTCTCGAAGAAAATGTGTGGTGTCTTTTATGTCCAACGCGAGGGTGTATGCAATGTGGCTTATTAGTTTGACTACGTACCCTGATATGGGTTCAATTATTGTACCGATGCGTGATATGTTTGGTCGACCAGTGTTACCGGGTTTATTGATTTTTGGGACTATGTAGAAGTGACCTGGATGATGGTATAGATACAATAGCTGTGACGATCGGACTACAACATCCAGCGATAGTGACATCAAAATATGTCCACGTTGACATATTTGCTGCACGTACGGCTGTTGTTGGTTGCATCGTGCGAAGGCATGGCCTTCAAGATTGGTTTCTAGTAACCCAGGAACTCACGGTCGCTGGTGCCGGTAGGGGGTGCAAATTAGATGTCGCTTTCCAATCCAAGCCAAGTACTTATTCTAAACGGCTTAACAGCGCTGAGCCAGGCTGAGCACGTTGTGTTCTCTGACGTTTGTTTATTCGGTCTCTAGTCCTCACTTTTCCACAGTGTTGATAGTGACGGCAGTGTAGTGCTGTTGCGTTACCTTCTTCTTCTTCTTGTGTGGCATGTCATTTTTTTTATTATTCTTGCTGTGTTGTGTTTTATTATTCTTGCTGTGTTTTTTAGTATTCTTACTGAAACTTCATATTATGCCGAAGTATCACGTCCCGAGTGTAAAAAAAAAAACTGGAGATCATTCGCACCGTTGAAAATGGGACCAAAAAATCTGAGGTAGCCCACGAAAAGAACTTGCTGTTTACGACTGTGTGCGAAATGTTTACGACTGTGTGCGAGAACGCTCGCGAAAAGTTGACAGGTGGCACAGGCAGTAATTTAAAAGGTGCTCCATCAGCAGAGACTCTGCTTATCCCACAGTGGAAAAGGCCCTGCTTCATTGGTTGAAAAAGGCGTGGAGTATGAACCTGTCGGTTAGCCGACCCCTTTTGACCGAAAGAGCACGAACTTTCGCAGATCAGCTGAACTGCCCCGATTTTGCCTGCAGCAATGGCTGGTTGTCATGGTTTAAAGCTCGCTACGGCATAGTGGGGAAGGCTGTTTGCAGTGAGGCTGCTGCAGCAGACAAAGAAGGTGCTGTTGAATGACAGGACACCGATTTGCAGGAAGCCTTGACAGCCTACAATGCCACCTACATTTTAAATTTTGATGAGTCGGCACTTTTCTATTGCCTGCTTCCAAGCAGGACATTAGCATTTAAGAACGAGAAGTGCACCGGTGGGAAACATGCCAAAAATTGCATATTGGTCGCTTTTGGCGTAAATGTGACCGGTAGTGAGAAGCTGCCACTGATGGTGATTGGCAAGTATAAAAACTCGCGGTGCTTCAAAGGCACTCGGCTGCCATCCAGCATTGTTTACAAGCACAAAAAGAAAGCCTAGATGACAGCCCCGCTGTTTGAGGAGTACCGTATAGTGCGGTCGAGATTTTTTCCAAAATATGTCAATAAAAAGTCACCCCTCGACCTATATACCGGCCCTTGGCATAAACCAAGCGATCGTTTGGCAACAGGGAGTGTCGCATGCTTTTTAGGCATTAGCATCGACATCGCCTCTTTGGGGCGACGCATTCTTTGCCGGTGCCATTTCTTTTTTCTGGTTCATTTAGTGTACGTAGCGAGTGTCGTCGTTACTCTGCGACTAGCCATGAATACCGGGACGCGGTGACAGTTCACCGCCGCATTTAAAAGAAAAGGTACTGAATTCGCGGAAGCGAATGGCAACATGGTGGCACAGCGGCAGTTTGGAGTTGCCGAGAAAAGCGTCATGTACTGGCGCAACCGAAAATATAAACTGTCGGTGTGTAACGTGAGGAAGACGTCGTTTCGCGGTCGCCGAGCTGTGCACCCGGTACTCGAGGAAAAAATGGCGGATTTCGTCCGCGAGTACCGTGCCAGATCCCTGCCAGTGAATGCGGAGCTCATTCGATCAAAACCCATCGAGCTCACCCGTGAAGCCGGTCTGTCAAAGAAAGACTTCAAGGAATCCATTTATTTGGTCCGTCGCTTCATGCGACGCAAGGGATTTGCCCTTCGATAGCGCACGTCGATATGTCAGAAGCTGCCGGAGATGTACGAGGACTAATTGATAGTTTCAACTCTACGTGAACAGTCTCCGACGGCAGCATGGCTACATGTTCGACCAGATCGGCAAAGCAGACGAAACGCCGGTGTGGTTCGCCATGCCGTCGTCCACGACAGTTTGTGAATGCGGGGAAAAAGAAGTGAAGCTTTCGTGGACCGGAAGCGAGCATTCGCGCTTCGCCGTTATGCTTTCCTGCACGGCCGACGGCAGAAAGTTGCCCCCCTTCATCATCTTCAAGCGGAAGACGATGCCAAAGGAGGCCTTGCCGCGGGATGTCGTCCGCGTCAACGAGAAGGGCTATATGGACGAGGCCCTAATGCGCGAGTGGATCCGCACAGTGTGGAACCGGCGGCCCAGAGCACTCCTGCAGCACCGGAACATGCTCGTGTTGGATGCGTTTCGCGAGCACTTGACGGCATCAGTGAAGAAGAGCCTTCGCGACGAAAAGACGGATCTTGTCGTCATTCCGGGAGGCATGACGTCAACACTCCAACCGCTGAACGTCGTCCTTAATAAACCTTTCAAAGATTGTGTGCGTGTGCTGTACACCCAATGGATGGCTGGCGACAACCTGCGGACCCCGACAGGCTGGCTGCGCAGGCCACCTCTCGCGACAGTTTCTGGTTGGGTCTCCGAGGCATGGAGGTCTCTGCCTGAAGGGGTAGTGGTGTGCGCATTCAAGAAGTGCTGCATCAGCAACGCTCTCGACGGCACTGAGGACGACATGCTATAAAAGGTGTCTAGTGATAAGCAGCCGTCGTCGGAGGAGAGCTCCAACAGCTCGGAGGACTAAATAAAGTGAAGCCGTGAACTATTCCGTGTTTTTCTTTTTTTTTTGCTGGTCAAGGTAAGGGGTCAACCTATATTCCGCATTATACGGTACGTGCGCTAGCTTGACCCCCCTTTTGCTGCCCCCCTTTCTTTTTGCCCCCTTTTGCTGCCCCCCTCTAGCTGTTGAGGTCTGCTTGCAGTGGCCGAACTCACGAAGGTAGGGTTTCTCATTAAGGTGAAAGTCTCAAAGGATCAACATAACTAGCAGAATTTATTTCCTTCAAAACAGCTCGTGTATGTCTTACTAGGACACGTGGGACGGCGCAGCTGGCTGCCGCAAAAGCACGGGTCAAAGCTTTTGCTCCCTGCTAGATTCTTTTGACAGGAACGCCAAAACGCCTCTGGCCCCTTTGTTATCGACAGTCTAGGTTGGTTTTTTGGGGTTGCCACCTTATTTATTTATATATTAACACTCTAGAAAGGGAAAAAAAGCCACCCACTCTCGGTGCCCAGCTCGTCGCAATGCGCCAACGCGCGCATATCTCCGATGAGTACTTTGCCCCGTGGATGGGGGGGGGGGGAGGAGGTTTATGCTTGTGAGCACACTTATCTCTCAATGGGGAGAATCGTGTGCCTTCGGCTTTTACTAGAACGATTGCGTTAATTGCCGGGCCCACAAAGGTATTTTCGGTCTATGCACAGGCCCCGTTTGCGAAAAGAGCAAGCTTTTCACACACAGCGAGGTATAACTGGGACACTTGTTAGTTTGTACTCACCCGTACCTGTGATTATCTATCGAGCATTGCTTTTTTTTTTTAAGGGGGGAGGTGGCATTAAAAAAAAAAAACTTTTTTATTTGCTCACCTACAGCAATAAAATTTGGCATGCATACTCATAAGTGTCTCGAATAGGGAAATATGCAGTTTCATCATGATAGCTTCAGTAGTTCTCAAGTTACATAATGCTACATGATCCAATTACATGGTCTGCTCGTGGAAAGCCTAGCGCTGCAACAAAACATGCCAGGAAGCTACGAATGATGTTGAACTTTACTCATAAGAAAGCTACAGGGTATGGCACTCTCAGAATTTTTTAACAAGTTCTCTTTTTTTTTTTTAGAGATCATCATGGCTGCCGACACACATTGTCAGAAACAGTGGCACGGAGAAATCATCGTCTATAAAAATAACAGGGCCATAAAACAGAAACTGAAGATTGCTGTACCCACAAGCAGTGTTCAGGGATTCAGGAAAAAAAAAACAATCAAAATCGGTCCAGTCATTCCCGTGCTACTCTTTCCACGAGCAATGCACAATGTCCAAAACACACTTCTGAGAAAAAGCCTGTCGCAGTTTGCGACAAGTTTCTTTCAATGAACTTTTTGTTTCTCGTTGGATATTGATGAAAATTGGCACAGACACTGAGAATGACCTCACAGTGCTTCCATAAAAATTTTGGAGTGATACCACAAATACTTTACGAGAAACAAGTTATTTCTTCATTGAACCATGTGGAGGGGCTAAGCATAATGTCAAAAAAAAAAAAACAGTATTGAAAAAAACTGCGTTTAAAGTTTCAACTTTCCTTTACGTCTCTAAGACACCTAAAAATTGTGATCTCAGGTTTGTCTTGTGATATTTGACTTCTTTTCATGATTTACTCATTTTCATGATTTACAAAGAACAAGTATGGATTTCTAACCAAGTTCTTTGTATGAAGGAGTGGTGTGATAGGTATGACAGAAAAGATTGTAATTGAATAAAACCATATAATGAAATTATTACACGTACTTTTTTGTGCTGAAGCTGTAATTAGCGTAATTATGTACTTGATTACAAATATTCACTGAACTTTTCTTTATTTGGAGAGAGGTTTATTGCATCAGAAAAATGGATCACACCATGACAGCCTATGCCTTCTTTCTAAATAACAAAGTTATGGGCAGAAGACTGGTGGCACGGGAATTTCTAGCAGTATAATTAATGACACGAAACAGGCATATAAAAATTTGTGACCCTGATTCATACATGCTCTTTCGCCGCTCTAGCTGTGAAACGCATCATCATATAGCCGGTCGCGGAAACTCTAATCTACAGCAATTCATTAACCTCGGAACATTCATAGACGTTCGTGGCGATATCAAGCACGGCTCCAAGCACGTCTGAATCGCATCACAAAAGCTTACTGACAGCACTCCATATGACCGTGGGGTGCGCGACCGCGTGGACAGTGCAGTCGGCGCGTAATGCACTTGCCGGCGGCGTTCGATGACGATGCGCGAAATGTGTAACTACGAAGACAAAAAATCGGCACGCACAGCACTTGGCATCGCATTTTCGAATGACGACGCGCGAAACTGCTAGCCGCTGTTCCGAGCGATCCTTGGCAGTGAAGGGGGGGGGGGGGGGGTGACGAGTTTGACTGTGTTGTCCGCTGCCGATGCGTAAAATGCCCGAACGTGATTCAGAGGAGCTAGCGAGTGATGTGATGCATTCCTTGCGAAGAAGCACGTCGCCAAGATTGCGCTTGCGCGTCGTTCCTGCTCGCAGTATCGCTGTCAGCGGAGTTAGGCCTAAAGCCGACTCCGATGACGCGCAGCACTCGTAGACCACCGCGCGCCCGCTCGTAGTAATCTGATCGTGCATCCGGTGCGGCTACTCGTAGTGATCAGATCGTGCCGCCGCTTTCAGCTTCGTTGCTTGCGAAGAAGCACGTCGCCACAAATTCGCTAGCGCGTCATTCCTGCCCGCAGTCTCGCTGTCAGCGGAGTTAGGGCTAAAGACGACTCCGATGACGCGCGGCGCTCGTAGTAACCTCATCGCGCATCCGCTTACTGCTCGTAACTAAAGCGTAGTTATATCTTAAGTGATTATCAAGCCGTGAACACGTCACGAAGAAGTGGCGATTTTCGAGAGCCATGTCCTCGCGACGCACAAGCAGCAGACGACGATCTCCCAGAGCGAGCATCGGGCCAATGGCGAGGCGAGCTGAGGCAACATGGCCGCCACGGCCAATCAAGGGCCTCAAAACAACCTTCAAACATTTGCTTTTTGCTCGCTTGTTATTAAAGGGAGGAGCCAGCTGAGGCGGGAAAGTTAAACACTGAGAACTGCTCTTTCCGATGAGCCCAAGAAGCCGGCTCCCGGCCCAAGCATCGCGAAGCTATAATTTTTTGAAAATCACCGTTTTCTCGCCATTTCCAGAAAAGGTTTTGCTACCTAGGTGGGTGAAATGAATTTTCCGAAGCACTTCTGCGCGGTTTTCAGTGTAGATATTTTGGAACCAGATAGAAAAAGGGTTCCAGAAACTGAAAACTTGAGTTTCAAAAAATCTATTTTTTTTTTTTTTGCCATTTTTCGCAATCCCAAAGCCGCGTCCCCCCGTAAACAGCAAGTTACGTGTCGAACGGTAAACGTTGTTACTTCGCTCTCATCTTGTGTCTACTGTTTTCGTGCATCATCTGTGCGTGAGCAGCGCGCAGCACGTTTCGATCTGCTTGCAGTTTTCAGTGTGACATTCCAAGTTGTTGCTGTCGCATTCATTGCTTCACCCTTGCGATGAAACAGTGACTTTTTTTTACGTATTTACTGCCTTTTCTCTACCGCTGCGTGCCCTCGGAGCTCGTAGATCGCTATCGCACCGCCGCGACCGCGATGTTGTGCGCAGCAGTTGCGGCAAATGGTAGTTCCTTTTTCTATCCCCGTGCGCTTGACTGCGCACACGCCTTCAAAACAAAGTCGTTTTATGCGATCTACGATCGCATCTGCTGCGGTTATGCCCGCTGGGTTTACGGAAAGAAGCATTGCTTTGACTGGTTGAGTGTTAAACGCACGCACACTTTCGGGACTCTGTCAGTTACGTCGTCGCCATACATGATCGCGTGAAAAGCGACAACGGTTTCGTCGACAGCGGTTGTGACAACGACAATCACGCACACTGTAGAAGACAGTGAGTGCGCCGGTCGCACGCGTATTTCCAAAGCTTCGAGTACGCTGCTCTCGGCCTTCGTTCGACAATTTCTGTACTAAAGTTCGTATCACCCGCAGAGATTAGGAAATGTGTTCGGAACATTCAAATTTGGGCCTAATAGACATAGTGGAATTTCACTAGGAAATTTCACGAATTCGTAACTGTCGCAGTTTTGCATCACTGAGATTCTGCTGTACGCTTAGATGAACGCCTCTTAAACTCATTCATAATAAAATGGGGTAGGTTCGAAGAACCTGGAGTGTATTGAGCTGCTTTTTTTGTCAAGGTGGCTGGATCACGCACAAAAATTTCGATTTCCGGGAGTCTCCCGGCCAATCCGGGAGACTTGGCAGGTATGCTAACTAAGAAAGAAATCGATGCAAATGCGAGATGTTGAGACGCGGTTCGCGCTGAACTCGACTCTACGCCAGCGACTCGAAAAAATTTGAACTGATGCAGCCGGCTCTTGAAAAAGATGCCCTATTTCTGAAAAAAAAAATTTCAAATCACCACACCCTTGCTTGTGGTGATTTGAAATGTCATGGCTTTTTCAAAGATACCAGCCAAACTATATTCAAATAATTATTTTTATATATTTTGTGGAGCATGTGGAATATAGTGGAAAGAAGGGGGTGCTGAAAATCGAGTAAATATAGTAAATTTTTCCAGCAGCATATGCGCAGGAAGGATGTAAAGTTTTTTAAATAACAAAATAAATTTGACCCCACATTCAACTGTGTCAAACAAGGTTTCACTGCATTAGAGCCACCCCTGTGCGCTCACCAAAACGGTTTGGTGCATTCAAGACAGCTAAGGCGAATTTCCAAATTGAAATAACAGTCTTGTACCAGGCAAAGAAACCAGTCAAAACCTTCTGTTGTGATCTAACTAAAAAATTATCGTAGCGTAGCATACATTTTAAAAGTGACAGAGTATGAATTCTAGTGCACATAAACTAACAGACAATAGCAAGAACAGGCTTCTGTGGCAAGTTCGTACAAAAACTAAACAACTGCTTACCGGCTTCGCGGTCGGGGAGGCAGCGGTGGCCCTCGTCGACGTCCAGGGCTGCGCGAACGCCGCCGCCTTCGCTCTCGAGACCGGGACCTGGAACGACGCTTATCCCTGCCACGGCTTCGGCTTCTGTGACGTCCATGACCTCGGCTCCGGCTCCGGCTTCTACTGCGCCTTTTTTTGCTGCTGCTACCACTGGAACAGTCAAGACGATATAATTAAAAAGTTTCTGGCAACTAGATTCACAAAGCAATAGCGAATAGCAGTAGAATCATTGTGACAGAAATCTAACAGGGTCACAAAAAATGTCCATGTTAGTTTAGATTCACGTCACCGAAAAACATCAAGAACTAATATGCCAAATCAGCATGCTTTTATGCTACAAAAGAAATCTGTCAAGCATTTCAATTTATTTTTTCTCACGCCCACAGCAATGCCATAGACAGCCTTGTACGATTGCCAGTGACGTTTTCAGACATCGACGATAATAGTACAGTGGAAACCTGAAGGGACCGGGAAAATGTGTTCCATTTAACAAGACTTCCATTTACTGGGAGGTGAACTAGTGTGCAGTATGCAGGGATGAAACCAATCATATCAGAGGCAGTTGTTCCATTTAAACAGCAGTTCTGTTTAACAGATTTCCATTTATTGAGAGTCCACTGTATTTGTCATTATATGGCACATGCATGCACATGTAAAAAATTGACAGAATGAGCCATGTCCTGCGACATCTAGCAGCTACTAACCAATCATAGCACACTTTTCTGTGTGACACCAATGTGACTTAAAAGGGTACCGGCACAAAAAGTTTGGTTCCACATTTTCTTGCTGCAATATGTTGCTGGAGGCCTGTTAGTCATAACAAGGCACATCGTTTGCTGCAGAGTGCGACAGAAAATCACAGGCTCCTCATTACCTACCAGTCTCAGTTTTGGTTTTTCGAGCACTCCAAAAACGACTGAGTGCCACTTTCAATTACATCAGCACACAGAACTGTGACGCACTTCCTAATGGTCCGCATCCAAGAATTTCTTTCAAACAGGAAACAGCAGTGTTGCCAAACACACAACTTTCAACGTGTGCGCCGCGGCCACTAACTCACGAGCAGTTGCTGAGTAATAGTCTGCTGGTGCAAACGCAGCACAAGAAAAACAACTATGATGTCATGATAACGTGCTGCAACGTGGTCACGTGAGGGAAGTAGGTGGTCTCGAAAGATCACGTCTGAGGGTGTCAATAGTGCGAATGAGTCTACAGTAATAATAATATGTTTATTTGCCATCTTTGCGACATACTTTGTACAAAAAATCTGTCCCCATATATGCTTATGCAAACTTCAAAATTATTTTAAATACCTCCCCAGCTATATTTGCTATTGATATTTAGCAGATGATATACACATGCTTTCAGGAATCGATCCTGCAAGCTATCTCGGCCGCGAAATTTTGTGCCAGTGCACCGCCTTTAAAGGTCTACTGAGACGATTTTGAGGCACCCTAAAAGGGCCTAACCAGGTCGCACATAGCTGGTTTTCATGCGACTTTATCGGCACACCCGCGAACGCTTGTTTTAACAGGAGTTTTAAATAAATATTTCTTCCTCTGTATCTAAATATTTCTTCCTCTCTATCTTGAACTGAGCGTACAGCCTAAGAATTGGGCTTCAACCAATACCGTGACACCATAAAGATGCGCAACTCGGGAAATAGCTGTCAGCAGGGCACTTGCCTTCAAATAAAAACGTGCCTGACTCATGTCCATTCCTTGCAATGATTCCGCATGTATACCAATAACAAAGATGTTTTTCCATATCCCCAAGAATGGAAAGCAGATACACTGTAGCCAAACAGATTGCGAGGCATCATTTAGAGGCAGCTTATAACATGGAGCCTCTTTTGTGACTTACTTCTATCAACATGGACAGTCGCGCTTAAGTGCATGAGCGCATGCTTAAGACAAACGCTTTCTTCTCATGAATGAACAAAAGTTCGCTTAGTAGAAATAACTTCAGGTTGGGGTTCTGACCTTACTCAATGGTGGTCCTGCCAGTTTCTAATTTGGAGCGATTTTTGGAGCAGAAAAAAAAGCTTGTTTGGAGCAGATCTGTAGCAGGAGTAACTGCTTTTCACTAAATTACACAGTTGATGCCCCACTAAATCACTTAGCTTATTAAATAAACGAATTCACATTGAACTTTGGATTTAACGATGAAGTTACCACAAGCCACATCCCCACTTCCGTAGTTTGTGAACAAGGGGAAACTCTCCGGCACTAATGGCACTCAAGAATTTGCCAACTGTGCCATTAGTAGACATAGGGATGCCACAATGTGCACACTCACAAGCATGATTTGGTGGGAAACAGTTTGAAAGTTTTGGAAACTAGAACTTTGCCCTCAAGAGCGTCATTAGAGCAGCAGCTTGAACTTTGACCATAAGGGCACGATAACTGGCACTGACGCGTGCGCTATCTCGACAGCATCAGCTAACTGTCTGCTTACTTTGAGCTGAGATTATAGAGTAGGAAAACTGCTTCGCTCCATGGCGTGGCCACATTCCCTTGCACCTCCAGCATTTTGAAGTTACGCGAGATAGGATCAAAAAGAGTTAGCTGATAGACCTACTTCACATATCATTACAATTTATTGCTATAGCATTCATTGCTTTGCCCTCGAGGCAAAACTAATTGGTTTGTGCAGTCTGTCACAAAGCACGTCCAATGATGATACAGGGGTGCAAGTGGACTTCAGTGTTTTGGAGCAGCTTAGGGAGCAGAAATAATGCTGTTTTAGAGCAGCCTTGGTACAATAAAATGGTAGTATTGGAGCAGGTTCGGAGCACAGAAGGGTGTGTTTTGGAGCTACCTTCCAGCGTCAAACATCATTGTCAATCAAAATTATTTCTGGTCAATAAAAATTCTAATGGTTTTCACTAAACATTCAACCTGACTTACTACCTACAAATGCGTATGAGTGCGTGTGTGTGAGTGCGTCCACATTCCTACATTAAAGATCACAGATGACAAAGAAATAACTCGGAGAAAAGCAGGGATAAGCAATCTTTATCTTGTTTTCATGACCGCTAGATAATCGTGGCACCTTTCGATTAGCGGAAGTTTGTTATGCCCAAGCTAATTAAACAAGCTACTTTGCTGATCTGTGCTCAGTCTGAAGCGTAGTGAGCATGAGCAATTCACACGACAAATCCGTGCGCATGGTACAACTAGCCACCCGGCAGTAACGACATGGGCGCCGCACTGCATGCAACTAGCCAGGAGATGATGGAGTCCACATAATTGCTCTGTGTTTCAATGAAGCTGTCAGTTGTCACTTAGCATCAGATCGCCGTGTAGATGCGCACATATGTATCGTGGAAAGCCGATAGTGTCCTTTCTGTCACTATTTCAGTCGCTGCATATTCCAAACCCTGTGATAATTTTTAAATACTCTTTGGTGTCGCCACTGCGCGCTATCAAAGGTTCGTGCAAGAGTGCCAGCCAAGTATTTTTTCCGCACTTCAGCAAAGGAGAAAGACTTCCTGCTGGGCACTTTGGGCAACATCTGCTGTGGTACAGTATTTGTTTACTGGTGGCAATGGCATATGTCAGCAGATGCACTACTTCTTTGTGGACTAGTTGGTTTGTACTTGAAAACTCGACTTAATGCGCAATATAAAGGAAAAACGAGAAGGGAGACAGGAAGGGGCACAGCACTGCACTCTTTCTCGTCTCCCATCTCATTTTCCTTCAGCTTGCGCAGCAAGTCGAGTTTTCAAGGAGATGACACATTTTTACTTTTAAACGCGTTCTGCTGTTCAGTACACGATCATGCCGCGTTCCCAGCTCCTGCAAATTATCGAGGTTTCACTGCGTTACTAGATAATCCAGAGTTATTCACGTTGGTGTCACCACTTTCAAGGAGAAACCGAGGCAATAACAGCAAGCCCCATGAATGAACTGAATTACAATGTGATCATGATCGAACATGCGGTCGAACTACACTGAATATGATTGCGGCCGTGTCCTTTGTGCAGCCGACACTCAGTGTTGCTCGGTCGACGATAATAATTGGCTAGATTTGGCAGTTTGCGCTTCCAATCGACTATAACCGCTGTGGAGGCACTAACACACTCCTGTAAAGTCATTTGTGCCTCGTGGCGCACGTGTTTCGCGTATAGGCCACATTCGGGGGTCACAACTACCGAGCGGGAGGTGGCGTGGTGCTCGCGACCGTTTATCATCACCATCATCATGGTGAGCGCAGTCGCGCTGGCAGAGACGCCTGGCAGCAAGCCTGGATGGCGGCGCATGAATGATGAGCGGCCCTTTTTTGCGCGTGACGAATGGTGCGAACGGTCTCTTTTCTTGCGGCGGGTTCGCGTTAGACGGCACCGCGGGTCGTATGCCATGGGCCCTCGTGGCGAGTCTAGAGCGTTGGCGCCGCCGCCTTGTGTTTGTTATGTTGCCGAGTGTTGTAGAATATTGTGCAAGACTGTTTTAGCGTGTGGCTCACATGTCATGTATATTAATTCGGCTCGAGATATTGTTTTAAAAGTAGTTAAATAAATGTGCGTTTGTTTCGTTTAGTTCGACTACGTCTACTGTGTCAGTTCACTCCAAGAGTGCGGCGCTCTCCAAAGCGAGAAACTGCACTGGCTGCCCAACGTGGGGCTCTTGAAGTTTCGGGCCACAGTTTTCGCAGTTCGAAACCACCTTTTTTTTTTTTTTTTTTTTTCTGGGGTGGAGTAGGCCTAGGGGGCTAGAGTTAGTGGTGTGCTTGGTTGATAGCGAGGAAATCAGTCGTAACGTGCTTGAACTTGTCGGCACGTTGAGTTTTTTTTTTTTCCTACCCGCAACAAGTGTTTTTCTTTGATGATCGTTTTCAAGAAGGTTGTTGAGTTAGGATGAGAGCCACCCGCAACAAGTGTTTTTCTTTGATGATCGTTTTCAAGAAGGTTGTTGAGTTAGGATGAGAGCCATATGGTCTGCATCCTGGGGTGAGCTAAGCTTAGAGGACGTGGACTGTAGGCCAAGACCAGAGTGAGCGAGTACAGACGCCTTGTGTAGGTGGTCCAATTTTCTGTAAATTTTCTCTATCTTTTTGGACTCGGGGAGTTGGGCGTCGTCGCTGTCTTGTCTTGCGGCTCCATGCCAGGGTGTCGTCCGTTATGGTGGGTGCCAATCGCTCGGTAAGCTACTGTCTACGGCGAGTGAGTAGGGCTACCTTACAGAGTGGATGTCTCCTTGCGGCTGCCTTTTCTGCGTCTAGGCTGGGTGGATGCCGGTTGTTGTCAAACGACTCATTAGGCCTAAGGCTCTGCAAGCCACCTGTCGCACGTGGCACAATTAGGAGGATCGTGACGTTGAGGTATTGCACTATTCTTCCTTCACTTTTTTTTTTAAATCTTGCAATGCACAAGTTAA